>NC_041381.1:35178172-35209679 GCF_002162155.2 Triticum dicoccoides | reverse complement strand
GACCAGCTCCGCCCCGGCCCTCCCCTCACCTCCACCGCCGGCCCCTGCCTCCAACTCCACCACCGCGACGCCTCTCTGCCCGGGCAGAGAACACTCCTTTTTTTCATTTTTTGCATTATTTAGCTACCGTTGGCTGTATGAATGGATGCATGGATGGATGTTGGATGTTGTTAGGTTGCTAGATGGATGAATGTTGTATGTGTCTTAGATGGATGGAGGAATCTCGGGAAAAGGAATTATTTTGCTACGGTTAGGTTGCTAGATGGATGAATCTCGGCAAAATGAATTATCATAGTTAAAAAAGCAACTTCAGTCACTTAGTTTATAAAATTATTAATGAAGATTTTATTTTTAGTTTGTGATGTTGTTAAGTAGCTATGTGAGATGTGCTTCAAATTTGGGATATGATAAGTGGTTATTTCATTATGATGATCTTGCTAAAAAAATTGATGTGTCAATGCTTAATGTGAGGTGATGACCTAAATTGCGATATGATAAGTGCTTCCAAATTTGACAGTTGACAAAATATGATTTTTCTTTATAGTTTAAAGTGTGAATGCTTAATGTGATGTGATGACCTAATTTTCTTCACTCGGTGTAATTAACAGGATTTGTGGTGTTCCATCTTCGTGGAGTGATCGTCGATGTTGGAGGTGTTGGTCCACGATCGTCCCTCTCCTTTGATCGACTACATCGGAGGGTGAGCAAAAATTCCATGACCTTGTCCACTTTTTTTTCCATGTCACTAGATTGAATTTTCACATTGATACGTCTCCAATGTATCTGTAATTTTTGATTACTCCATGGTACTTTGTCTACTGTTTTGGACTATATTGGGCTTTATTTTCCACTTTTATATTATTTTTGGGACTAACCTATTAACCGGAGGCCCAGCCCAGAATTGCTGTTTTTTGCCTATTTCAGTATTTCAAAGAAACAGAATATCAAACAGAGTCCAAATGGAATAAAACCTTCGGGAACATGATTTTCCAACCAAACATGATCCAGGAGACTTGGACCCTACTCCAAGAAGTTTCCGAGGAAGCCACGAGCTCCATCGACGTACTCCTTCCTCCTATATATACCTACGTACCCCTGTCAGATCAGATACGGAGCCAAAAACCTAATTACGCCGCCGCAACCTTCTGTATCGACGAGATCCCATCTTGGGGCATGTTCCGGAGCTCCGCCGGAGAGGGCATCTACCATGGAGGGCTTCTACATCAACACCATAGCCTCTCCGATGAAGTGTTAGTAGTTTAATTCAGACCTTCATGTCCATAGATATTAGCTAGATGGCTTCTTCTCTCTTTTTGGATCACAATACAATGTTCTCCCCCTCTCTTGTGGAGATCTATTCGATGTAATCTTCTTTTTGCGGTGTGTTTGTTGAGATCGATGAATTGTGGGTTTATGATCCAGCTTATCTATGAACAATATTTGATTCTTCTCTAAATTATTTTATGTATGATTGAGTTATCTTTGCAAGTCTCTTCGAATTATCTTTGTGGTTTGGCCAACTAGATTGGTAGTTCTTGCAATGGGAGAAGTGTTTAGCTTTGGGTTCAATCTTGCGGTGTCCTTACTCAGTGATAGAAAGAGTTGCAAGGCACATATTGTATTGTTGCCATCGAGGATAAAAAGATGGGGTTTTTATCATATTGCATGAATTTATCCCTCTACATCATGTCATCTTGCTTACAGCGTTGCCCTGTTTTACTAAATACTCTAGATGCATGCTGGATAGCGGTCGATGAGTGGAGTAATAGTAGTAGATGCAGAATCATTTCGATCTACTTGTTTTGGACGTGATGCCTATATACATGATCATACCTAGATAATCTCATAATTATTCGATTTTCTATCAGTTGCTCAACAGTAATTTGTTCACCCACCGTAGAATACTTATGCTCTTGAGAGAAGCCACTAGTGAAACCTATGGCCCCCGGTTCTATTCTCAACATATCAATCTATATCACTTTATTTACTTGCTTTGTTTTATTTTGCCTTTTAATTTTTACTTTGCAAATATCTATCAAAAATACCAAAAATATTATCTCTATTAGATCTCACTCTCGTAAGTGACCGTGAAGGGATTGACAACCCCTAAGCGTTGGTTGCGAGTTGCTATCGTTTTGTGTAGGTACGAGGGAGTTGTGTGTGATCTCCTACTGGATTGATACCTTGGTTCTCAAAAACTGAGGGAAATACTTACGCTACTTGACTGCATCATCCTCTCCTCTTCGGGGAAATCCAACGCAGTGCTCAAGAGGTAGCAAGAAGAATTTCTGGCGCCGTTGCCGGGGAGTTCGCGCAAAAGTCAACCATACCAAGTACCCATCACAATTCCTATCTCTCGCGTTACATTATTTGCCTCTCATTTTCCTCTCCCCCACTTCACCCTTGCCGTTTTATTCGCCCTCTCTTTCCCAATCTCCTCCTCTCTTTCTCTTTTGCCTTTTTCTCGCTTGCCTTTGCTTGTGTGTTGGATTACTTGTTGCCATGGCACAAGACAATACCAAATTGTGTGGTTTCTCGAATACCAATAATAATGATTTCCTTAGTACTCTGATTGCTCCTCTTAATAATGATGAGTCTTGTGAAATCAATACTGCTTTGCTGAATCTTGTTATGAAAGATCAACTCGCCGGCCTTCCTAGTGAAGATGCCGCGACTCATCTAAACAATTTTGTGGATTTGTGTTATATGCAAAAGAAGAACGATACAGATAACAATATTGTCAAATTAAAGTTATTTCCGTTTTCACTTAGAGATCGTGCTAAAGTTTGGTTTTCATCTTTGCCTAAAAATAGTATTGATTCTTGGAACAAGTGCAAAGATGCTTTTATCTCTACGCATTTTCCTCCCGCTAAGATTATCACTCTTAGGAACGATATCATGAATTTTAAACAACTTGATCATGAGAATGTTGCCCAATCTCGGGAAAGAATGAAATTAATGCTTCGCAATTGCCCTACTCATGGTTTGAATTTATGGATGATCATACAAAACTTTTATGCCGGATTGAATTTTGCTTCTAGAAATCTTTTAGATTCGGTCGCGGAAGGCACTTTTATGGAAATTACGTTAGGAGATTCTACAAAATTTCTTGACAATATTATGGCTAATTATTCTCAATGGCATACCGAAAGAACTTCTAGTAAAAAGGTGCATGCTATAGAAGAAATCAATATTTTGAGTGAAAAGATGGATGAACTCATGAAGATGTTTCCTACTAAAAATACTTCTCTTGATCCCAATGATATGACTTTATCTACTTTGATTGAGAATAATAATGAATCTATGGATGTGAATTTTGTTGGAAGGAATAGTTTTGGAAATAACGCGTATAGAGGGAATGTTAATCCTAGCCCTTATCCTAGTAATCCTTCTAATAATTATGGAAATTCCTACAACAACTCTTATGGAAATTTTAATAAGATGCTCTCTTAATTTGAGAGTAGTGTTAAAGAGTTTATGAATTCACAAAAGAATTTTAATGCCTTGCTTGAAGAAAAATTGCTTAAAGTTGATGATTTGGCTAGGAACGTTGATAGAATTTCTCTTGAAATTGATTCTTTAAAGCTTAGATCTATTCCTCCTAAGCATTATATCAATGAGTCTCTCAAAGCTATGAGAATTTCCATTGATGAGTGCAAGGAAAGAACCGCTAGGATGCGTGCTTCCAAAGATGCCTTTATTAAAGCGTGTTCTTTCGATTCCTATGAAAATCAAGATGAAGATCTAAAAGTTATTGATGTATACCCTATTAAATCCATGTTTTGCAATATGAATCTTGATGAATCTGAATATGATCTTCCTTTACCTAGAAGGCGTCCTAAGAATTCTGAGTTTCTAGATCATGATGATGAAATTGATGAAAGTGGGATTGAAATAAATAAACCCACTATTTTGGATCTCAAGGAATTTAATTATGAAAATTGCTCTTTGATTGGTTGTCTTTCCTTGTTGCAAACGGTGCTAGATTATCCTCATGCTTATAGTCAAAGTAAGGCCTTTACCGAACACATTGTTGATGCCTTAATGCAATCTTATGAAGAAAAACATGAGTTGAAAGTTTCTATCCCTAGAAAACTCTATGATGAGTGGGAACCTACTATCAAAATTAAAATTAAAGATTATGAGTTTCATGCCTTGTGTGATTTGGGTGCTAGTGTCTCCACTATTCCCAAAACTTTGTTTGATTTGCTAGATTTCTGTGACTTTGAAGATTGCTCTCTAAATTTGCATCTTGCGGATTCCACTATTAAAAATCCTATGGGAATAATTAATGATGTTATTATTGTTGCCAATAGGAATTATGTGCCCGTAGATTTTATCGTTCTTGATATAGATTGCAATCCTTCATGTCCTATTATTCTTGGTAGACCTTTCCTTAGAACGATTGGTGTGATTATTGATATGAAGGAAGTGAATATTAGATTCCAATTTCCCTTGAGAAAGGGTATGGAACACTTCCCAAGAAAGAAAATAAAACTACCATATGAATCTATCATGAGAGCCACCTATGGATTGCCTACCAAAGATGGCAAAACTTAGATCTATCTTCGCTTTTATGCCTAGCTAGGGGCGTTAAACGATAGCGCTTGTTGGGAGGCAACCCAATTTTATTTTGTGTTCTTTGTTTTTGTTCCTGTTTAGTGTTAAATTTTGTTTCTACTTTATGTTCAGATGTGGTTTTGTGTTTTAATTAGTGTTTGTGCCAAGTAGAACCTATAGGATAAGCTATGATGATAGTTGATTTGATTCTGCTGAAAACCAGAAACTTTGCACTCACGAGAAATAAATCAATAAATCACAGGAACGAGCTTTTGCATTGATTCTTTTTGCTGCTGTTCAAAAAACAAATTTTCTAGTACGTCCTAGTTTTGTTAGAATTTTTAGAGTTCCAGAAGTTTGCGTTAGTTACAGATTGCTACAGACTGTTCCGTTTTTGACAGATTCTGTTTTTCGTGTGTTGTTTGCTTATTTCAATGCATCTATGGCTAATAAATTAGTTTATAAACCATAAGGAAGTTGGAATACAGTAGGTTTAACAACATTATAAATAAATAATGAGTTCATTACAGTACCTTGACGTAGTCTTTTTTTTTCTTTCACTAACGGAGCTCACGAGATTTCTATTGAGTTTTGTGTTGTGAAGTTTTCAAGTTTTGGGTGAATTTTTTTGATGGATTATGGAACAAAGAGTGGCAAGAGCCTAAGCTTGGGGATTCCCATGGCACCCCCAAGATAATCCAAGGACACCAAAAAGTCAAAGCTTGGGGATGCCCAGAAGGCATCCCCTCTTTCGTCTACTTCCATCGGTAATTTACTTGGAGCTATATTTTTATTCACCAACATGATATGTGTTTTGCTTGGAGCTTCTTGTATTATTTGTGTCTTTGCTTGTTAGTTTACCACAATCATCCTTGCTGTACACACCTTTTGAGAGATCCATACTTGAATTGGAATTTGCTAGAAAACTCTACGTGCTTCACTTATATCTTTTGAGCTTGATAGTTTTGATCATAGTGCTTCACTTATATCTTTTGACCTTGATAGTTTTGCTCATAGTGCTTCACTTATATCTTTTGAGCTTGATAGTTTTGCTCACAGTGCTTCACTTATATCTTTTTGAGTGTAATAATTTTTGCTCTAGTGCTTCACTTAGATCTTTTAGAGCACGGTGGTGGATTTGTTTTAAAGAAACTATTGATCACTCATGCTTCACTTAGATTATTTTGAGAGTTGTTAATAGCATGGTAATTTGCTTAAAGTTAATATACTTGGTATTCAAGATTTGTGAAACTTTCTTTTTAGTGCATTGAATACTAAGATAAGTTTGATGCTTGATAATTATTTTGAGATATGAAGGTGATAATATTAAAGCAATGCTAGTAGGGGTAATTATGAATTTAAAGAATGCTTGCGTTGAAGTTTGTGATTCCCGTAGCATGCACGTATGGTGAACCGCTTGTGATGAAGTCGGAGCACAATTTTATTTATTGATTGTCTTCCTTATGAGTGGCAGTCGGGGACGAGCGATGGTCTTTTCCTACCAATCTATCCCCCTAGGAGTATGCGTTTAATGCTTTGGTTTTTGATGACTTCTAAATTTTTGCAATAAGTGCATGAGTTCTTTTGATTAATGTTGAGTCCATGGATTATACACACTCTCACCCGTCCGCCATTGCTAGCCTCTCTAATACCGCACACTTCTTGCCGGTATCATACACCCACCATATACCTTCCTCAAAACAGCCACCATACCTACCTATCATGGCATTTCCATAGCCATTCCGAGATATATTGCCATGCAACTCTCCACCGTTCCGCTCATATGACACACATTACTTTTGTCATATTGCTTTTTGCATGAACATGTAGTTGACATTGTATTTGTGGCAAAGCCACCGTTCATAATTCTTTCATACATGTCACTCTTGATTCATTGTATATCCCGGTACACCGCCGGAGGCATTCATATAGAGTCATACTTTGTTCAAGTATCGAGTTGTAATTGTTGAGTTGTAAGAAAAATAAAAGTGTGATGATCATCATTATTAGAGCATTGTCCCAGTGAGGAAAGGATGATGGAGACTATGATTCCCCCATAAGTCGGGATGAGACTCCAGACTTTGTGAAAAATAAAAGAGGTCAAAGAAGCCCAAACAAAAAAAGAGGCCAAAGAAGCCCACCAAAATAAAAAAAAAATATACAAAAAAAGAGAGAAAAAAGAGAGAAGGGACAATGCTACTATCCTTTTTACACACTTGTGCTTCAAAATAAGCACCATGATCTTCATGATAGAGAGTCTCATATGTTGTCACTTTCATATACTAGTGGGAATTTTTCATTATAGAACTTGGCTTGTGTATTCCAATGATGGGCTTCCTCAAAAGTGCCCGAGGTCTTCGTGAGCAAGCAAGTTGGATGCACACCCACTTAGTTTCTTTTGTTGAGCTTTCATATACTTATAGCTCTAGTGCATCCGTTGCATGGCAGTCCCTACTCACTCACATTGATATCTATTGATGGGCATCTCCATAGCCCGTTGATACGCCTAGTTGATGTGAGACTATCTTCTTTTTTTTGTCTTCTCCACAACCACCGTTCTATTCCACCTATAGTGCTATGTCCATGGCTCACGCTCATGTATTGCGTGAAAGTTGAAAAAGTTTGAGAATTCTAAAGTATGAAACAATTGCTTGGCTCGTCATCGGGGTTGTGCATGATTAAATACTTTGTGTGATGAAGATAGAGCATAGCCAGACTATATGATTTTGTAGGGATAACTCTCTTTAACCATGCTATTTTGAGAAGACATGATTGCTTTGATTAGTATGCTTGAAGTATTATTACTTTTATGTTAATATGAAATTTTGTCTTGAATCTTTCAGATCTGAATATTCATGTCACAATTAAGAAGATTTACATTGAAATTATGCCAAAGTATCACTGTGCATCAAAAATTCTTTTTTATCATTTACCTACTCGAGGACGAGCAGGAATTAAGCTTGGGGATGCTTGATACGTCTCCAACGTATCTCTAATTTTTGATTACTCCATGCTACTTTGTCTACTATTTTGGACTATATTGGGCTTTATTTTCCACTTTTATATTATTTTTGGGACTAACCTATTAACCGGAGGCCCAGCCCAGAATTGCTGTTTTTTTTGCCTATTTCAGTATTTCGAAGAAACAGAATATCAAACGGAGTCCAAACGGAATAAAACCTTCGGAAACGTGATTTTCCAACCGAACGTGATCCAGGAGACTTGGACCCTACTCCAAGAAGTTTCCGAGGAAGCCACGAGGGTGGAGGGCGTCCCCCCCCACTGGGCGCGCCCCTACCTCGTGGGCCCCTCGGAGCTCCACCGACGTACTCCTTCCTCCTATATATACCTACGTACCCCCATCAGATCAGATATAGAGCCAAAAACCTAGTTCCACCACCGCAACCTTCTGTATCCGCGAGATGCCATCTTGGGGCCTGTTCCGGAGCTCCGCCGGAGAGGGCATCTACCACGGAGGGCTTCTACATCAACACCATAGCCTCTCCGATGAAGTGTGAGTAGTTTACTTCAGACCTTCGGGTCCATAGTTATTAGCTAGATGGCTTCTTCTCTCTTTTTGGATCTCAATACAATGTTCTCCCCCTCTCTTGTGGATATCTATTCGATGTAATCTTCTTTTTGCGGTGTGTTTGTTGAGACCGATGAATTGTGGGTTTATGATCCAGCTTATCTATGAACAATATTTGATTCTTCTCTGAATTCTTTTATGTATGATTTAGTTATCTTTGGAAGTCTCTTCGAATTATCTTTCTGGTTTGGCCAACTAGATTGGTAGTTCTTGCAATGGGAGAAGTGTTTAGCTTTGGTTTCAATCTTGCGGTGTCCTTACTCAGTGACAGAAAGAGTTGCAAGGCACGTATTGTATTGTTGCCATCGAGGATAACAAGACGGGTTTTTTATCATATTGCATGAATTTATCCCTCTACATCATGTCATCTTGCTTACAGTGTTACTCTGTTTTACTTAATACTCTAGATGCATGCTGGATAGCGGTCGATGAGTAGAGTAATAGTAGTAGATGCAGAATCGTTTCGATCTACTTGTTTTGGACGTGATGCCTATATACATGATCATACCTAGATAATCTCATAATTATTCGCTTTTCTATCAGTTGCTCAACAGTAATTTGTTCACCCACTGTAGAATACTTATGCTCTTGAGAGAAGCCACTAGTGAAACCTATGGCCCCCGGGTCTATTCTCAACATATCAATCTATGTCACTTTATTTACTTGCTTTGTTTTATTTTTTCTTTTACTTTTTACTTTGCATCTATCTATCAAAAATACCAAAAATATTATCTCTATCAGATCTCACTCTCGTAAGTGACCATGAAGGGATTGACAACCCCTAAGTGTTGGTTGCAAGTTTCTATCGTTTTGTGTAGGTACGAGGGACTTGTGTGTGATCTCCTACTGGATTGATACGTTGGTTCTCAAAAACTGAGGGAAATACTTACGCTACTTTACTGCATCATCCTCTCCTCTTCGGGGAAATCCAACACAGTGCTCAAGAGGTAGCACACATCAAGTCGCGTAACCTAGGTCTCCCGTCAGAAAGGTTTGCATCGATAAATATGCATTCAATTGCATATTTATCACTGCAGCTCTTTCAGACTGTCCAGCGTTTTCCACGGACAGCCCGAGGATGTGTAGATTGGGTACGTTGTTCATGCTCTACCCTGTTCTGAGACAAGATTTCGGCGGCGCCTCCCTGTTGTTCTTCGGATGCACATTCTCTCGGCATTTCGCGGAGACGTGTATTTGGAGAACAGCGGGGAGGTGCTGCCGAAATTTTGTCTCGGAATGGGGTAGAGCATGGACCGTACTCAATCTACACATTCTCAGGTGGGATTAGGACCCATCTTTACCTATTAGAGATATAGGTGGATTAAATGTCGTTTCTCGTCAACCTTGTAAAAAATAAAATATTGATGTGGGTAATTTAAATGAATCCTTAATTTTGTTGTGTGGCTTCCAATAAAGCAGAGATGGCAGATAATCAGTGGATGTATAGTGAGATTTTTCGTCGGAATCAAGTAACAACAGAGTGGGTCGAGAAAACTGATGTGTTTTTGAAAGAGATATTTCGTAGTCCAATGAGGCTGGTGCCAGAATGCTCGTGTGCGAAATGTAAGAGACGTATCCGCAGAGATAAGAGTGAGATGACTAAGCACCTTCGCACGAATGGATTTATGCCCAACTTTAATAGGCCGATAAACTTTGCCCAGTGGGACCGTGGTAGAGAGGATGTGATACGACGACGCGTTGTTGGTTATGAGGACGATAGGGTTAGAGACATGCTAGATGATGTCTTTGCTGCACAGCCGACACCTCCGTCACATTCAGCGAATGAACCGGAAGAGCCAATTTTGTTTATTCTCTTCTCAATGCAGGTTTGCTAATCATGGGCAAGTCCAGCGGTGCCAATTTCCTCAGTAAACTCAAAGGAGGACTTACTCGGAGTGGACGAGCCTACAAGGTTCCCTCTCGACTACGGGAGGATGGCACCTCACAGGGAGGTGGAGGGGTCGGGGGAGGAGACCCTAGAGGAGGAGGGGGTGTGGGGAGAGCCCCTAGAGGACGAGGAGGTGGGGGAGAGGCAACCGGGCCAAAAAACTCCGGGCCGTGTCCGAAATAGGAGGGTCTTCTTCGATGCCCTCCTATGCTCAGGCAGCTTCTAAGTCTGAGGAGGAGTATGTTCCTGATGGCGAGGAGGAGGAGGCCGAGGTGGAGGAGGCTGAGGAGGAGGGCGAGGAGGGTGGAGGGGAGGTTGACCCCGAGTTGTGGGGTGACTTTCCACCGGGTGCTCCGCAGGGGTGGCTGTGTGGTAATGCCGGAGTACCTACACCAACTTCTATCGAGGCGCACAAGTGGCTCATTGAACATGCAGGGATAGAGTAAGTGCATCTCAATCATATTTTCAACACATGACAACATTTTCTTATTGTACACATGGCAATCCTTTGATTCTTTTGCAGTAACTGGATCCTTCGCGGAAAGGGCCGTAAACCAAATGGCCTTATCACTATCCTGTTGAAGGAGTTTTGGCCTGGCCTATTCTGCCCGCGGCCAAGCTGCGTGTTTTGGCCACAAGCTGGGCCCGCTACGAGGCTTGCAGCAACGCAGAGTACGGGACGGCCGCTAAGGCCGTGATCACCAAATTTTGGGTAAGTTCTCTTTTGAATCACTTGTCTTCAGTTTCGTTCATAGTTTATCATTGAATCACTCAACTCATGCCTTGTTTGCTTCTGGTTTATGCATGATTGCAGCAACTCTATAGAGTTCTTGACGAGCACAAGGCCAGAGCCGATGTGGTCTTACTTACTACAGCAAAGAAGAAAGCTCGTCAATTGCAGTACGAGTTGCGTTGGGTTGCCGTCTCGCAGTACTACCACATCTACCTGCAACAAAAGATGACCAAAACTCAAGCACAGAAGCAAAAACTTACCATGAGCAGGGAGCAGTTCATGATGGTAACTATTACTGACTTTTCATTGTTTCAAGGAGTCAACTATATGTTTCGTGCTCACATGTCATGCTTCCAAAATTTGCATAGGTTGTTCCTTGTTGGTGCTATGGAAGGCATGACGGATGGGCGTGTTTGGTGGATAGGTGGGTCGGTGACGATGCAGAGTTTGCTGCCAAGAGCATCAAGGCCCGGGCTAACCGTGGAAAAGACGGGACACGCGGCCAAGGAAACAGGAACCACTGGGGCTTCAAGGCCATGAAGGTATATCTATATGCATGATGCATTTTAGTTCTTCTTTACCTCATGTTCTTATGTATGGCTAACTTCTGTTTGACGTTGCAGGAGGACAAGTTGCAGAGGCCACTCTCAGACATGGAGTCGTGGAAACTGGCCCGCGAGCGGAGTGATTGCAAGGACGGCGAGAGCCAGTACTACGGAACACCGAGCAGCACCTGGAGTTTTACACTCAGAACTATTAGAAGTTGCATCCAGATGTTCCTGTTCCTGAGGTCGCCAAGTCTTAGATCGACGACACGGCGGTGGTCGCCATCCAGGGTAAGTCCCATGGCCGGCATCCGTGTTTTGATGGCTTGATCACTCCGTCGATCTCGTACACATGGCTTCGAGCTACCAACCCGAGCCCGTTAGAGAGTACGGGGCGTTTGCAGCCTCCCTTAGTCCGCCAACGTGCTGTAAGTACTTTCCCCTTATCTTCTTTGTTTCTATCTTTCTTAGTTTATTTTCAGCACTGCCAACTTAGAAACAACCTCAATTTTGTAGGCATATCAGGCCTTTGAGGTGCGGGAGTACTTGCAACGAATGAAGGCAAACGATGATTACATCCGTCAAGTGATGGCGGTTAGTGTTGCCCTCTTAAAACCAAGCTTAAATTTGCACTTTCATTCCTTCTGACTTTCTAGTTTGCTTGTGTAACTACCATCCAGGCTATGTTGGCGTCTTGGTCTAACCGCACGGAGCCACCACAAGTTGGACCCCCACCACCACCTGCGGGAGAAGCCCCACACATTCCCATGTTCGAGGAATGGGTGGCACTAGGCGGTGATAGTCCAGTTAGTACATTTGCCTAACTACTGAGAAACTAGTTCTTGTTCATTCAACACTATCATGTCATATTTACCGTTGGAATCTTCTCTCAAACATGTAGGGGACCGGCGGCTCGACTCCTACTGCGTCAACCCCAGTCACTCCGATCTGGCAGAGTGATGGTGGTCGCGGTGGCGGTTTTGGCGGAGGTGGACTTGGTGGTGGTGGTTTTGGCAGAGGTGGACTTGGTGGTGGTGGTGGTTTTGGCGGATGTGGACTTGGTGGTGGTTTTGGCGGAGGTGGTCTTGCTTGATGTGTCGATGATGATTCCGTGCATGCGGCCGTCGTGCCATGCCTTTCATGTTCCAACTTTTATGATGTTCCATGTCTTGCACTACTTTTATGTTCATGAACTTTCGCCGGTGAAGATCTTTAGATGATGAACTTGACTATGTTTAAATGATGATGATGAACTTGAGTATGTTTAGATGATGAACTGTCATATTTCTGCATAATTCCATATTATTCTGCTTTGAAATGCTGTCAAATGAATTGGAAAAGAGAAAACAGGGAAAAAAACTCTGCCTATGGCAAAGCCGTCGGCATAGATAAGCCTAGGAGCTACCAGGACGCGCCACGTGGCAGGGCTATGCCTACGGCAAAGCCGTCGGCATAGATCTATGCCGACGGCTTTGCCGTAGGCATAGCCCTGCCGCCCGGAGAAGCCAGGGGACGACACGTGGCGTAGGTATGCCGACGGCTAGGCCGTCGGCATAGATTTCCATCTATGCCGATGGCCTAGCCGTCAGCATACCTACACCATGTGTCTCCCCTCGTTCGCTAGCGCTTTTGACAGCGCCGTCCGTTGCCGTCAGATGGAAAACAACACCGACGGCTAAACTATGCCGACGACCGTCCCAGTCGGCATACGCACCTATGCCGACGGCTATACTACGCCAACGGTCTGATACATCTATGATGACGTGATCTACACCGACGGGGCTATGCCGACGGTAGCCGTAGGCATAGATCTATGCCGACGGCAGAGGACCTATGCCGACGGCCCTGGGCCGTAGGCATAGCCCGCGAGTCCGGTAGTGATTGGGATACTTTGATTGGATGGAAATCAGGCAGAGGGCCCACCCCCTGAAAATCAAGGGGGGAGAAGATTAGTTACAGAAGGAGACCTCGTAAACCCCCTGTAATAGCCCGTGCGTTTAGAATTTTCGCACGTAGTCCTGTATCTAATCCAGCCGCTGCTCTTGTGGTTATTATATAGGAGTAGTAGCTGAGACTGGTGAATGTAGTGGTTTGCCGCTTGCCAACAATGCCATGTCAAGCTTGCTAGCCCGAGTATTGGGAAAACAGAATAGGAGTACTAGTTCACATGCAAACAGTAGAACTGCATGAATGTAGTGATCAAGCCCAGTCGCCGGTCCGTGGCCGTGGCGAAGTGTACATATGGGCCTACGTGTGTAGCGTGTGTAAACATATGGCATGTGGTCCGTCAGAAACTCAGAATAGATCTGGGCTAGCCAAAACCCCATCATTCTTTCTCCAAAAATGCTACACACACATGGACTCCCACCTCACAGGCTTTACGGACCTGCTGAGTTGTCCTGTTTTAATTCGTCTAATTAATCTCCTTCCCCTAATTAACCACGCCCCCCTGATTTTAACTAGTGGGCTGGGTGCCCAGGCCCGTAAACCCCCCGTAACTCTCCTCGATCTAGCAAAGCTCTTCTTTCTCTACCCTTGGAAATTTCACTTCTAGCAGCCAACCCACCACACTCCCTCATCTAAAGCCTAGGCCCAGTCCACCCAAATCTTCACCTGCTACTTCCAGTCGCTCATCTGTTCGTTGCGCGAGCTCCTCTGTTTGTTGCCAACCTCCATCTGTTTGTCCTTCTAACGTGTCGTCAATCTGTTGAACATGTGTCCCTCCCTCCACTTCCCCTGAATTCCCAAATCTGGTTGCTATTTTTTCTAACTGCTCGCGGCGACGGGTTTCCCACGGGTATGAAAAACCCGATGGAGACGGGTATGGGGAAAAGAATGCCCCCGTGCACGGTGTCGGGGACGAGGACGGGATTGGGTTTCTTTCGCTGGAACGGGTATGGACAAGCAACACTAAACTTAGATATAGAAAACAAACTCGAAAATTGTGGAATGTTCACATGAAACATGTAGTAATGTATGTTGAATGCAGAAAAAATTTCAATGCCAATGGAGAAATAATACGTCGTTTCATCTTCAAACCACATTTCTTCCTAAGATATGGTCCGCTTTCTAAGTAGACTATGTTACAATTTCTGCGAAACCTTCCCACATTTTTACCACAACCTGTAGGGATCCTATGTTGACACATCATGCATGGTTTGCTGTTTTCCACACTTCATTTGTATTTTTGGAATTAAAAAAATCACTATCCTTCTTGTTTTGGGTTAGTTTTGATACTCAAATATTTGGTATTCCTTTTCTTTTACTCGATAAGGTCTAAACATAGACTAATTAACATAAATAGCATTGTTCAACCCAATTATGCCGATTTTGATGCACATGTAGTTCAGATTTTATTATATTTTTTTGCGATACAAATTTTATTATATCCAGTACATCTCTAGAATGCATTAAATGACTTGAATACACATGAACCCCGAAAAGTTAATGTTTGATATGAAACTAATAAGCTTCATTTGCTGAATTAAGAATTTTGTTAATGAAATAAAAAAGAAGAGGAAATGAAAAAAAAGAGTCTTTGCTGTGTGCTTTCTGCTCTTTGCCCATTATTTAGTTTACCGGGTTTAAATAACACTTAGCAAACGACCAACTTGCCCCGTGTCGAATTTTTGCCGAGTGCTTTTTTCGACATACTCCTGTTTGACGAGTTCTTCGTAAAATATATTCGGCGAACAACTCGACACTACTTCTTCTACCTCATAATATAAAAGCGTTTTTAACACTACACTAGTGTAAAAGACGCTCTTATATTATGCGACAGAAGGAGTAGATAAAATTAACTGTTTCGATAGGGTAAGCCGCTATGGTTAGAGAGTTCATTACACTGGATAATGAGCATTTAACTCGTGAAAGGGAATCTCCACAATATAAAGCTGGCCATAGTGGGGGTAATATAAACGGTGTCATGCACTCGTGACTAGCAAACATGTTTATGTGGCAGACAATTAAAGAGGGGAGAGAGGGTTAGAGTAACATAGATATGTATCCTATCATGTTAAATGTTATGCTACTTTACATTATGCATGGCAATAAATATAATTATCTATGATACTACTCTAAGATACCACGCACTATGAAGGTAGTATCATACACTAGTATCATATGCATGATACTAGTATATGATACTCCTCATTATGAGTAGCCTAACGAGCGAACCCGCGGCACACATCGTGGCTGAGGGTATATACCAGTAGCTATGTATTTGATCTTTCTCTCTCTCTTGTGTTTTTGATATGGCACAATCCTGATTTATCGCGAGCTTTGCTATTATAGTTGGATCTTATGATGTTTCTCCTCCTCTACCTTCTTATAATGGATTGAGTTTTACTTTGAAGTTATCTTATCAGATTGACTCTTTAAGGATTTGAAAACATTTGATGTATGTCTTGCATGTGCTTATCTGTGGTGACAATGGGATATTCATGTGATCTACTTGATATATGATTTGGTGATCAACTTGCGGGTTCAGTGATCTTGTGAACTTATGCATAGAGGTTGGCACAAGTTTTCGTCTTGACTTTCCGGTAGAAACTTTGTGGCACTCTTTGAAGTTCTTTGTGTTTGTTTGAATAAATGAATCGGAGATTGTGTGATGCATGTCGTATAATCAAACCCACGGATATACTTGAGGTGACATTGAAGTATCTAGGTGACAGTAGGGTTTTGGTTGATGTGTGTCTTAAGTTGTTATTTTACTATGAACTCTAGGGTTGTTTGTGACACTTATGGGAATAGCCCAACGGATTGATCGGAAAGAATAACTTTGAGGTGGTTTTGTACCCTACAATAATCTCTTCGTTTGTTCCCTATTATTAGTGACTTTGGAGGGACTTTTTGTTGCACGATGAGGGATTGTTATGTGATCTAATTATGTTATCATTATTGAAAGAACTTGCACTAGTGAAAGTATGAACCCCAGGCCTTGTTTCGAAGCATTGCAATACCGTTTTCGCTCACTTTTGTTACTTGCTACCTTGCTGTTTTTATATTTTCAGATTACAAAAACATATATAATTATCTATGATACTACTCTAAAATACCATGCATTATGAAGGTATAGTATCATATGCATGATACTAGTATATGATACTCTCCATTATGCTTGCTGGCCCATGATTTGTTGTCCTACTTTACGCTCCCGTGACTAGATACGACGCAGAATTGATTATGCATTTAGTCTCGTAATTAATTCTTCTACAAGCGTGTGACTTCTAGAAGATGTTACCGTGCAGAATCTACAAATAACCAAGCAATCACGACATGATACATAGTTTTCGTGAATACGCAAAGAGTGTGTATCATTTCATTTATAGAAAAGGTGCGTACACAAGCTGAGTGCCCAAGGAGTGCAAGATGAACATGTTGGAGGTTGCTCAGCCTCAACAAAGTGTGTTTAGGTTACATGGATAACATGATCTAGTCCTTTCGCCCCTGCGCGATACCAAAGCTTGGCGTCATCCTTGATTTTGGCATGGTGAGGCGAGGATGGGGCCGTCTGCCAGCTCCGCTGCCAAGAAAACGAGACGATGGACCACCTGCTGCCCTAACGCTCCTTTCTCGGATCACTTGGCATGTTATCTTCTCTTGGTGTCGAATTGCGATCATTGTACTGACCACCACAGAAGGTTTCTTCCCTTGGTGGTCTTCCGCCATCATCGCATGTCCGGCGAGTTTACGGAAAGTACTCAACTCCTTTATCACCCTTGTCGCATGGTCAACCTGGAACAAGATATATAGTTGCTACATTGAGATTTCCTTAACAATGTTTGGCGAACCAGGGTGCTTCTCCAACCTCCATGTGTAATGGAATTGAGGTTTCAGTGTGTCATTTCTCTTAACCATGGTTAATTTCCCAATAAAACTAAGAGTTTCACAACTCTAGTTTTGGATTTCTGACTTCTCAAGGTGGGTATATATCAATTTACATGACACAATGGTCATGAAGTGACCATATCTCTTGACACCCCATCTCCTATATTTGTCATTAACCAGATAAACTACGGGAAACAGCTAATTTGCCATCAGGGGGCTTCTTCACCGTCAGCTTTTCGTCAGGCAGGCAGCAAAGAAAGGCTTTGCCGTCATCAGCAGATGGCAAAGAAACACTAAGGGCAAAATACACTTTGCCGTCTGCGAAAAAAACACAGACGGCAAAGAGCTCACTTTGTCGTCTGCAAAAAACAACCTTTGACGTGTTTGTTTTGGCAGACGGCAAATAATCTTTGTCGTCTGTGTTTTTTTGCAGACTTCAAAGTGAGTTTTTTGCCGTCTATGTTTTGTTTTGCACACGTCAAAGAGGAAGCACAGACGCGGATCAATCACGCAGATCAATGACATGGCAAGATCTAAGATGCACATCCCCACCCACAAGGCCGTTTGGACGCCCACCCCGCCCACCCATGATGCACGCGCCCCCAGTGCAGCACCCACGCGCCCTAAGCCCTGCCTCCCTTATCCCCATCCCACACCGCACGTCTCTATATGTCTCTCTCGTTTCTCTCCTCTCTCTCTCTCTCATTTCCTTCCTCGGTCCAAATCGAACACACCGGCTGGCGCCTGCCATCACCTTGACACCCGCCCCGGACAGCACCTCGCCCCCGGTCCTGGCCTCGCCAGCCACCACTTCGCCCGGCGGCCGCGGCCACTGCCCCCTTCACCCCCAGCGCCACCGGCCCCGGCCGCTTCCCCTGTCACCACCATAGGCCCGCCAGCGCCCGCCACCACCTCGCTGCCCGCCATCTCGCCGACAGGCCCCGCCCTCGCAAGCCGTCATCTCGCCCGTTGGCCCTGGCCTCGTTGCCCGCCGGCCCCGGCCTGCTCGCTCGTTGCCCCCGACGGCCTACGGGCCCCGTCGCTCGTCGCCCCCGGTGGCCTCCGGGCCCCGTCGCTCGTCTCCCCCAGCAGCTTCCGCGATCCGTCGCCCTCGCCGGTCTCCAGCGGCCTCGGCCCCGTACCCACTGCAGGCCCCACCGGCCTCAACCCCTGGCACCGGCCGCGGCCTCGAGGAGCGGCGACAGCTCCTCAGGCATCCATGGTGGGATCGGTGTGCTTTGTTTTTGGAGAAAGAAAGGAGAAGGGAGAGGGGCGCGGCTGCTGGTTGCTGTTGCTCCTGCGACCATGGGCATAGGTGATGTTCACAGGGGAGGCGCTGGCGTGGATCAAACTCAAAATGGTTGCACGTGCTGGATCTCGGGCTGCTATTGTGAAATATTCTGTGTACATAGAGTAATGATGTATTCTGTTTTGCCTTGGATCACCAAGTGATGATGTATTCTTTGTAAATATAGTAATTTTGTATTGTGAAATTTGTTCATTCATCGTTGATTTGTCGAACAAAGTGTCGATGGATACTCTGGTGTTCGTCTTTGTCCGTTTAGTTCCTTGTAGCGTCTGTTGGGGAATGTAGCAATAATTCAAAATTTTCTACATAACACCAAGATCAATCTATGGAGATTCTAGCAAGAAGAGAGGGAGAGGATGAGTATCTGCATACCTTTGAAGATCGCTAAGCAGAAGTGTCACTAGAACGCGGCTGAGGGAGTCGTACTCGCGGCGATTCAAATCGCGGCAGATCTGATGTAACGCCAAACGGACGGCGCCTCCGCGTTCAACACACGTACAGCCCGGGGACGTCTCCTCCTTCTAGATCCCAGCAAGGGGAGAGGAGAAGTTGTGGGAGAGCTCCGGCAGCACGACGGCGTGGTGGAGGAGCATGCAGTTCTCCGGTAGGTCTTCGCCAAGCACTACTGTGGAGGAGGAGATGTTGGGGAGGGAGAGGGTTGTGGCAGGGGAAAGGTGCTGCAGCCCTCTCACCTCCCTCTATTTATAGGGACAAGGGAGAGGGGGCTCGACCCCCTCCAAATGGATCTAGAGGGGGGGCCAAGGGGGGAGGCTTGACCCCCCAAGCCAAGGGGGCGCCCCCTTTAGGGTTTCCCCCCAACCCTAGGCCCATGGGCCCTAGGGGCACTACTAGGGAAAAGCCTAGCAGCAGCGCGGGTTTTGGGCCTATTAGCAGCGCGGTGGCCGGCGCTCCTAATAAGGCGCTACAGCTAACTTATAGCAGTAGCGCGGGTGCCACCCGCGCTACTACTACGTCCTTTAGTAGTAGCATGGGTAAAAACCCGCGCTACTACTACCAGCGCGGGTTTTTTTGAATTTTTTCGAAAAAATATTTCGATTTTTTCCCTAATTTTCAAATTTCTGAATTATTTTAACCTCAAATCTCTAATCACCCCTCATTGCTGGTCAATTTAATCTCTAATCACCCCTCATCATTCCAAATCATCTAACTTCCCGGACGGTCACCTATCCTCTCACTACTCCAGCGTGAGCACGCTTAACTTTCGGGTTCTATTCTCCCTCGTTTCCAAGTCTGCACTTATTGTTTTCCTGACAATAGTAAGATGTCAATCCTATTAACCTCAAGAATTTAGCTTGAGCATGAAGTCACACATTTCACTATTTGAGTTTGAAACTATTGTTCCAAAAAATCAGTAACACTAATATTTCTTGAATAATTAGTTTGACCACAGTTTGACCACAGTTTGACCACAGTTTGGCCATAGTTTGACCAGATTTGACCAGATTTGACCAAAATTCAAAATAACTAAAATAATTATTTAGTAACACACAGTTTGACCATTGTTTGACCACAGTTTGACCACACAGTTTGAAATTTTTTCGATTTTTTCCACTCTAGATCTTAAAAGTCCCGTAACTTTTTTTCTGTTAGGTTTTTGAGGATTTTGAAAATGTTTAACGGGGTTCCCCCTATTAAATTTGGATGTAACTTTTTGAGTAGATGATTTTTCATATAAAAAACTTTTTCATCCGAGTTAGTATGCAAAAGTCGAAATTCTCGAGAGATTTTGCAAATAAAGTCAAAATTCATATTTGCAAATTTTCCCAACAACTAGACCACATATCACATGGGAAACTTATTTTCTTTTATTTTTTTTGACATTTTCATCATTTTATTTTATTTTTTTAAAACTGAAAAGGCGATCCATGGGGGGGGGGTAGAGTTTGAAAATGGGACCTTTAGTAGTAGCGCGGTTTTTTACCCCCTTGCTACTACTATGGCACCACTTAGTAGTAGCGAGGGCTAAAAGGCAACGCTACTGCTATCAAACTTAGTAGTAGCGAGGTTTTAAAAACCCACGCTACTACTATGGCATGTCCCGGGGGCACGGTAGAGACCGCTTAGTAGTAGCGAGGGTTAAAAACCCGCGCTACTGGTAAGTAGCAGTAGCGCGGGTTTTTAACCCTCGCTACTAGTAACTTTCTGTGTATAGGCTTTTCCCTAGTAGTGGGGGGTTGGCGCCCAGCCCACTTAGGGGCTGGTTCCCCTCCATATTCAGCCCATAGGGCCCTCCGGGGCAGGTGGACCCTCCCGGTGGACCCCCGGAACCCTTTCGGTGGTCCCGGTACAATACCAATATACCCACGAACATTTCCGGTGACCGAATAAGGACTTACCATATATAAATTTTTATCTCCGGACCATTCCAGAACTCCTTGTGACATCCGGGATCTCATCTGGGACTCTGAACAACATGTTATTGATTTACTGAAATCTGAACAACTTCCTTGCCGTTACCCTTGCCTTTCTTGAAACTAGTGGTCTTATTCACCATCAACACTTGATGTTCCATTTTGATTTCCACCTCCGCTGATTTCAGCATTGAATATAACTCAGGAATGGACTTCTCCATCCCCTGCATATTTTAGTTCATCACAAAGCTCTTGTAGCTAGGTGGGAGCGACTGGAGGATCCTGTCAATGAACGAGTCATCTGGGAGATTAACTCCCAACTAAGACAAAAGGTTGTGTAACCCAGGCATAGTGAGTATATGCTCACCGACATAACTGTTTTCCTCCATCTTACAACTGTAGAACTTGTCGGAGACTTCATATCTCTCGACCCAGACATGAGCTTGGAACACCATTTTCAGCTCTTGGAACATCTCATATGCTCCGTGCTGCTCAAAACTCTTTTGGAGCCCCGGTTCTAAGCTGTAAAGCAAGCCGCACTGAGCCAGGGAGTAATCATCACTGCGCGACTGCCATGCGTTCATAACGTCTTGAGTTGCTGGGGAAATGGGTGCTTCACCTAGCGTTGCTTCTAGGACATATGCTTTCTTGGCGCTATTAGGATGATCCTCAAGTTCCAGACCCAGTACATATAGTTGCTACCATCGTGTTTCAGTTTGGTTTTCTCTAGGAACGCGTTGAAGTTGAGGGCAACATTAGCGTGGGCCATTTGATCTACAAGACATATTGCAAAGATATTTTAGACTATATTCATGATAATTAAGTTTATCTAATCGAATTTTAAAGAACTCCCACTCAGATAGACATCCCTCTAGTCATCTAAGTGAAACATGATCCGAGTCAACTAGGCCGTGTCCGATCATCATGTGAGATGGACTAGTCATCATTGGTGAACATCTTCATGTTTATCGTATCTACTAACGACTCATGTTCGACCTTTCGGTCTCTTGTGTTCCGAGGCCATGTCTGTACATGCTAGGCTTGTCAAGTCAACCTAAGTGTTTTTCATGTGTAAATCTGGCTTACACCTGTTGTATGCGAACGTTAGAATCTATCACACCCGATCAACACGTGGTTCTTCGAAACAACGAACTTTCGCAATGGTGCACATTTAGGGGGGAACACTTTCTTGAAATTTTAATGAGGGATCATCTTATTTATGCCACCGTCGTTCTAAGCAAATAAGATGTAAACCTGACAAACATCACATGCAAATCATAAAGTGACATGATATGGCCAATATCATTTTGCGCCTTTGATCATCATCTTCGAGGCGCGGCATGATCACCTTCGTCACCAGCATGACACCATGATCTCCATCATCATGATTCCTATTACAAGAACATGATCAATCTCATACATCACATATCATTCATCACATTCTTTTTGGCCAGATCACATCACATAGCATACCTGCAAAAACAAGTTAGACGTCCTCTAATTGTTGTTGCATGTTTTACGTGGCTGCTATGGGTTTCTAGCAAGAACGTTTCTTACCTACGCAAAAGCCACAACGGTGGTATGCCAATTGCTATTTACCCTTCACAAGTACCCTTTTCATCTAATTCGATCCGACTAAAGTGGGAGAGACTAGCACCCGCTAGCCACCTTGATGAAACAAGTGCATGTCAGTCGGTGGAACCTGTCTCACGTAAGCGTATGTGTAAGGTCGGTACGGGCCACTTCATCCCACAATACCGTTGAAACAAGATAGGATTAGTAATGGTAAGTAAATTGAACAAACCAACGCCCACAACTACTTGTGTTCTACTCATGCATGGAATCTACGTAATAGACCTAGCTCATGATGCCACCATTGGGGAATGTAGCAATAATTCAAAATTTTCTACACAACACCAAGATCAATCTATGGAGATTCTAGAAACAAGAGAGGGAGAGGATGAGTATCTTCATACCTTTTAAGATCGATAAGCGGAAGCGTCACTAGAACGCGGATGAAGGAGTCGTACTTGCGGCGATCAAATCACGGAAGATCCGATCTAACGCCGAACGGACGGCGCCTCCGCGTTCAACACACGTACAACCCGGGGACGTCTCCTCCTTCTTGATCCATCAAGGGGAGAGGATAAGTTGAGGGAGAGCTCCAGCAGCACGACGGCGTGGTGGAGGAGCTTGCAGTTCTCCGGCAGGGCTTCACCAAGCACCACTATGGAGGAGAAGGTGTTGGGGAGGGAGAGGGCTGCCCCAGGCGAAGGGTGCGGCAACCCTCCCACCTCCCCTCTATTTATAGGGGCAAGGGATAGGGGGCCTGACCCCCTCCAGATGGATCTAGAGGGGGGAGGGGGGGCTGCCAAGGGGGGAGGCTTGCCCCCCAAGCCAAGGGGGCGCCCCCTTTAGGGTCCCCCCCAACGCTAGGCGCATGGGCCCTAGGGGGGTTGGCGCCCAACCCACTTAGGGGCTGGTTCCCCTCCATATTCATCCCATAGGGCCCTCCGGGGCAGGTGGACCCTCGAAACCCTTTCGGTGGTCCCGGTACAATACTGATATACCCACGAACATTTACGGCGACTGAATAAGAACTTAGCATATATAAATCTTTATCTCCGGACCATTCCGGAACTCCTCGTGACGTCCGGGATCTCATCCAGGACTCCGAACAACATTCGGTAATCACATACTAATTCCCATAACAACTCTAGCGTCACTGAACCTTAAGTGTGTCGACCCTACGGGCTCGGGAATCATGCAGACATTACCGAGACAGCTCTCCGGCCAATAACCAATAGCGAGATCTGGATACCCATGTTGGCTCCCACTTGTTCCACGATGATCCCATCGGATGAACCACGATGTCGGGGATTCAATCAATCCCATATACATTTCCCTTTGTCAATCAGTATGTTACTTGCCCGTGATTCGATCATCGGTATCCCAATACCTCGTTCAATCTCGTTACTGGCAAGTCACTTTACTTGTTCCGTAATGCATGATCCCGTGACTAACTACTTAGTCACATTGAGCTCATTATGATGATGCATTACCGGGTGGGCCCAGAGATGCCTCTCTGTCATACGGAATGACAAATCCCAGTCTCGATCCGTGCCAACCCAACAGACACTTCCGGAGATGCCTGTAGTGTACCTTTATAGCCACCCAGTTACGTTGTGATGTTTGGTACAACCAAAGAATTTCTACGGTATGCGGGAGTTGCACAATTTCATGTTCTAAGGAAATGACACTTGACATTAGAAAAGCTTTTAGCAAATGAACTACACGATCTTGTGCTATGCTTAGGATTGGGTCTTGTCCATGACATCATTCTCCTAATGATGTAATCCCGTTATCAATGACATCCAATGTCCATAGTCAGGAAACCATGACCATCTATTGATCGCCGAGTTAGTCAACTAGAGGCTCACTAGGGACATGTTGTGGTCTATGTATTCACACATGTATTACGGTTTCCGGTCAATACAATTATAACATGAAGAATAGATAATTATCATGAACAAGGAAATATAATAATAACCATTTTGTTATTGCCTCTAGGTCATATTTCCAACAGCCTCTGCACTTGGATTGTTGTTCCAGATTATTTTAATAGACAAAATTCTTTGCCGTCTATGATTTTATGAGGCTGACGACAAAGGAGCTCTCCTTTGCCATCTGTTACTAAATCGGCTGGCAGCAAACGAGCTTTTCTTTGCCGTCTGTTATTAAATCGCCAGACGGCAAAACATCAGTTTGGCTGACGGCAAAGCCTTTGTCGTCTTCCCAATAAAAAGCTGACGGCAAAGTACTCTTTGCCGACTTAGTCTTTGCCACCACTCTTTCTCGTTAGCTAGCTGACGGCAAAATCCTTGCCATCTGTATTTCATCCTTTGCCGTCTGTACTTGCCTGACGGCAAACTATGTGATTCTTGTAGTGATAACCTCTTGCGAGGTCTACGTGAAAGTGTAGTCATTTATTAGGCACCACATATTGAGTTCCACATCATTTTGAGTTGCGACTACTCATATTCAGTGTTTTAGGCCTCCATTTCCGACGTATTGATACTGACCCACTTGGCACGTATGTTCTTCAGCTGATATTTGATGCACTGCCAAACATGCTCCAGTCTATGAGGCGGTTCTCGCCTCGGCCGCTAAAATCTTACTAACTTCTTCGGCATTTTGATTTAAATTTCTAGAAGCGTACGATCTTCGATTGTGGTTTGATGATGATGTGCAAGAGATAGTTACTCAACACATCATATATTGTCGTAGGACCCCTGACAAACTCAACCTTCTTTTCTCAACACATCATATATTTTATCACCCCCAAAGGGCAAAAATTTTAGCTATCCACATCCTGACCCATTCTAGTTCTTGTTGTATCTAATGAGGAGGTGAGGTTGTGTTAACAAGAATCTAAATCGAGCAAATACTATCTTTTCTTAGATTAGTTTGTTCTATGAATAACAAAATGATCTTGCCATGGAGATCAGACAAGGAGCCTACAAAAGGACTCAAAAACCCTGGGAAAAACACAAACAACATCTACCGGAGAAACAACAGCACCAATGTGCACTATTAAAGGTCATGTCTATTAAGATTGCACATAGATAGACAAAGAGCATGTGCAAAACAATTGTCGCACATGGATCCCTAAATATTTACATGTGCGAAAAGGGAGACCCAAAAGTCTAACACGCCAGGTGCTTCATGTCTTCTAAACAACTACTATGCAGACCATGTTGATGGGCTCCAAGTGGAGAGGTTCACATGTAGTGACATAATTTTTTATTGAGAAGGTAATCCAAAGTTCATCATACTTAGGAGTTATATGAACGAAAATTTCACCCCCGAGCAACACTACAGTAGATAAAGTGCCTGCTTCAGTTCTCAAGAACTCTAGTGTGGTTGGACATCACAATAGGCTTGCTATTGGCAACATGTAATGAGTAAAGAATGATAGATCATGTATTTTATATTTTATAAATAACTAATAACTCAAAATAAAAGTGTAAGTAAATGAGATTTTAGAGTTCTTTCTTGTGGACAAAATTAGACCGGGATTCAATGGCCCACTAGTAGCATCTTGCGTAAACATGGTTGCACATAATAATAAGCATATGAATGTGAATTGAGCATTTCAAACAGTCATATCATGATAAACATTGGTTAATGTCCTTTTATATGTAGTACATCCATATATGCACTAGATCAACACATGCCTTATGTAATGACTAATACTCCTCTCAAAGTGATCTAAACCGTACACCTCGAGTTCTAACTAATAAAATAGAGCATTGCATATAGCATCATGACAAGCAACCGAAGATGCAATCACTTGTTACTGTTTACACAATTATTTTAACCTTAGTGAGGGAAAGCCATCAAACCATTTTTCCGTTTTCGTCACTAGGGATACTTCCCAATTAAGGGGTCTAGACTAGGTAATGATCAAACTAATAGAAGGGAGAGCAATATACATATATGAATAATCCATACAATGATGATAACAACACCATAAACGAGACCCAACATAAGAATTACATAGATTATATAATTATGTAGGATGGCTCGTGCGATCTATATAACTGAGGCATAAACAGAGATTTTCTACATAGATACTACTATGAACTTGTAGTGTGGATCTCCTCTTAACCTTAAGTAGCAATGTAGCATGGCTATGCATTTATGGATGTGCTCACTTGAGGGGCGAGTGGGGTATCTTTCTCATTGAAGAGAGGGGCAAATCCCATCTTGACTGGGCATGCCTTAGTGCCTACTTCATGACAAACAAGAAAACAACCTGTATGACTGCCCCATTATGGAGTAGCATTTGGCAACCCCTAAGTAAATCTCTACCCATGTCAAGAAAGTACGAAAGTCTTAGATATGAGGACATAACATAAACATTGTAAGAGACAACCAAGAGCATTCCTGCTATTCTCAAGTTGGTTCTTTCCAACCCAAGGTTCACTAGTAGAAAAAAGACCTATTGTCCCGGTTCGTGAGGGCCATTTGTACCGGTTTTTGAACCGGGACTAAAGTGTCGGTACTAATGCCCTAAACCTTTAGTCCCGTTCTTGCATAAACCGGGACAGATGGGCCTCCACGTGGCCGGTGCGGCGAGCCTAGGCAGGAGGACTTTGGTCCCGGTTGGTGGCACCAACCGGGACCAATAGGCATCCACGCAACATTTCAGGTGCTGGGGTTTTTGTTTTTTTTTAAGGGAGGGGGGGTTAGGGGGTTTTGGGGGGTTAATTTAGGTGTTTCATATATTGTGTTAGCTAGCTAATTAATAGAGAGAAGTGTCCTCTCTTATCTCCGTGCTTGGACGATGCTACATACAACACATATAGAGAGGACTAGACACGCTAGCTAGTTAGCAAATGAAGGAAACAGAAGATCATCATGAACATATGCATAGAGAGAAGTGATATCGACCACCTCTCCTTCTTTGAGAGATTGGTCGAACAACAAGTTCTCGTATATCTATCCGACGCTACGTACTGGCTACATATATACAATATAATTATCTCTTACAATTTAATCTCCTAATTCCAAATGAACTCAGGGTCCACATGGTATTCTCCGTCTTTAGCGATCACGTGGTCAAGAAAGAATGCCGCCAATTCCTCTCGAATTCCTCGCATACGATCTGGTGGTAGGAGTTCGTCCCGCATCCGAAATATCTAATTTGAAGAAGGGTCTCAATACATATATATGAATAAATGAAACTGAACACAAATGATGGTAATAAAATAAAATTGTGAATATTATTATTTACGCACTTCATATTGTTTGTCAGAGTAGCCCCGCTCACAGGTCGTGTGGCCGATGGACTCGCAAATGTAGTATCCACAGTAATTATTCTCTTCTTCCTGCCACAACCACTTTACAAGAAATGGAGGTCAATCAAACTGATAATTAATTAGCAAGCATGCTAAATGGTATTTATGAAACTAGCGCTTGAATCACTAGGAGATGCGTGGAACATGCTACTATAGTACTTACTTTCGGGTGTCTAAATTGTAGCTTCTTCGGCAGTCTCGGAGTTTTTAAGGTGAATTTTTTCCAAACCCTGCCAGACAAAGAAAACAATTACTTGATATCAGGAAATGAACAAAAAGTTGCCGATATGGTGCGATAATGATCGATTTAACTTCTCTAGAATTTCAGTCATGTCCGCATACTCCTTGGGATCTTTTCGTCTCGAGTCTATGACGGTTACTAGTCCCTGCTCAAGCTTAATATCTAGGAGAATATAGTGGAACCTGCGCACGCATCCATAACTCATCAACTACATTACTATAACCTCGACTAATAAGGGAAACCGAATATGCACAAGACAGTAACACTCACTTGAATTCATAAGGGAAGAGTTTATAGCTTTGTTTTGATTTAATACAAACGATTGTAGCAGCTTGGCTTCAGTTTCTTTGGCCTGAGATTTAACCATATATGCATCTATGAGATTTGTTTTAATGAACCCAATATCACCGATTTGTCTTATCTTCAATTCGGCGATCTTCAATCTGCATAATATAGTGAGGGTAATTAAAAATACATGCAATGAAAGAGCTGACCTATATATAGAGACTTAATGATAGAAGTAGTACTACTTGCAGGCAGTAGCAAGTGATCATTAAGTTAGCGAGGGCCTTTAGATTGAAAAACTTGAAGAACTTCTCAAATGGAACATTCAACAGTTCAATTCCAATGAGGTCATGCTCCTCTCTAACTCTCAGCGTCAAAATATTCATCCCCTCAGACTCTCTGCAGGTTTTCATGTACCAATCATGGAATCTGAACATCATCATTGGTAGAGATCTTTCATCTTTGACGAGAGGCTTCCCGTACATGCATTTGTGTATGTCCACCTCCAAGAAATCATAATGTACATCATCGGGCAGGTAATCTTCAGGATTGTTATAACCGGGCACCATCCCGCCCAGAACATTAGCGACGATATTGCTAGACACCTGGAGCGTTGGGAACGATTGGTTCACTTGTTCGCCGAGCTAGGCAACTTTTTTTCCCAGCTCGTCATTGACCACTGATAGTACTTCCCGACCGCGACGCTTCCACAAATGACTTTGTAAGAATGCGCTCATAGTTGCCTTTCGCCGGAGACTTTGGCGTTTTCTTCAGGGCAGCCAGAGTACGCTTCACTTTTACCGATCTATCTTATCCTCCAGAGGTGGATGTATCTTTGCTTTCACCCCTTCCAAGAAGTTATTCACTTCGGCTTGCACGATCTACGTGTTTTCCTCCACGGTCCTCTCGTATGGTAACTTCTTTGGAGTCTTGAGAGAAGGACCGTATTTGTATTGCCTCCCGGCTCTGGCTGTGCTTCTAGATGCCGGAGCAGACGGAGCGGCTACGACTGTGTTTCCTTTTTTACGAGGCGGAGGCGAAGGACTACGACACGCCGGAGCAGCCGGAGCGGTGGTGGGTCTCTTGATCCGCCCTTGTTGACAAGGCGGAGAAGGATGAGGTTGGCTTCTCAGGCACGCCGGCGCAGGCGGAGAAGGAGGCGGAGTGCCGCCACGCGCCGGAGAAGGAGGCTGAGTGCCCTGATTAGTTGCCAGAGGAGGAGGCGGAGGAGGAGGCGGATTGCCCTGACTAGCCGGAGGAGGAGGAGGAGGCGGAGGCGTCCAGTTCGGAAGGTTGATGAGCTTCTTCCACCATAGGCATGGAGTCTTCAGAGAAGAACCCAGCCAAATCTCCCCTTCACCCGTAGGGTGGTCAAGATGAAGGTCCTCAAATCCGTCTGTTATTTGATCCACCATCACCCTAGCATATCCTTCTAGAATTGGCTGGCCGTGGTAGGTTGAGCCAGGTTCATTAGGTATAACAGAGCCAACAGTCGCCTTGACTTTCAATGTTATCCATCGCGTCATAAGGTGACAATGTTGAGACTCCGTGATAGCATCCACGGGGAAGCTAGCAGGAGCCGTGAAGACAGGCTCCAGCTGCTGAGTCTGCTCGGTGGAAGCCACGCTGCTTCTCCGCTCAGATGGCGGGGTAGCTTCAGGGGAAGATTCGGTAGGTCATTTGCTGCGATCTGCTTCTCGGTCCTCTTGCCCTTGTACCCTTTCGTGCAGCGCCTCTAGTTGGCTATGCTCCACTGTCTTCCCCCTCTCCTGGGTTTTGTAACCCCCTGCGTCCGGAAATCAAGCCTTCCACGGAACGGAGCCTGGCATGCCTCGTGTCCGTCCAGGGTGCTCAGGATTCCCAAGGGCCATTGTGAGCTTGTCCTTCTCTCTGTCTGGGACGAAAGTCCCTTGCTGCGCTTTCTCGATATACTCCTGAAGCTTTCTGACGGGTATTTGCAGTTGCTCATCCGTCCAAATGCACTTCCCTGTTACAGGGTCCAATGTTCCGCCAACCCCGAAGAACCAAGTCCGGCAACGGTCTGGCCAGTTCAATGTCTCTGGTTCGACCCCTTTAGCAATCAGGTCATTCTCAGCCTTGTCCCACAAAGGTCGGGCTTTGAGGTAGCCACGATGGTGATGCTTCTTCTTCACAACAGTTTTCTTGTTTATCGCTGACATCTTCTTACTCTTTTCTGATGTCTTGTAGGCCACAAATGCGGTCCAGTGAGCTCTGATCTTCTCATACTTTCCGGTGAATTCTAGTGTCAAATCTTGTTCGACAAACTCTATTTTCAGCTCATTCTTCCACCTCCTGAATAGTTCTGCCATCTTCTTAAGAGCATGAGACTTGATCAATTGCTCTTTAGCTGGCTTCTCCAGATCCTCTTCTGGCGGTAGGGTGAAATTTGCCTTAAGCGATGTCCAAATATCTTCTTTCTGCATATCGGAGACATAAGACACCTCAGGGTCTTCCTTCTTAGGCTTTAACCATTGCTGGATACTGATCGGGATCTTGTCCCTAACAAGAACCCCGCACTGAGCACGAAATGCATCCCTTGTCCGGATGGGTTCAATCGGCTTGCCATCGCGCGTGATTGGTGTGATCTCAAACCTTTCGTCCGAGTGCAACTTTTTCTTCGGGCCTCGTTTCTTTACCGAAGTTGTGCTCGATCCGGATGGCTAGACAAAAGTAGAAAGATGAGAGTTAATTAATATGTGTACATACGAAAACAATGAATGCATCAATTAGCTAGTCAGCACAGGCTTAACTAATATATATACCTGGCCAGACTCAGTTCGGTCACCGGAGCCGTCATGATGGTCTACTTCTTCTTGTACCCGAGCCGTCATTGGGTCACCGGAGCCATCATAATCATAACCTTCTTCTTCACTACCCTGTCCTCCCAGACCATCGGTGTCGTTGAGAAATGACGCAACGACATCACTTCCTTTTGCGATTATTGCCCCCAACATCTCTTCTGTTTCTTCGTCTCGGGGGTGCTCCATAGTTTCTGCAAATATTTACAACATGTCAATTATTATTCAAACATGACAGCTGGATATATTAGTGGCAAACGTAGAACTAGCTAGCTAATATAATCACAATAAGGAATCATATTAGTGGCCTCGACGCTAGTTCTCTAGGGTTTGGGGTGGCCTCGGCAACGCTTCAAGGGTTTGGGGCGTGGCCTCGACAACGCTTCAAGGGTTTGAGGTGGCCTCGAGGACAACGCTGTTTTAACTTGGTAAATTGGGGTGCCTCGAGAGAGTTTGTCTGGTAGGGGCACG
>NC_041381.1:35177024-35177974 GCF_002162155.2 Triticum dicoccoides | reverse complement strand
ATCGACCTCCCCTCATGTCGAAGTTATCCGGGAGGGGGTTATATCGACAACGAGGCGACATACATACATGGGAAAATAATGTTATCGGGGAGGGGGTATATCGACCCCCCTCCCTCGTGTTGAAGTTATCGGGAGGGGGTATATCGACGATGACATACCCGATAAAAAATAAGAAGACAAAAGAAGAAACAAAAAGAGGAGAAGAAGAAAGGAATAGAAGAGAAGCAATCGAAGAAAAAAAAGAAGAAAAAAGGAGAAGAAGAAAGGAATAGAGGAGAAGAAGAAAAAAATAGAAATTCTATTTTTTCTTCTTCTTCTCCTCTATTCCTTTCTTCTTATCCTCTTCTTTTTCTTCTTTTTTCCTCTTCTATTATTTATTTCTCCTCTTCTTCCTCTTCTCTTCTTCTTTCTTCCTCTTCTTATTTTCTTTTTTCCTATCCTTCTTTTTCTTTTTCTTCCTTCTTCATATCACTTAGCAACTTTTGCAACGACAGGGGGGTGCTCCCGTGGTCTAAAGTCGGTCTATGCACGATAGAAATTCTGAAAAAATTACATCTATGATCCCTCGACATCCCCGCCTCTCTCATGAACAAAAAAACTATGAATAAAAAAACATCATGTTCTATGAACAAAAAATATCATATTTCATCCACATCCATGCATACATCATATATATATATATGATCATCTATGAAAAAAACATCATATATATATATGAACAAAAACAATTACGATAACAAGCATATATATCATCATATATATGAAAAAAGAAGCATATACATATGAAAAAAATAAGCATATATATATATTAAAAAAATGCTATGGCGCCGGCCGGACCAAGTGAGGAGGAGCGCGGGGTCGGCAGCGAGGACGGTGATGGGGCAGTGGGCGCGCGCTCTGGGTAGGGGGCGATGGCGACGGCGACAATGGGGGCGGGCTGGGGCGGCGCG
>NC_041381.1:35172326-35176331 GCF_002162155.2 Triticum dicoccoides | reverse complement strand
GCGGCGCGTGTTGGGGTAGGGGAGCGGGCGACAGCGGGGGCGACGGCGACGGTGACGGCGGGGCCGGCGGGCGGCGTCGGGGCAGCCTGGCGGCGTCGATGTCGTCGGCGTCGTCGAGGGCGGCAACTGCGTGATGAGAGTGAAAAATTTCTAAGTGTGAACTTATATAGGAAAGCCTTTAGTCCCGGTTGGTGCCACGAGCCGGGACTAAAGGCTGCATTACTCCGGGTTGGTGCCACCAACCGGGACCAAAGGCCTCTTTTTAGCAGCCCAAAGGGCGGGAAGCAGAGGCCTTTAGTATCGGTTGGTGGCACCAACTGGGACTAAAGGGGGGTCATTGGTGCCGGTTGGTGCCACCAACCGGGACCAATGCACACCTTTAGTCCCGGTTGGTGGCACCAACCGGGACAAAAGGCCTTGTGCTGGCACGGTGCGGTGGGATGTTTAGTCCCACCTCGCTAGCTGAGAGAGCTTAACACCTGTTTATAAGCTGCGTTGCAGCTCAAGTGCTGAGCTCCTCTCTAATATGCAGGCATTAGTTGCCTACCCATGAAACTACCGCGTTGGGCCTATTGGGCCTGCGGGCCTGCATCCTGGCCCATGTACAGATGGGTTTCTAGTCGTCTGCAGGCCATGTGGCCCATTAGGCGGCTTTTTTAATTATTTTTTCAGTATTTATTTTGTTTTTTGAATTATTTATTTTTTCTTCTTATTTTTGCTTTATTTTTTTATTCTTTTTGATTTTAGCTTAGGATAATTATAATCTTTCTGTTACTCCATTAGTTTCCAAATTTGAATAGTTTAAATTTTAATTCTTTGAAATTTGTGTGAATCACTAGTTTATTAACAACTTCACTATAAAAATATATTTTCAATGATTCTTTTTCCTTATATTTAATATTACTGTGTTTTATCATTATATTCAAAAACATATTTTGCTATATTAGTTTCTATCAAAAAAAATCTTTATGAAAATTCTTTTTGCTACTAAAGTTTCTAACAAAAAATTCTTTATGTTAGTTCTTTCTGCTTTTCATGTTTTGAACAGAAAATACTTCAATAATTTTAGTTTCATAAATTTTATATAATTTTAGTTTAAAAAAATAGTAGAGGTTTATAAAAGCTTTTTAATTGATTCCTTTTGCTATTAGAGTTTTATAAAAGCATTCACCGATTTTTTTTGAGCTATAAGACCTTGAAATTGAAAAACATTTCAAATGAAATCTGAATAGTTTAAATTTAAATTCTTTGAAATTTGTGTGAATCACTAGTTTATGAATAACTTCACTATAAAAATATATTTTGAGTGATTCTTTTTCCTGTTACAAAGGGATTTCATTTTGTTAACTTATTTGAACTCCATTGTTTTTCTATGTTCAAAATGCACCATTCAAAGCCACATCATCAATTTACAACCCTTTCTGACTTCATTAGTTATTTTCCATGCATTTACTGATTATTTTGACCTATAAGACCATGAAATTGAAAAGCATTTGAAATGAACTATGAAAAGGTTCCAAGTTGGCATGGTATCATCATTTCACCCACATAGCATGTGCGAGAAAGTAGAGAGGGTTACGGCAAAAACTGGATGCCTTTTATATACAAAACGGACAATCTCTTTCGAAGTTTCAGGGTTTCATACGGAAACTCGTCTGTTACAAAGGGATTTCATTTTTTGGAACTTATTTGAACTCCATAGTTTTTCTGTGTTCAAAGTGCACCATTCAAAGCCACATCATCAATTTACAACCCTGTCTGACTTCATTTGTTATTTTCATGCATTTACTGATTATTTTGACCTATAAGACCATGAAGTTGAAAAGCATTTGAAATAAACTCTGAAAAGGTTCCAAGTTGGCACGGTTTCATCATTTCACCCACAAAGCATGTGCGAGAAAGTAGAGAGGGTTACGGCAAAAACTGGAGTCACTTCGTGTACAAAACGGACAATCTCTTTCGAAGTATCAGGGTTTCATACGGAAACTTGTCTTTACAAAGGGATTTCATTTTTTTGGAACTTATTTGAACTCCATAGTTTTTCTGTGTTCAAAATGCACCATTCAAATCCACATCATCAATTTACAACCCTTTCTGACTTCATTTATTATTTTTCATGCATTTACTGATTAGTTTGACCTATAAGACCATGAAGTTGAAAAGCATTTGAAATGAACTCTGAAAAGGTTCCAAGTTGGCATGGTATCACCATTTCACCCACATAGCATGTGCGAGAAAGTAGAGAGGGTTACGGCAAAAACTGGATCCACTTCGTGTACAAAACGGACAATCTCTTTTGAAGTATCAAGGTTTCATACGGAAACACGTCTGTTACAAAGGGATTTCATTTATTATTTTTCATGCATTTACTGATTATTTTGACCTATAAGACCATGAAGTTGAAAAGCATTTGAAATGAACTCTGAAACAGAAGTACATACATAGTTCTCCAGAGCATTAAAACCAAAGTACATACATAGTTCTCATTGAACAACATGTAGCTCTCCAGAGCATCTAATTAAACCATACACTGAAATTATGTAAAACATTTCAATGCAACAACAAATGCGATCATAATCGCAACCAAGGTAACAACTGATCCAACTGCATAATGATGCCAAGCCTCGGTATGAATGGCATATTTTCTAATATTTTTAATCTTCAACCGCATTGCATCCATCTTGATCTTGTGATCATCGACGACATCCGCAACATGCAACTCCAATATCATCTCCTCCTCCTCAATTTTTCTTATTTTTTCCTTCAAGTAATTGTTTTCTTCTTCAACTAAATTTAACCTCTCGACAATAGGGTCGGTTTGAATTTTCGGTTCAACAACCTCCTAGATAAATAAAATCTATGTCACATTGGTCGGCATAATTGTCATAAACAATAAATGAACCAAATAGTTATGAAAAGATAATATATACCACATATGAATCATAGACAGGACGAGGGCCGACGGGGGCGGATACCAAAACCATCGCACTATATAACAACAAGGAATAATAAAAGTAAGAAAATTAGACAAGTATCTATCTGAAGTAATAGTTTTTTTCTTTCAGAAAGAAGATAAGAACAAGAGGCTCACCACGGTGGTGCCGGCGACGAGATTGGCGCGGGCGATCGACGGCGGTGAAGACGGGGACGGGGCGTGACAAACCGCTAAATCTAGACAAATCTCGTTGAAAATGGAGCTCGGAGGTCGAGTTTCGAGAGGAGAAAGCTTAACTAGTGTGGCTCGGGCATTTCATCGAACACCTCAAGTGCATAGGAGGTGAACTAGAGCACCCAAATACCCTCCCCTCGCCGGCTTGAAAAACATAGCACTGTGGAGTGCTCTGCCACGGCAGTGGCTATATATAGGCAAGTTATTTGTCCCGGTTCGTGGCATGAACCGGTACTAAAGCTCCCCCTTCTGTCCCGGTTCAAGCCACGAGCCGGGACCAATGGTTGTGGGCCAGGAGCGAGGACCATTGGTCCTGGTTCGTGGCTTGAACCAGGACAAATGGTTCCATAGAACCGGGACCAATGCCCACGAGGCCTCGGCCGGCCCCCTGGGCTCACGAACCGGGTCTAATACCACCCATGGGTCCCGTTTCTTGAAGAACCGAGACTAATGGGCTGGCCAGGCCCGAACGTTAGCCCTGTTTTCTACTAGTGGTTCATAACACACTACTAGGAAAAGGGCTATAGATGAGATGGGCACTAATGGCGCACCTGTCAGGTGGTGCGCCACTACTATATACTAATGGCGCACCATTAGATGACGCGCCATTAGTGTGGAAGACACTAATGGCGCACCAGACACACGGTGCGCCACTAGTAATATATTTTTTCCATTTCTCCATACATACTAATGCCGCATCCGAGCGAAGTGCACCATTACTAGTTCTAACTAGTAATGGCGCACCAGCCCCAGAGTGCGCCAGTACTGTATTCTTTTTTTTATTCTTTTTTTTGCAAAACTACTAATGGCGCACCATGTTGCAGTGCGCCATTACT
>NC_041381.1:35167940-35172060 GCF_002162155.2 Triticum dicoccoides | reverse complement strand
GCAAAACTACTAATGGCGCACCACCTGCAGGTGCGCCATTAGTAACCAGGGTTACTAATGGCGCATTTGCAGGTGGTGCGCCATTAGTAACTTGGGACCCCAACAAGATATTTTGGACAGCCACACCTACCCACTCACTTTCCCCACTTCATTCCCTCCACCACCTTCTCCAAGCTTTCGGCTGCCTCCTCCTCCTCACCTCATTTGCACCATAGATTCATCAAAATTAAGTGGTGCCTTTTTTTGATAGGTAAGTAAGGGGAAAGCTATCTTCATGTTGTAGATCTACTTTTTTTCTCCCTAGCTCGCTCCAACAACGTGCACATGCACTTTTTGTGGCCTAGCTAGATCTATGTATGTTTGTGATGTTGCATATGTTTGTGGTGTTGCATATATGTTTGTGTTTGCAGGTACCGGTATTTGAAATGCGATAATTGCCAATATTTTGCCGAAATGTTGATTCATTTCCGTTTCGGCGAGAATTTTGGCACTATGCATTCTTTTTGGTCCTATTTTTAGGGAAGGTCATGCCAAATTTTTTCTTGGTTCTAAAATATCGTTTTGCTCTACCCCGCAGGCGACCATGGTACGCACGATGACCGAAGGCATCGTGAATAGGTTTTTGAGCTCCGTGAAGGCCGAGATGCTTCAAAAGAACGAGAAGGAGATAAGATGTCCGTGTCGAAGATGCAAGCTGAAGAGCCTTATTGCGGACCCGGATTCCGGGCAGGTGCGGGACCACCTGCTCTTGCGTGGTTTCATGGATGGCTATCGGTGGCAAGGTGATGAAGATGACTTGAAGTCGTCCATGGAGGCCGGGCAAGAAATGAGGAAGGGCAACAAGACAACCAGTGTGGCGAGGGCGGGCGAGAAGACGAAGAATCTCCAGGACATGATCACGATGGTGATGTTGTACACAGTCATCATGTAGAAGATGTCGTACATGATGATGAGGAAGATCAAGACGAAGGGCATGATCATGAAGATGAAGATGCCGGAGCAGACAACGATGGAGGCTGGGTGCAGGACCCTCATATTTACCGCACGTGAAATACCATGTGTGCATGAAAAATTGCATCATTTATCGGGACAAGCATGCGGAGTCTACCATATGTCCGGAGTGCGGCGTCACTCGATACAAGAAGAGGAAGAAAGCTCCTCGAAAATTGGTGTGGTACTTTCCGATCACTCCTCGTCTGCAGCGGTATTTCGCAGACCCTAAGGTAGCAAAGCTCCCGCGTTGGCATGCGAATTGGGAGGAGAAGAAGCGGGAAGATGACGGAAATGATCCGGAGATAAATAAAAAAGACAAGATGCCGAGTCACCCGAAGGATGCGAGCCAGTGGCAAGCGTTGAAGTTCGAATACCCAGAATTTGGGAAGGATCCAAGGAACATCGTGCTGGGCGCGAGCACCGATGCAATCAATCCGTTTGGCAGTCAGAGAAGCACACATAGCACCTGGCCTGTGCTTGTGTGGATGTACAACCTTCCCCCCTGGTTGTGCATGAAGAGGTAGTACATTCATATGAGTATGCTAATTGAAGGGCCGAAACAACCAGGGAACGACATCAATCTGTATCTGGGGCTGCTGAAGGAGGAGCTAGACACGCCGTGGAAAACGCCAGCCAATATGTGGGACACCGCAAAGAAAGAATATTTCCATATGAGAGCCGCACTGTTCACGATGGTGCACGACTATCTCGGTTGCAGATATCTCGCGGGGCAGGTAGTCCATAGATTTTCTGGATGCGTAAGGTGCATGGATGACACAATGTATCGCCAGCTAGATAGAGATCCTGGGTCTTTGAAAACCGTGTTCATGGGACATCGAAGGTGCCTTCACGATGATGACTCGTGGAGGAAACGCAAGGATTTGTTCGATGGTGAAACCGAACACCGAAAACGCCCGTGTACGAGGAGCGGTGAGGAAATAGACGAGCTGTTGAAAAATTGGAAAGATTGCCCACTGCCGGGAAAGAAGCAAAAGGCGCCAGAGCCAGGAAAGAAGCAAAAGGCGCCAGAGCCGCTTCTGAAGGTATGGAAAACGAGGTCTGTTTTCTGGGACTTGCCGTACTGGAAGATCCACCGTGTGCCTCACAGCCTTGATGCCATGCAAATCACGAAGAACGTGTGCGAGAGTCTGCTTGGTACCCTGCTCAACATGCCAGAGAGGACCAAAGATGGGCCGAAAGCAAGGGCAGACTTGAAATCAATGGGCATCAGGCAGGAGCTTCACGCTAATGATGATGATGATGATGATGATGACGATGATGATGAGGCGAAGCAGGACACAGAAAGTCGTCGCAAAGGCAAAAAGGCCAAGAAGACCGGAAATGACTACCCTCACGCGTGCTTCACTCTAAGTTAGGAGAAGATCGAGCAGTTTTTCACCTGGCTCATAGGAGTAAAACTTCCTTACGGTTACGCGGGGAAGATAAGCAGATACCTAGACCCAGCAAAGCAGAAGTTCAGCAGGATGAAGTCTCACGACTGTCACGTGCTGATGACGCAGATACTTCTAGTTGCAATCCGTGGGATCATGGCGCGCACGTCCGTGAAATGCTATTTGGTCTATGCAACTTTTTCGACGTCATCTCTCGGAAGTCGATTGGCGTGAGGCAACTCAGAAGGCTACAGGAAGAGATCGTGGTGATACTATGCGAGCTTGAGATGTACTTCCCGCCCACATTATTCGACTTTATGGTGCATCTGCTGGTCCATATCGTGGAGGATATCATCCAACTCGGGCCGACTTTCCTGCACAGCATGATGCCGTTAGAAAGGATGAATGGTGTCATAAAAGGATACGTTCGCAACATGTCACGTCTAGAGGGAAGTATAGCCAGGGGCTTTCTGACCGAAGAGTGCATCTCCTATTGCACGAATTATCTAGGCATCGAGAACCCTGTTGGTCTGCCCGTCGACAGGCACCTCGGCAGGCTCGCTGGATGGGGTCACCGTGAGGGTCGCCGCGAAATGCATGTCGACTTCGAGGGTCGACTCGCCGACTTTGAAAGAGCAAACCTAGTCGCGCTACAACACATAGATGTGGTCGATCCTTGGGGGGTAGAGCACAAAACCTTTATTGAGAAGACGTACAATGACCGAGGCCAACAGAGGACGGACGAAGATATAATCAAAGAGCACAACTCATGTTTCACGCGTTGGTTCAAGCAGAAGCTTCTGTCGTACCCTTTACATGAGGATTCTTCCGTGGAAGAACAACTCATATTCGCCTTGTCACAGGGCGCCGAGCACAACCTGATGACCTATGAGGCGTACGATATCAACGGCTACACATTCTACAACGAGAACAAGGACATGAAGAGCGATGGTTATCAGAACTCCGGGGTAATGATGGAATCCTACACCGGTAACGATAAGGACAGATACTACGGAAGGATCGAGGAGATCTGGAAGCTGAGCTACGCTGGAGAGAAGGTCCCGATGTTCTGTGTCAGATGGGCCAAGAGTGTCCTAAAAGAAGACCGGTATGTCACCACCATGGTTATACCCGAAGCCAAATCCAAGACCGCGGGCACAAACGTCACCGCGAAAAATGAGCCATGGGTACTGGCTTCCCAAGTGGACCAATGCTTCTTCATTACCGACCCGTCAAAGCCCAGTCATGTTGTCGTGAGGAGAGGCAAAAGGAAGATCATCGGAATGGATGGAGTAGACAATGAGCAAGACTTCGACAAGTATGGCGACCCAAAGATCGAACATGACGACGACAATGAAGTAGTAGCACACACCACAAGAAGAAGCAGGACCACCCTACCTAAAGGACGTCCGTTCCACAGAAGAACTCCATTTGCGAAAAAGAAGCGCAAGAAGATTGTGAATAGATAGCTAGCTAAGATCGATTGTATTTAAATCGTATCCTTCATTTCTCGATTGTATTTCATGGGCAGTTTTTGATAACATGAATATTTTAAATTTCATGGGCACTTTTTGAATTCACGAGGACACTCGATCTCGACCCCCCTCCATCTTGATCTAGATTCCCCCTCCATCTCGACCGCTATCCCCCTCCATCTCGATCTCGATCCCTCCCCCGCTCCACCACCGCCGACGAGCACCCCCCGCACCCGCCCCCGCTCCACCGCCGCCGACGAG
>NC_041381.1:35140369-35167724 GCF_002162155.2 Triticum dicoccoides | reverse complement strand
CGACGAGGACCCCCCGCACCCTCCCCCACTCCACCGCCGCCGTCGATGATATTTTTTTAAAAATTATTACTGTTTTTATAAAAAATATTACTATTTCATATTCATATTCATTTAAAAAAAGTGTAGAATACTATTGTTGTTAAACAACAATTATTACTGTTTTTATAAAAAAATATTACTGTTTCATATTCATATTCATATTCATTTTTTAAAAAATAATATTTTTTTACTTATGGCGCATGGGTGGCTGGTGCGCCATTGCTATCTAAAAAAAAGAATACTTATGGCGCACTGTGGCGCTGGTGCACCATTGCTATGAAAAAAAACATTCTAATGGCGCACCGCCTGGGGGTGCGCCATTAGTAATCTTCCCCATCCATACACAACCGCGCCGCTCCTTCCCCCCTCCCTCTCGCCAGACTACTTCGATTCGTCCCCCTCCCTCCACTGTGGCGCTCCCTCCCTCGTCCCTCCCTCCACCGCGCTGCCGCTGCCCCGACCCACTGCGCCGCAGCCGCCCACGCGCCCCCACCGCCTCCCTCTCCCCTTCCTCCCCCTCGGGCGCCGCCTCCCCCCGAGCCCCGCCTCCCCCCCTCGAAACCCTAGAAACCTCGGAGCCGCCCCACGTCCACCAGGAGAGGAGGCCCCACCTCTAGCAGGAGAGGAGGCCCGCGACCTCCCCGCCGTCCAGCAGGAGAACAGGGTACGAATCCCTTTTCCGGTTGTCTCTTGCTGATTTTCTTCTTCATCTCCTCCAATCTCTAACGCGTTCACATCTATAGCTGTGTTGTGCTGTTGTGTTGTGTGAAGGAAGGACTTGGTTCAATTTGGATACAGAGAAGTTGTTGCTGTGGGTTTGACTTGTTTGGATTTGGTTCCCCTGTCACCAAGCTGACCACTTGTCTCGCCTCTCTCCCCCTCTGTACAAGTTCATGGCTATGGAGTGCTATGGTTGATGCTTGTCTCAGCTGTATGCATTTGATTTCAGACTATATAGCTTGTATATGCAAAGTGCCTAGGGTTAAATAGGTCTGTACAGTAACACATTTGCTTCTTATTGTACATGACTATGTTTATTGTGCTGAAACATCTGTCTGATCTAATTAGAATGTATATGTGAGTTAAATAGGTCTGATTTTTAGGTAGAGGCAGCATCCATGTATTTGGGTAGCTAGTGGTTGTTTTTTGTTGTGTTGCAAGAAAGGAGATAATGTTGGCTGAATGTGCTTGAGGAAGAAAAGTATAAAAGTGATTGGAATCGCATGCCTAGAATGTTGTTCACTTATTGTCTTCATATTTAAAATCATCTGTTTTAAGTAAAGTAGGCTCTGAGAAAAACCTTCCAGAAAAAGCTAAACAGCACAAATATACTGCTCTTGGATTGATGATTTGATTATGTAGCATTCTGTCTGGGAGGCTCTAGTGGAGGATAGATTGGAAGATTATGTTATTATTTGAGCAAGTTCACTGATGTATTTTGTCAGATAAAAAAATACTGACGCTTAATGCTTTACATATTGTTTTGTAAAGATCATATCAAACATTCTGCTTATGTAATGTATGTTTAGAGGGTGGAAGTAACTCTTGGTGAAATATCTGCACTTACATGACTAAACTATTTGGCAAATGACATATTGACTTCGCTTGCCAAAATGTGCATTCTCTTCTGAATTACAAGCATAGACAGTCCATACACTCTTTCATAATCAAAGCATCAGGGATGATTATCATGTTATTACTAGGTTGAACAAACCAAAGATCTGATCACAAAACAGGCTCAGCCTAAGAACTGTACCAACATTTGCACAAACTTGGGGTTGCACAAATGTGGTGTTGCACAAACTTGCTCCTAGGCCAAGAGAGAGATTGAAATTGAGTACTCCTAGGCCAAGAGAGAGATTATGTTAAAATTCAGTTAAGCAGGCATGGTACTCCTATTTTGAAGTAAAAATTCAGTTTAAAAGTCAGTTAAAAGTCCAGTTTTAGAGCTTGGCATCGATAAATAAATTGACAAGTAAATTGTTCCTTCTTCTGCATTTGACAAGTAATGACTGTTGATAAGCTGAGGCATGGATTAAGCTGTTTCTTTGCTCTGAATTACTTGTGATGCCTCTGAATTACTTGTGATGACATTGAGAAAGACTTGTAAAGATGATGATCATCTTTTATAGAAAACAATTTGTGATCATCTTGCTAGTTTGCTGGGTTTTGTCTCCGACCATTGTGTCATGATGATATTGCAGGTACCCCGAGAGGCCCTTGAGTTTGCCAGAATGTCGATTAACTTCCGTTCCAGCAAATTCGGGTACTCCATATGTCCTATTTTCAGCAAAGGTCATGCTGAAATTTTCCGTGAATTTTAGCATGACTTTGCTAAAAATCGGACATATGGGGTACTTGCTACTAATGCATGGGCCGGGGTATCTTAGTATTTAATTAAGTAGGATCACATAGGTGGCAATAGAGCCAAGTGATTAGTGCCAAGTGATTAGGCCCAACCTAGGGTGCCTCGGCATCGATAAACTCTAAATGATGAAAACTTAACTTAGCATTTAGGGTGCCTCGGTGTCGACATACCCTAAATGATGAAACCTTGGCTTTTAGGGTGCCTCGGTGTCGATGAGAACCTAAATGATGTACGCTTAGGCTTTTAGGGTGCCTCGGCGTTGACAAACCCTAAATGATAAAAGCCTAGCTTTTAGGATGCCTCGGTGTCGACAAACCCTAAATGATGAGACCATGATCTTGTTCCTTGACAATAACCAACTTTTTGACCAAACTGTTTTCCTATTTAGAGCGAAACATGCCCAACAACGATGAGACCGGCGGTTCGGGCGGCAAGCAATTCTGGGAGCTATCCCAGGAGATGGAGGAACAACCTCACTGCTATGAGGACGCCGCGGAAGACACCGATCCTGACTATACAACCCCTAGTGGCGTCGGGGATGACACCACTGATGGTGCCGCCGAGGATGCCACCACTGACGATGGCGGCGCACACACAGATGGCAGCCAACCGAAGAAGCAAAGGAAGGACCGGTGCCTGAATGCGCTCCGCACCCTAAAGGAGGAATTTACTCAAGTGGACTCCGATGGGCATCCAACGGAACCCAAACATATAGTCAAGGGGTACTCGCTTCAGCTCGGGTGCATTCTCCGAAGCACCGTCTCGATCAACACCGAGAACCTTAGGCATAAGGACCGAGGGAATTTGCGCAACCTCCTCTTCACGAAGCTGCACGAACGATACAAGTTCCCCGCCGAATTTGAAAACACATGCCTCTCAGGGAATAAAGTGAACAGTGCTGCCCTCACGAGGATGAGCACAGCCCTGTCTACTTGGAGAAGCGCGGTTAAGAGAATGATTGATAAAGGTGATAGTTATGAGAAGATCAAGGCGAAAAATCCTTCGATCAACGAAGATGACTACAAGGAGTTCAAGATCAAGTGCGAGAGCAGCGCAACCTCCGAATCAAGTCAGTGGGAGAAAGAAATGCGGGAGTTGAACTTAGGGGAACACAAACTCGGTCCCGACGGTTACAGAGTGGTGGAGCCTATATGGGACAAGGAGGACGCGGAGCGTGCCGAGCAAGGCCTACCGCCCCACTTCGAGAAATACAGCGGTGACAAGCAGACCAGGAACTTTGTCAGGGCCCGGTACAAGGAGGACCCGATAACAAAGGAGCTTACCACGGATCCGAAGACCAGGGTGCTTGAGCTTGTTCTGGTAAGGAATACACCCCCGCGTAATTAGCTCCATATGGTTGCACTCTAATTAATCCCCAATATTTCTAAATGGTTCACGTTCCTTCCGCAGGACACTGGAAGCAGTAGCGCGGGGTTGTCTCAGATCTCTCCTTTCGACACCCCTTTAAATAGGGCGTCGAACGTAATGAAAAACAAGGATAAGCTCAGTAAGCCGACGTCAGCTGGTCGTGTGGCCGGCAAAGGCTTGTCCACAAAATGGTCGTCATACTATACCGCCGGTGGGCAAAAGGAGAAAAAGACCAGCTCGGAAAGCCAGTCGCGCGAGGTTGAAGCACTCAAGGCACAAGTGGCGCGGATTCCAGTGCTTGTCCAAGAGCAAGTGGAACAACAACTAGGAATGAAGCTCAACGCCATGTTTTCTACGTTGATTCATGGGCTGGCGACGTGGATTGGGGCGGCCAACAGGGGCCTCCCCCGGTTCCCAGCTTCACGGCCAGCAACTCGCACAGCTTGCAGGCGGCGCCATTGGTGTCTCCGGCGGAGGCGCTATTCATGTCTCTAGCGCCGGCATGGGAATTGGAGCTTAATGCACCTGGTTGTACGCCGGCCGGCACCTCGCCAGCAAGCGGCCCCTTTGTCAGTTGCACGCCCGCTGTTGGCGGTGCCTCGACATTAGCCGAGCTTGACGGCATCACGGTAACTAAGCCTCTCGGCCGATGACTTCATCTCCTTGCCTTTGACTGGGCATCCCTGACACCCTACATGTTTTTGCAGGGCGCCGCTGACGTTCCTTGCACTCTTCTACACTTCGTGGGTGGCGAGTTGGTCATTGTCACCAAGGGCAGAATCGTTCAACCGGGCAACCGCATGTTGCACGGTAATCCGATGCCACCCACAGTGTATAGGGTTGAAGTGGTTCGGGTGCTGACAGGCTGCGACGAGCTGTTACCTCCGATTCGACCCGCTGGGGCCGACGAAGAGGTTGAGATGACCCTCAGCGCCTGCGTAAACTGGCCCCTGCTTTGGCCGAAGAGCCAGATTCGTTTGGGGGCGGGGGACACCACCCCACAGAAAAGACCGCTAGTCATGTCGGCGCCAAGCCATGGCAAGAACGCCGCAACGCTACCGGACCTGCCGGACATCCCTATGCAAGACATCCCTATGGCACAAGATCCGGACATCCCTATGGCACAGGATCCGGACGACGACGACAACGACGATGGTACATTTACCAAAGTCGATAAGTACATTGCCGAACATGGGTACGCTGACGAGTTCTGCGGGCCTCTTTCTCAAGAACCCAACCAAGACGACCGTGATCTAGCTGGTACGGCGAAGAAATCAAATTGCAATAGGCGTTGTCTGGCATTCAGTTCTCAGGAGACGCCTCCAGCTCCCACCTTCACCGAGCCTCAGATAGCTGAGGTGTGAAACATTATCAGCACCAACACGCTCAAGAAGGCGGTCTGTGAGCAGAACTCGGTCCCATTACAGGAGATCAAGAAGAAGGGACGGAAACGAAAGACTAACAAGGGCGCCGGTGCGAGCCAGCTGGCACCGAGTTCGATCCGTGCTCAGGACGGGCCACCTTCACCTAAGGATATTTCAAGGAGGGTGCATGTGGGGGGTAGGGAAATGCTACCGCCAAATATGCTCAATGCCGCAACCGGTGCTATGCGGAGTCTGCACGACAGTGTTCTTTCTTTGGAGAAGCGGCGTCTCAGAGAGAATGATGTGGCATACCCGGTTTTTGTGGCCAAGGTGCCAGAGGGCAAGGGCTTTGTGGATGGCGACATCGGGGGTACGATCGTCATGCGGTTTGATGACATCTTTGCTATGTTTAACCTTCATCCGCTGCACTACACCTTCGTTCGGCTGTTTTCGCTGAGTATGGAGATGCGGATCATTAGAGACAAGACCCCGGACATCGTGATAGTCGACCCCTTCTACATGCGTGCCAAGCACTTGAGCAGCGTTGGGGACCGCCAAGTTGCGAGTTCACACCTCGAAGGCGTCATTCTGGCAAACCCAGATAAGGATAACTTCCTTGTGGCTTACTTTCCCGAGTAAGTCATCCCTTAACCGCCCCGTAACATATGATTTCTTAGATTTCGATCGTTCTTTTTTTTCTAACATTCCGTGTTCTGTGCAGTGACACACATTGCACACTCATCCTCTTAAGACCGAAATATTCCATGGCCACGTATTTCGACCCGAACCGTAACTCCAAGATAGACTACACAAATCTCAAGAAAGTTCTTGATGATGTTCTCCCCGGCTACGCCAAATCTGGAGGCACCTTCACCAGGGCAGTTCGTAAGTACGACAAGCACACCTTCTCACACAATATGAAGTTCTGCTGCGTCAAGCAGCCGCCTGGCGGTCATAAGGATGCCTACTACGCCCTCCATCACATGCGGGCGATCGTAAGGGACCATCATCACCTTCTGCTACCAAATAATCTCAAAGATTGGGCCGCGAGCTTGTCGGCAATCCAGGACGCGGACCTCAGACAAGAATTCTTTCGCATCCAGTCGGAGTTTGCGGACATCATCCATCAAGATGTCCTTCATACCTCGGGGCAGTTCTTCCTCAGATATCAACCGTCCAACAGTGAGATAGATGGAATGCTACAAATGCAGGGTGACAACGACCGCGATTTCATGACCATCATGACAGACGACGGCTTCATCCACGCTCCTGTTCGATGAGTCGAATCGAAAGTAGTGATGTGTAGTTCTGAAACATTGATTGGCTCATGTTGTAATTAAACTTTAATGAATTCGTATGTCTCTTTGGTTTGGACAGTCGTTTAACTTAGATGTAATCGATGCTATTGATTAGTAGGACCATGAATCGTGCTATTAATGTCTTGCTTTTCTCTTCCGATCCTTTTGTTGCATACTTACATATTGCTTATGTATTGTCTGTTGTTTGGCTTGTGCATAGAGATGCCGTCGTATGTCGTGGACATGGGTAAGGTTCCCGGAGTCTATGATGACTGGGAGGAGTGTCGGAGACAGGTTCACTGTTTCAGCGGTAACAGTTACAAAGGGTACACCACTAGGGCGGAGGCCGAATCTAGATACGCCCGCTATCTAGCGGGAGAGGGGAGGGAGCGTTGGAGGAACCGGATGAAGACCGGTTTGATCGCGATGATGCTCATCGTGATGACCACAGCTCTCTTCTATGTGATGGTAGTTTAGATGATCGATATCGACTTGTAATGTGAAGACAAACTCGATACTCGCGGTCTTGAGACTTGTAATGTTTTATATTTGTTCGGTCTTTTGAATTCGGAGACTAATATGATGAATTGTATTTGGAGACTAATCTTCTACTGTATTCGGTGAATCTGCTGTTGCTGTGTGCTGCTGTCTATATTTTGTCTAATAATATATTTTGTAAGCAGTGCAAAAATCAGAAAAGTAAAAAAAACAAATATTCATACTAATGGCGCATCACCTCAAGGTGCGCCATTTGTATGCCAAAGGATACTAATGTCGCATCACCACAGAGTGCGCCATTAGTATGACAAAGCACATGGTTACGTGTGCCCACCCCCCCCCCCGGGAGGCATACTAATGGCGCATGGTGTTACATACTAATGGCGCACTGCTTGGTGCGCCATTAGTATACCAGATACTGCAAAACCGGTGCGCCATTAGTAAGCCTTTTCCTAGTAGTGACATGTGTTCACATTATTAGGTTTACATCTCCATCTCCGTGACATGTGAAACATGGCCATGAGCAAATGCATCTGGTAGTCTAATACTCATTTGTGTGCTCACATGAAGTCAACTTGGGACTACTCTAATTTTTTTAATTCAACACAAAGTTTCAATAACAAAGTCTAGTACTTGCCAACTTATAAAAATGATGTTAGCAACCAACATTTAACTCTTCATGGACACAATGAAATATAATCAGTACTATGATTGCTTTTAGGGCAAATTTTCATCAACTTTCTCCTCTAAAGGGGTACCGAAGAAATTCTCCAGCAAAGCTCCGCCTCGGATCGTGAATATCTTCTTTGATAACACAGTGGGAATTTTTTTTGCAAATAGTTTGGAGTTCCAGAGTTATATATTGTTAGAGGCAGCAGGGTCGCAAGCTGGAGGCCACACGTCCACTGGTGATGCATCAGGAGCATGGGACCAACATTTGCCCATGCCCTTCTCCTTTGGCAGGTCATCATCTTCGGAGATGTTGCATGTCCTGGTTATTTTAGCTTGGAATGTTCTTGAAGTCGATATAAAATATTGCATTAAAAGATAACAAATACAAATATGAATCCAAAAGTTAAGTTATGTTTTAGATGTAGCACTTAGTGCACCTCGTGGAGCATGGTTGCCAAAAACAGCCCAGGTGCATTGTGAGTCCTGCATCTCCAACACACTTTTATTAATATTTTTTGCAAAGTTTGGCTCATTGCACACCGTCTGTCCTCAGTGACACGTCTGTGATTTTACTTGCGCACTACAAAATCTTATAACTCCTCAGTAACCCCAACTCTTCTCACTCTTTGTCATCCTCTCCTGATCTCTCTTGATCAGAACAAGAAGGCGATGAGCTCTCGATCTCCACAACCTGGTCACCAGTGGGATAGCCAGGATGGGGCCAGGCCCTGGGCAAGCCACATGCCATACATGTTATACAATGTCAAATAGTGTCTAAATTGCTACAGTCAACAAAGAAACTTGGTGTTACAACCGGAGGCGCGACCCTTGTAGCCTTGAGCCCTGTCTACGCCATTGCCGGTCACCACTCGCCATCGACACTCGTAAGTCGTGATGATCTAGATGTGGTGCCCATTGTTGCTTCCTCCTCCACTTCCCAATTGCCACCTTCTTCCGTCATCGCTCAATCTCACATTTCTGACCCCCCCCCACCCACCCACCCATGAAGGACAACTTTTCTCTATTTTTCCATAGGAGAGAATAGGGACCTCGTATACATGTGATGCCATAGGAGTACTAATCCATCAAGTGATAGGAGCACTCGGTGAGCGTATACATGTGATGCCCTAGGAGTACTAATCCATCAAGGGCCGAAAACACTACACAAATGTTTTATTGAGTGTTACACTCAGCAGACCCCTTTTCGGCAAAGCACACTTTGTCGGGACCTTTCTGTCGCGTACTCGGCCAATAGTATGCTAAGTGTGAAACGAACCAAATGGACGTTTTTCGCAAAATAAAGTGGTTTGACGGGCAGTGATACGTCTCCAATGTATCTACTTTTCCAAACACTTTTGCCCTTGTTTTGGACTCTAACTTGCATGATTTGAATGAAACTAACCCGTACTGACGCTGTTTTCAGCAGAACTACCATGATGTTGTTTTATGTGTAGAAAAGAGAAGTTCTCGGAATGTCCTGGAAATCCATGAAGGCACTTTTTTGAATTAATAAGAATTTTTGGCGAAAAGATTAATGCCAGGGGGCCCACAACCTATCCACGAGACAGCCCCCCCCCAGGGCGCGGCCTCCTATCTCGTGGGCCCCCTGGACCTCCACCGACCTCAACTCCAACTCCATATATTCCGTCTCGGGGAGAAACAAATCAGAGTGAAAGTTTCATTGCGTTTTACGACACGGAGCCGCCGCCAAGACCTAATCTCTCTCGGGAGGGCTGATCTGGAGTCCGTTCGGGGTTTCGGAGAGGGGGATTCGCCGGCGTCGTCATCATCAACCATCCTCCATCACCAATTTCATGATGCTCACTGCCGTGCGTGAGTAATTCCATCGTAGGCTTGCTAGACGGTGATGGGTTGGATGAGATTTACCATGTAATCAACTTAGTTTTGTTAGGGTTTGATCCCTAGTATCCACTATGTTCTGAGATTGATGTCGCTATGACTTTGCTATGCTTAATGCTTGTCACTAGGGCCCGAGTGCCATGATTTCAGATCTGAACCTATTATGTTTTCATCAATATATGTGTGTTCTTGATCCTATCTTGCAAGTCTATAGTCACCTATTATGTGTTATGATCCGACAACCCCGAAGGGACAATAATCGGGATACTTTTCGGTGATGACCGTAGTTTGAGGAGTTCATGTATTCACCATGTGTTAAGGCTTTAGTCTGGTTCTCTATTAAAAGAAGGCCTTAATATCCCTTAGTTTCCGTAAGGACCCCGCTGCAACAGGGGGGTACGACAAAAGATGTCATGCAAGTTCTTTTCCATAAGCATGAATTGATGAATTGGAGCTAGTTCTATTACATTACATTGATGAATTGGAGCTAGTTCTATATCACCCTATGTTATAACTATTGCATGAGGAATCGCATCCGGCATAATTATCCATCACTGATCCATTGCCTACGAGCTTTTCATATATTGTTCTTCGCTTATTTACTTTTCCGTTGCTACTGTTACAACTACTACAAAAACCCAAAAACATTTATCTTTACTGTTGCTACTGTTACCATTATTATCATACCACTTTTGCTACTAAACACTTTGCTGCAGATACTAAGTTATCCAGGTGTGGTTGAATTGACAACTCAACTGCTAATACTCAAGAATATTCTTTGGCTCCCCTTGTGTCGAATACATAAATTTGGGTTGTACTTCACCCTCGAAAGCTGTTGTGATCCCCTACACTTGTGGGTTATCAAGACTAATTTCTGGCGCCGTTGCCGGGTAGCATAGCTCTATTCTATGAGTCACTTGGGATTTATATCTGTTGATCACTATGAAGAACTTGAAAGATGCTAAGACCAAGATTTTTCCCTCAACTACGAGGGGAGGTAAGGAACTGCCATCTAGCTCTGCACTAGATTCTCCTTCCGTTATTAGTAGGCTTGCGACACCTAAACCTGCTACTGCTATGAATTCTGATATGTCACATGGTATTGATGATGCCACTTCTGCTATGCATGATGAAACTACTTCTGTGCGTGATACTACTTTGCCATTAGGTGAATTTCTTGATGAACAACTTGCTAGAGTTAGGGGGGATGAAAATATTGAAGAACATATTATTGATGATAGTGATGATGAACGTTCCCCCAATGATTATGTATTACCTGTTGTTCCTAAGGGTTATGTTATGAATGAAGCAGCTGCTATGGAAATTCTTGCTTGCAATGATAGAAATGATTTTAAGAAATTATTAGCTAAATGGAAGCAGCATTCTCTTAATGCTAGAATGAAACCCGATCCTGCTTTTGCTACTTCACCTATCTGTGTTACTGATAAGGATTATGAATTCTCTGTCGATCTTGATATTATTACTTTAGTTGAATCTGATCCTTTTTATGGCCTTGAATCTGAAACTGTTGTGGCACATCTTACCTAGTTGAATGATATAGCCACCCTGGTCACTCATGATAAGAAGTCTCGCTATTTATATATCCTTAAGATATTTCCGTTCTCATTAAAGGGTGATGCTAAGACCTGGTATAATTCTCTTGCTCCTGGTTGTGTGCGTAGTCCCCAGGATATGATTTATTACTTCTCTGCTAAATATTTTCCTGCTCATAAGAAACAAGCTGCCCTGCGGGAAATATATCATTTTGTGCAAATAAAAGAAGAGAGTCTCCCACAAGCTTGGGGGAGGCTTCTCTGGTTACTTAATGCTTTGCCAGATCATCCTCTTAAGAAAAATGAAATACTCGATATCTTTTATAATGGACTAACCGATGCTTCCAAGGACTACTTGGATAGTTGTGCTGGTTGTGTTTTTAGGGAAAGAACAGTCGATGAAGCTGAAATATTACTGAATAATATGTTGACTAATGAAAATAATTGGACTCTTCCTGAGCCAGTTCCTGAAGTAATTCCTAAACCAAAATATCCAACTCCTGAGCCTATTCCTAAACCCACTCCGAAGAAGAGAGGTGTTTTATTTCTCAATCCTGAAGATATGCAAGAGGCAAAGAAATCAATGAAAGAAAAAGGTATTATAGCTAAAGATGTTAAGAATTTACCACCTATTGAAGAAATACATGGTCTTAATTTGCTGCCTGAAGAACCACATTGTCTTGATAACCCGACACAGGTAGTAAAGCTAAATTCTCTCTATAGATATGATAAAGTTGAAATACCCTCTACTAAATTTCATAGCCCATGCTTAGATGAATTTGATGACTTTATGGCTAGAGAAGAAAGTTTTAATGCTTAGGTTGGTAGAGAGTTAAAGAATAACGCTTTCGAGATAGGACGCGTAGGTGACAATCTGGCCAGAGTTAAAGATGAACTTCCACTACTAGGGAAAAGGCTAGCAGCAGCGCGGGTTTTAGGTGTATCAGTAGCGCAGGGAGGGGCGCTACTAATAAGGCGCTACAACTAACATATAGCAGTAGCGCGTGGTCATCGGCGCTACTGCTACACAAGTGTAGCAGCAGCGCGGTTACTGGGAGCTCGCTACTGCTAGTAGCTCTAGCGCCCTTTGCAACAACGCGATACTGCTATCGCGGTGCTGCTGCTAACTTTTATACACTCGCTACTGCTAATTTAACAGGTTTTTGTTTTTTTTTGGGCCTATTTGTTTTGTATTTGAATAGGCTTTATAGAAGAATCTTTAGCACATAGAAATGTCATCATGATACATATACAAATGCCTGTGAGACCACGAATGTAATCATAGCATATACATACAAATAGTCTCATCATAATCATCATCCAACACAAAGTGGTCTCTCGTCATCATCTCGAAAATAGCGATACAAGTCCTTGATTACTTGCAAATACATCGTCATCCATCTAAAAAATGGTATACGCGAGAAGAGCTATCACGTTGAGTACATGAGTTCGTATCCCTCTCTCGCATTAGCGTGAACCTAAACTAACTACTGCCTGTCGCTCGGAAACCGGAAACCGGCAACACCTGGGCCTGACACTCCGGCCACTCATCATATATATACTCTTGGCGTAGCACTTCTTCGCCATCGATGATCTATGCACCTGCATTGTCACATGAGTCGATGATATGCAGCATATATAGTTGAGCAACAGAAAGAGACAGACTTGACAAAAATAGAAACAACATATCATAAGCATAAATAACAAAGTTCATCGTACCCAAAATGCCCTAACTAGAGTGATCTTCGCTAGTCGAGGAGGAGGACGGTTTAATTACATCACAAATAAAGTTTCACTGCGCATAACTCAAAGTTTTGTCATACGGAAAGTATGGACTAAACAGACACATTGTCATATATCGACAATCACTCCAACATGCCGTGCCATCCATCGAGGTCAGGGAGATAGTCCCCGAGCTTACTGAAAGGCTTCATGTCGAGATGCTGAGAGGCTATCCATGTTCGGACGTCTTCCCGCGACATTTGTCCTTCTCCGTAGAACATCCCTGTTTTTCCGATGACCTCTTTCATGATGATTTGGGCAAGTTCGCGCTGGATGTTATAGAACTCAGCTCGAAGTCGATGATCCTCGATATCTCCTATGTCCTTTGCCCATTGCAGAATATGGGCATCGCCAGATCTAGGTGACATGTGAAGGTTCTGGTGATCCCGTCTGTACTCCATCATGTGGTGTAGGACATAGAATCCATCATTAAGAGAATCGTTCGGTTGCTGGATGCAGCAGAAGTCGGTCTTATGGCTGAAGGCGGTCCTGCCGCCCCTTCTCTTCTTGTCCCTAACCTCTCCACCCCTTGCTTGGTATTAAAACATAGCACTGTCGAGAACACCTTTGATGTGGGTGTAATCCTTTTTGTGAATGTTCTTCGACGAGTCCAAGTAAAGAGCGTGGGAGAATCGGGGGTAGAGGATGATGAGGACGGCGCACCCGCCGCTGCGCAAAATAAGTACACCTCACATTAATTAGCCTCCACCGTGCAAATGAATTATTGAAATCGAAGGAAGGATAGCAGCGCGGATGACTTACACGGGATGATAAGGCACGAGAATAGCCTCCTTGTCCTTATTGGCAAGCATGAAACTGACGATGTAATCCCTCGCGTATTCACGCTGCTCTGCACAGACTCCCAAGAAGCTCTCGTGCATGTAGTACGGGTCAGCGACACAGATATGACGTATCTGCTCAACCCCAATGATGTAGTTCATGTGCAAGGCACAAAGGCGGACAAACGTAAAATCCAGCTTCTTCACGTGAAACATGTCGAATATGTAATCGAATCGGAGGAAAAACTTATCTGCAGGGAAGCTGTCGACGTACGACATTTTCCGCGGAACGTTAACCACGTAGAGTGGATATCCTGGATCTTTCGAGGCGATGAGGCCTTTCTCTACCCGCAGCACATCGTCATGAAGTCACCTTAGATCGTCGAATCTGGCCCGTAGCGCTGTTGCAGGTAGGATTGGTTGACCGGGGATATGCCATTTATCCGCATCGGGGATATCTATACGGTCCTGAAGCCGAGGCTGCTAAGGCGGCTGGATCATAGAATCAGCTTTTTTGCATTTCCTCGCTCTCTTCCTAGACTTCTTTACTATCGGAAGGTTGTCAATAATACGTTGAGATGGTAATTCCGGCACCGACTCATGACGCTCAAACCCTGAGGAGGCGCCAGTATAGACATACTGTTCAGCGCCATCGTCATCCTCATCCTCATCCATGCCGACGTCATCAACGACTAATGGAGCCTCCTCCTTACCCCGTCCGCTATCACCCAACCCGAAACCCGATGCTAATTGGGTAGGTGGGGTGTTGATGTTCATACCTTGCTGAGGCTGCGTGCTCGTGGGTGTGCTCCCGGCTGCCTCCAAACGAAGCGACTCTTTGTCCACAACAGGACCCACCCATTGCAACAATCACCAAGCCGCCGTGGGGTCTCGTCGCCATCCCTTACTGGTATTAGAGGAGGCAAATTCTCGTGGCCCGGTTTGACACTGGCCACGGAAACCTTGAAGACGTTCGGGGGGATCGGCCGGCTGTGGAACAATGGTTCCTTCGGATCCATTATCGTCGCCTTCCCCACGTCCACCTTCTGTTCGCCGATGGTGTACAATACGGTGCACGGGGTTTCGTCGGCCTGCAAAGAAAAGTCTGCGACGTGAGACATCCGAAAGGCAACGAAAATAGGAGATTATACATTTATTTTGAAGGGGGCTGGTGTGACAGATACTGTGAGGGCATCGAGCTCAGCCAAAGAGGAGGCACCACCGAGAACGACCGGTGCGGGAGCCGGTGCGGGAGCAGGTGCGGGAGCCGGTGTGGGAGCAGGTGTGGGAGCAGGTACGGGAGCAGGTGCGGGAGCAGGTGCTCCCAAGAAGTCAGCAAGGGGAAAGTCCTCTACATTTTTTTCTGGATTTTGCCTTGTCCAAGTGGAAATGCCCGTCACCAAGGAAGTAGACATATCTGCAATCGCCTGTTTTGCGGAAGCTACTGCTATTGCGACTGTCTGAGATGATTTCTTCTCAACTGCAATCTCAACCTTCTTGTCGATGTTTTCTTCAGTTAACCTCCGTCTTTCCTTTCTCTCCTCCGTGGTCTCACGGTAGTACTTCTTCCATGTGGCGCCGTCTCCGACACCGTGCACGCGTCCATACGACGGTCGAGTATCCACCGGTTGTCGTTTCAATATGTTCAACGCCCGGTTGAATGGAGTGTCCCACTTGAGCCTCGCCAATGCCTCAGACGGCGAGTCGCTTTCGGCCGCAACCCGGTGCTGCTCTCTCTGCAAAAGGCACAAGGCTCGTTTACAAATATGACTAACGTGTGCAGTCGAATTGATCAGAAACTAAAATTACCAGCAGTCTCATGAACTCCGTAATGACCGGTGTTGTCTCGTAAACCTTCTTCACTAGGTCCCAACGGTGTCGGGCCCTCAGGACGTCATGCTCCTGTGGGACGGTGAAATCCGCCAAGGGGTCTGGGAAACCCAGACTCGCGGCTTCCGCGTCCTTCTTGGCCCATTTGGACCTATTTCCGCCGTAACCACGGCTTCCGAGGTGGTGGCTCCCAATGTTCCTCTTTTGAAGCCCCTTCATGTACTTAGACTTTTTTTGGCAGCTTCAGCCTCGCAAGCCTCCTTGAATATTTGAAACTGCTCTTCCGTGATTGTCGATCGGATTATCCTTTACAATCTCGGAGTAGGGTTCCCCGTCGTTGATCTTTGCTTTCACTCGATTTTTCCAGGCGGCCAACGCGTCGCTAAACTTGGTCATGGCGTGTTTGTTTATCTTCTTCGTTGTCGGGTCCTCGTATGGATCTTCATAATCCTTCTCATTTCGTCCCGGGAACAAGAATATCTGGTGAACATTCTTTAGGAGGGAGCTCCTCATATTTTCTATCTTCTGTAGTTTCTCATCGTTGATGGTGGTGGTTGTCCGTACGATGCAGCCTATTTGATTGTCGTAGCACGCGCGCGCTTCCTCGGGCGCCTTTGGCTCAAAATTGCCGTCGTCCACCTCCGTGACCACCAGTCTAGTAGTCCTGAGTTTGTTAGGATCCCGTTGCCTCTTTGCTTTCGGTTCTACATCGGCTCCACTCCCCGAGGCAGCACCAGTCTCAGCGCCAATCTCGATGTCGGTCTGAATCTCAGCGCCGGTCTCAGTCCCAGCACCTGTCTGCGTGTCGGTCTCAGTCCCTGATGCCACCGGTGGGCCCAGCAACAACATCGGTTGATCGTCGGTAAGGCTAAAATATTCGTCTGCCGCCCGGTAGACGTCGTCGCAATCACCAGAACCCTGTCCTTCATTGTTGCTAGCCATGTTTCCTATGATTAAATCTACTTAATTAATCCTAGACCTAATAGAATGAATAATGACATAAAAAAGGACTATTGTTTTGCAGGAATGTTGACTCCTTCCTGGTGCGGCAAATCCCGGGCACTCGATATGTCCTAGTTTGTAGCACAAGTCATGCCGAAATTCACGAAATTTTTTGGCATGACCTTTGCTAAAAAGTGGACAAATCGAGAACCTGAAATTTGTCGAAGCAGAAATGAATCAACATTCTGGCAAAACATAGGCCACTCAGCATCATTCCCTAGAAACAACAAAGCCACTTGGGCACAATCGAACAACTTCAATGAAAAGATATAACATGAGCAAACACTATTGAGGAATTTGCATATAACATGGCCACTTCAATGAAAAGATATAATCAACAATAATGGAATATGCAAATGAACATCAATGACATATAGCTACTGTTCTGTTTGACCAAGTTTTTGAAAAGAAAAACAATTCTGTTTTTTTGTTTATAGCTAAATGCCATAGCTAATGTTTTTTATTTATAGCTAAATACTTTTGTTTTTTGTCTAAAGCTAAAAGTCTAGGAACTACATTTTCTCTAACACTTTTGACCTCACCAGAATTTCCACAGCAAGACCTTAGTACCTACACCCAATTTCTTCAAAAATATTCAGGTCCATAGTCCAAATAATTCAAATTTCATTTAAATGAAATTTGGAACAAATTCAGGTTCGTAGTCAAAATATTTTTTTATAGCTAAGTGGTTTTTGTTTATACCCTTTGTTAATTTAAATCTAAATGCTACTATTATTTATATACCCTCTATTAGTTTAAAGCTAAATGGAATTACTGTTTAGGAATTTTCATAAAAATTGCCCTAGCTAATTTCCTAAAAAATTGCTAATCATTTTTCCTAAATGCTATAAAATGCCTACTGCCCTAAAAAAATCTAGGGTTCATATGAACACCTAGGGTTCATATGAACATCAACACAGTATCAACATATATATAATTGCCCTGGCAGAGAGAAATAGGATGGTAGGGACAGGAGAGGCATAGCCTTACGGTCGGCGGCGACGGCAGGCTCTGGCTCGGGCAGCGGCGGTGAGGTCGAGGGCGGCGGCGGCGGGCTCGAGGGAGGCGACAGTGAGATTGACGACAGCCTCGGGCGGCGGCTGTGAGGTCGAGGGGGCGGCCTCGGGCGACGGCGGTGTGGTCGAAGGCGGCGGGCGGCGGCGGTGTGGTCGAAGGCGGCGGGCGGCGGCGGTGTGGTCGAAGGCGGCCTCGGGTGGTGGCAGTATGGTCGAAGGCGGCAGGGCAACGGCGGCGATGGAGCAGTTGGGGGACAGGGGGGAGTAGAGAGGGGGGGGAAGGACTTAGCGAAATTTTGAGCCAGGGCTGCCGGGATTTGAGTCAAACTAGCAATAGCGCGTTTTGCCGAAATGCGCTATAGCTAAGATAGCTATAGCGTGTTCCAGAGAAACACGCTGCAGCTAACCCTTTCTGTTTTCTATTTCTTTTTCTTTTGTTTTCTTTACATTTTCTTTTTTTCATTTCTCCTTTTTCTATTTCGTTCATTTTCATTTACTTTCCTACTTATTTTTCTATTTATTTTCTTTTACATAGCAGTACCGCTCTACAGCAGAAACGCGCTGCTACAATGTTTTTAGCAGTAGCGTGCTTCTGGGAGAAGCGCTGCTACTATTCCTAGCCTACCGACACTAGTGAGGGAATTTTAGTAGTAGCGCTTTTCTGTGAAGACGCGCTACTGCTAAAATAATGGTTGTAGCGTGGTTTTGCAACAAGCGCTACTACTAAGTAGCGCTAGCGCCGAGTTTTGACCAACGCTACTGCTATACCTCTGTGTATAGCGTTTTCCCTAGTAGTGTTCACCGCGTTACCAAATATGCTTCTATGGTTGCTACTCAAGCTAAGCAAGTACTCAAAGATCAAAATGATTTGCTTTATGAATTGAATAATAAAAATGACTTTGCCATTAGAGTGGCTACTAGAACTAGTAGAATGACTAAGGAACCTTTGTATTCTGAAGGCCACCCTAAAATAATTGAACAAGATTCGCAGAATAATAATCTAGATGTTCCTAGTTCTTCTAAGAAGAAGAAAAAGAAGAATGATAGGACTTTGCAAACTTCTAGTCAACCTAATGTAGAAACACCTGAGAATCCTAATAATATTTCTATCTCTGATGCTGAAACACAATCCAGAGATGAACTTGAACCTGATGATAATGCTAATAATGATGTTCATGTTGATGCTCAGCCTAGCAAAAACAATGATGTAGAGATTGAACCTGCTGTTGATCTTGATAACCCACCATTAAAAAATCAACATTATGATAAGAGAGACTTCATTGCGAGGAAGCACGGGAAAGAAAGAGAACCATGGGTTCAGAAACTCATGCCCTTTCCTCCTAAACCATCCAAGTCAAAGGATGACGAGGATTTTGAGCGCTTTGCTGAAATGATTAGACCTATTTTCTTACGTATGCGCTTAACTGATATGCTTATAGTAAATCATTATGCTAAGTATATGAAGGATATCATTACAAATAAAAGAAAGATACCGGAAGCTTAAATTTCCACCATGCTTGCTAATTACACATTTAAGGGTGGAATACCAAAGAAACTTGGAGATCCGGGTGTTCTAACTATACCATGCTCCATTAAAAGAAATTATGTCAGAACTGCTTTATGTGATCTTGGAGCCGGTGTTAGTGTAATGCCTCTCTCTTTATATCGTAGGCTTGAATTGAATAAGTTGACACCTACTGAAATATCTTTGCAAATGCCTGATAAATCAACTGCTATGCCTGTCGGTATTTGTGAGGATGTGCCTGTTGTGGCTGCAAATCTCACTATCTTAACGGACTTCGTTATTCTTGATATTCCCGAGGACGATAGTATGTCTATTATCCTTGGTAGACCTTTTCTTAATACTGCAGGGGCTGTTATTGATTGTAACAAAGGCAATGTCACTTTTCATGTTAATGGTAATGAGCATACGATACACTTTCCGAGGAAACAATCTCAAGTTCATAGCATCAATTCTATTGAAAAAGTTCCAACTATCATTTTTGGAGGTTTTAAATTTCCTCTCCCTACTGTCAAGAAAAAGTATGATATTCTTATTGTTGGGGATTTTCATATCCCCGTTGAGGTAACTTAGTGTTATTCGAAATTTCTCCGATTCCGTGTTATTCGGAATGAGTTTATTAACAAGACTTGATCAACCTTGTTAGCGGGTTAATTTCGATGGTCACGAGATGGAGGAAACTAGAAGGAACAACCTTCTGTACCCTCTTTTTACTTTTTGTTATTTAGATTAAATAAAGCAAAATTAGTATTATCCGTCTGTTTTCTGAATTATCCGTGCATTAAAAAATAGTCCGAACATAAAAGTGCTCCAAATGCCCTGCAAATTTAGTATGATTTTTCTGGAATATTTGAGGATTTTAGGCACTGAAAACACTATAGGAGGGGCAAGCACCAGGCCACGAGAGAGGAGGGCGCCCCCCCTGTAGGGTGCGCCCCCTGTCTCGTGGCCCCCTGGTGGCTCCCCTCTACTTATGCCAGCTCCCAAACACTTCATCTTCTACCCAGAAAAATCCCCATCTAGCTCAAGCACGAGTTCTAGCTCGTTTTGCTGTGATTTTCGATCTTTTAGCTCAAAGCTCCATTCACAAAACTGCTTTGGAAGATTTTTGATTGGTATGTGACTCCTCCATTGGTCCAATTAGTTTTTGTTCTAGTGCTTTATTCATTGCAAATTTTTGCTGCTTAGGTGACCATGTTCTTGAGCTTGCATGTTAAATTTTTGAGGTCCCAAGCAATTCCAATGCATGATATGGGCTCTAGGCACTTGTAGGAGTAGTTGCTATCAATCTTGTTTAGTTTATGCACTTTTATTTTGAAGTTACTAAAAATTTTAGAAATTTTCAGAGAACGTTAAGGAGACTTTTGAGGGGCTCCTCTAGCCAAGGCTCTCAGGAAAAACAAGCTAAAGAGAAGGAAAAAGCCAAGTATAATCTTCCTCGCTTAGCGGAAGTACGACCGTGTGAATGGCCATGTGATGATTTCTTGAAAGAGGCTGGAATTCATGAAGACTTTTATGCTTTAATCGAGACTGCAGGCCTCACCGGTTTCATCAACGACCGAATCGATCAGTATCTCTTACTCACCAATACTTTCTTGCAAAACTTTTATTTTTATCCTAAGAAGTCACCTCCTGCAGTATCATTTCACTTATATGATGAGTTCAAAGAAATGTCTTTACGTCATTTTTGCGCGGTATGTAGGAAACCCTATGAGGGAGAATTAGAGGAACCCCATCGTGAAGATGTGGTTGGCTTTGTTAATACTATCGCTGTAGAGGAGCCAAAGAAGGGTTCCAAAGCAAAAGTCTCTAGCATACACTTTCCTGTTTTACGCTACTTTGCCATATTTGCTAGTAGATGCTTGATTGGTCGTGGGAATAGTGGAAACTTGAGTGTTCCTGATATTATCATTCTTCAACATGCTTTGCTTGGAGACAATAGTTTTAATATGGGTGTCGTCATTGCTAAACGGCTAGCCCTTAATCGTACAAAAGGCCCCATATTTGGAGGTATCTATGCTTCACATCTTGCTAAACATTTTCAGATACCCATTAGGCACCATGAGGAGGAGGAGACAACATTGCCTCCTCACATTTTAGATTACAAGAGCATGGTAGCACATAAGTTTATTGTCGACAACGAAGATAGGATGCTCTTGTATAAACTTAGATTCAATAAGAAACACTTTGAGATTATTAGTTTGCCTGAGCCTCTGTTTTTTGATTTGCTTGCAGAAAAATTTCTCGTCACAACGGAAGCGGTGAACAATCATCGAGCCCAAGCTTTTACTCCAGAACCTGAACCTGAGCCGGAACCTGAACTGGACCCTTATCGTGCATCATCTGTCCAGTGGGATCCGGAGATGACCAGCCAGTGGTATCCTGATTACACCTCTCATTACACCGGGGAGAGTAGGGGTGGTCCTTGGTATTAAACCAAATTAGGCCAAAAGCCTAAGCTTGGGGGAGTACGTATTTCTCACCGACTTTACATTCATGTTCACACACTAGTCGTCGGTGCTCATACTCTTTCATTGTATTATCCATGCTAGTTTAAGTTTCTTTTTCTAGTTTTCTTCTTGTGTGTTTGATAAACCTTTAGAAAAACCAAAAAAATTAGTTACTTTAATTTCCTTGCCTGTAGTAGGAATTAAAATGAAAACCCAAAAAGATTTCTTGTTCTTCTTTTACTTGTTGGGAGCTTTCCCGTGTAAATAGTTTTATTTTCTTTTCTTTCCTTTGGGAGTCAAGAAGACCATATTGAAAATGCTTAGTGGCTCTTATTTGCATGATTGTTTATTTAATTTAGAGCCCATATTACTTGTCTTCTCTCTTGAGTTGAATGATTGCAGATTCCAGCATAGTCCAATGCACGTGCACTCTTATTATTATACACATCGTTCAGTCGTGCAAGTGAAAGGCAATAATGATGATATATGATGGACTTATGGGGATGAGAAAATTTGGTATGAACTCAACCTCTCTTGTTTTTGTAAATATGATGAGTTCATCGTTCTTGAGTCAGCTATTGTGAAGTAAACATATTTGCAATGACATTTAGAGATTATAGTTACTTGTGCCATGCTTGATTAGCTATGAGTTTTAATGGTTTACCTTGCGTCCCAACATGCTATTAGAATGATTATGATGTGATATGATGGGATGGTATCCTCCTTTGAATGAATTGAGTGACTCGACTTGGCACATGTTCACGCATGTAGTTGAATCAAATCAACGTAGCCTTCACGATATTTATGTTCACGGTGTATCATATCCTACTCATGCTTGTAATCGATATGAATTAATTTTAATGCATGCTTACGACTGTTGTCGCTCTCTCAGTTGGTCGCTTCCCAGTCTTTTGCTAGCCTTCACCTGTACTAAGCGGGAATACTGCCTGTGCATCCAACTACTTAAACCCCAAAAGTTGTTCCATATGAGTCCACTATACCTACCTATATGTGGTATCTACCTGCCGTTCCAAGTAAATTTGTATGTGCCAAACTCCAAACCTTCAAATGAAATTCTGTTTTGTATGCTCGAGCAGCTCATGTTACAACTAGGGCTGCCTATATCTTCCATGCTAGGTGGGTTATTCTCAAGAGGAGTGGACTCTGCTCCTCATTCACGAGAAAGGGCCGGTAACTGGGATGCCCAGTCCCATGATCCAAAAACATCAAAGCACATCAAAATAATTAAACAAAACTCCCCCAGGGCTGTTGTATGTTGGAGGCACTCGTTGTTTCGAGCAAGCCATGGATTGATGCTTGTTGGTGGTTGGGGAAGTATAAACCTTTACCATTCTATTTGGGAACTTCCTATAATGCATTTAGTATGGAAGATACAGCCATCTCATAGATGTTGCGTTGACAGCAAAAGTATGCCGCTCAAAATGTAATTCAATCTCTATTTTAAAATCGAGCTCTCGCACCTCTACAAATCCCTGCTTCCCTCTGCGAAGGGCCTATTTATTTACTTTTATGTTGAGTCATCATCCTTCTTATTAAAAGCACCCGCTGGAGAGCACACTGTCATTTGCGTTCATTATTACTGGTTTATATTGGGTATGACTTGACTGGATCTCTTCTACCATGAATTACAATGTTTAGTCAGTCCTTGATCTTTAAAGGTGCTCTACATTTATGTTTTGCCGTCTCAAAAAGGGCTAGCGAGATACCATTTTGTTATATCATGTTATGATTATTTTGAGAAAGTGTTGTCATCCGAGTTTTATTATTATGGTTCTCTAGCTGATTATGCTATTGATATGAGTAATTTTGAGAGCTAAGTGTTATTGTGAATACGGTTAGTTCATAATATTTGCTGAAACTTGAATGCCGGCTTTCCATGTTTACAACAACAAGAGCAAACAGAGTTTGAGGACAAGCAAAGGTTTAAGCTTGGGGGAGTTGATACGTCTCCAATGTATCTACTTTTCCAAACACTTTTGCCCATGTTCTGGACTCTAACTTGCATGATTTGAATGAAACTAACCCGGACTGACGCTGTTTTCAGCAGAACTACCATGATGTTGTTTTATGTGTAGAAAAGAAAAGTTCTCGGAATGTCCTGGAAATCCACGGAGGCACTTTTTGGAATTAATAAGAATTTTTGGCGAAAGAATTAATGCCAGGGGGCCCACAGCATGTCCACGAGACAGGGGGGCGCGCCCCCCCTACGGCACGGCCTCCTAGCTCGTGGGCCCCCTGGACCTCCACCGACCTCAACTCCAACTCCATATATTCCGTTTCGGGGAGAAAAAAATCAGAGAGAAAGTTTTATCGCGTTTTACGACACGGAGCCGTCGCCAAGCCCTAATCTCTCACGGGAGGGCTGATCTGGAGTCCGTTCGGGGCTCCGGAGAGTGGGATTCGCCGCCATCGTCATCATCAACCATCCTCCATCACCAATTTCATGATGCTCACCGCCGTGCGTGAGTAATTCCATCGTAGGCTTGCTGGATAGTGATGGGTTGGATGAGATTTACTATGTAATCAAGTTAGTTTTGTTAGGGTTTGATCCCTAGTATCCACTATGTTCTGAGATTGATGTTGCTATGACTTTGCTATGCTTAATGCTTGTCACTAGGGCCCAAGTGCCATGATTTCAGATAACCTATTATGTTTTCATGAATATATGTTTGTTCTTGATCCTATCTTGCAAGTCTATAGTCATCTATTATGTGTTATGATCCGACAACCCCGAAGTGACAATAATCGGGATACTTCTTGGTGATGACCGTAGTTTGAGGAGTTCATGTATTCATCATGTGTTAATGCTTTGGTCCGGTTCTCTATTAAAATGAGTCCTTAATATCCCTTAGTTCCCGTGAGGACCCCACTGCAACGGGAGGGTAGGACAAAAGATGTCATGCCAGTTCTTTTCCATAAGCACGTATGACTATTTATGAAATACATGCCTACATTACATTGATGAATTGGAGCTAGTTCTATATCACCGTATGTTATAACTATTGCATGAGGAATCACATCCGGCATAATTATCCATCACTGATCCATTACCTACGAGCTTTCCATATATTGTTCTTCGCTTATTTACTTTTTCGTTGCTACTGTTACAACTACTACAAAAACCCAAAAACATTTATCTTTACTGTTGCTACTATTACCATTATTATCATACCACTTTTGCTACTAAACACTTTGCTGCAGATACTAAGTTATCCAGGTGTGGTTGAATTGACAACTCAACTGCTAATACTCAAGAATATTCTTTGGCTCCCCTTGTGTTGAATCAATAAATATGGGTTGTACTTCACCCTTGAAAGCTGTTGCGATCCCCTACACTTGTGGGTTATCAGGCAGCCAACGGAAAAGTTGCCTGCTAGGTGCGCAACAAGGGTTGTCGATTACCTCCAGTTTGATAATCGGCAAAGATGGTACCATTGAAGGGCGCCAATTCTCCACAAGGTTTGCCGAGTTCTTATGGGCAGACACTCGGCAAAGAATTGTCATATTTTCCAAGTTACCTAGGCAGGATAGTCGACAAAGGCTAGACCACAGAGGGGCGCAACGTGTCGTCTTGGTTTGCCAAGTACCCTCGGGATAGCACTTACTCCCCTCCTTCCATCTATAAGGGGCCTAATGCATTTTTCAAGACTGCCTTTGACTATTGACAAGATTAATAGTACATGAGATGTATAATCTGAAAATTATATCATTGAAAGCTCCTTTCACATACGAATTTGCCCGTATGCTTTGTCTAAGTTGCATGTCATATATTATTGCTCTAACATTTTGTCAGAGCTAGCCTCGAAAAACACATAGAAGGAGGCAGTAGCAAACGTATGAATGCTCGGCAAAGGGGTTGCCCGGCGGGCTGCCATGCTCCATGGGAGCGATTAAACCGTGTTGTCCATACAGAGGGAACTCACGAAGCGTTGACAATATTGAACACTATAGCGTGCTAGTCAATGGCTCAGTACAAAGTACAATGTCTCGCTAGTAAGATGATATAGCACGCTAATAGCGGATTTTAAGGCTCGTGCTATTTTGCGCTATTTTTTCACTGCTCACTTGGCAGATCACAGCTGTCGACATACTATCTTGACAAGGTTATCTAAGTTCTTCCTGCTACCGCCATCAGGGGTGAATGCGCTGGCCGCCTTGCCCCACATCTCTTGCATCTTTTCCCACATTCGGATGACTTGTTCCCTGGTGAGCAGCGACGACACCGCCGCCGCCACAGCTTCGCACATCATGGGCTCCTCCAAGACCATGCCGAAACCCCAGACGCGCGCCACCAGCTGCGCGTTCATCTTCTGGTCGGTGAAGAAGGGGCAGCACGCCATGGGCATGCCGACGGAGATGCCCTCCTGCACCGACGCCCACCCGGCGTGCGTCACAGAGGTGCCAACCGACGGGTGGCACAGCATGGCCGCCTGCGGCACCCACGGTACCACCTTGCCGCGCTCGAGGTCGAGGAACCCCAGCGGGAGCTGCGGACAGGACTCCTTCGGCAGCGACCAGAGGAACGGCGCGCCGGATGCCTCCAGCCCGCCGCGAGCTCGCGCAGTCCGTGCAGCTCCTCTGGAGTTCCTGCCACGGCGGTGACGACCGTGCCAAAGCTGGCGTACGGGATGGCACGGGCGGGGTGGCCGTCGAGCCAGGCGAGGCATCCGTGCGGGTCGGTGCTTGTCTCGACGGTGTCGTCATTGCCAGGGAACGGTAGAAGTTGGAAGTGTTGGAAATATGCCCTAGAGGCAATAATAAAAGGATTATTATTATATTTCTTTGTTCATGGTAATAGTCTATTATTCATGCTATAATTGTGTTATCCGGAAATCGTAATACACGTGTGAATACATAGGCCACAATTTGTCCCTAGTGAGCCTCTAGTTGACTAGCTCGTTGATCAACAGATAGTCATGGTTTCCTGACTATGGGCATTGGATGTCATTGATAATGGGATCACATCATTAGGAGAATGATGTGATGGACAAGACCCAATCCTAAGCATAGCACATGATCGTGTAGTTCGTTTGCTAGAGCTTTTCCAATGTCAAGTATCTTTTCCTTAGACCATGAGATCGTGTAACTCCCGGATACCGTACGAGTGCTTTGGGTGTACCAAACGTCGCAACATAACTGGGTGACTATAAAGGTATACTACAGGTATCTCCGAAACTATCTGTTGGGTTGACACAGATCGAGACTGGGATTTGTCACTCCGTATGACGGAGAGGTATCTCTGGGCCCACTCGGTAATGCATCATCATAATGAGCTCAAAGTGACCAAGTGTCTAGTCACGGGATCATGCATTACAGTACGAGTAAAGTGACTTTCCGATAACGAGATTGAACGAGGTATTGGGATACCGACGATTGAATCTCGGGCAAGTAACATACCGATTGACAAAGGGAATTGTATACGGGGTTGCTTGAATCCTCGACATAGTGGTTCATCCGATGAGATTATCGAGGAGCATGTAGGAGCCAACATGGGTATCTAGATCCCTCTGTTGGTTATTGACCGGAGAGCCGTCTCGGTCATGTCTACGTGTCTCCCGAACCCGTAGGGTCTACACACTTAAGGTTCGGTGACGCTAGGGTTGTAGAGACATTAGTATGCAGCAAACCTAAAGTTGTTAGGAGTCCCGGATGAGATCCCGAACGTCACGAGGAGTTCCGGAATGGTCCGGAGGTAAAGAATTATATATGGGAAGTCGAGTTTCGGCCATCGGGAAAGTTTCGGGGGTCACCGGTATTGTACCGGGACCACCGGAAGGGTCCCGGGGGTCCACCGGGTGGGGCCACCCATCCTGGAGGGCCCCATGGGCTGAAGTGGGAGGGGAACCAGCCCCTGGTGGGCTGGTGCGCCCCCCCTTGGGCCCCCCTGCGCCTAGGATGCACACCCCAGAATGACATTATTAGTAACTTGCCCC
>NC_041381.1:35090876-35140108 GCF_002162155.2 Triticum dicoccoides | reverse complement strand
CGCCTTTTCAATTTAAAAAAAATAAAGAAAATGATGGAAATGTCAAAAAATAAAAGAAAATAAGTTTCCCATGTGATATGTGGTCTAGTTGTTGGGAAAATTTACAACTATGAATTTCGACTTTATTTGCAAAATCTCTCTGGAAATTTGTAAAATGGGCATAACTTTTGCATACGAAAAAGTTTTTTATATGAAAAAGTTTTTATATGAAAAAGTTTTTTATATGAAAAACTTTCGGATGAAAAAGTTTTTTATATGAAAAATCATCTACTCGAAAAGTTACATCCAAATTTAACCGGGGGATCCCCGTTAAACATTTTCAAATTCCCCAAAAACCTAACAGAAAAAAAGTTACGGGGCTTTCAAGATTTAGAGGCAAAAAATTTCAAAAAATTTCAAACTTACTAGTGGCGCACCGTGGATGTGGTGCGCCACTAGTAACAGAAAAAAATGGTTTTGAATTTTTATTTGAATTTTTTTTCAAAAAATGATACGTGATATGACCGGGAAGATTGAAATATTATTCAAAATTTCATCACAGTCATGAACATGAACAAAGTCCTAGACATCAACAAGGTATAATAGGATTGATATGCTAGATATATCAACAAGTGCCTGTGAAGTGAGCTGTTGCTGGGGTTGGATAGAACTCTGAAGTTAAGCGTGCTTGGGCTGGAGTAGTCTGAGAATGGTTAACCTTTCGGGAAGTTTGACCATGGAGTGCGATTTGACCTGAGATTAAGCATATTGACCCGAGATTAAGCCGTAGTGAACTGAGATTAAGAAAAAAGCGAAAAAAAAATAAAAAAAAATAAAAACAAATTTTAAAAAAAATTCTGATTTTTTTTTTGAAAAAATATTGTTACTAATGGCGCACTTCTATGTGGTGCGCCATTAGTATACCAGATACTAATGACGCACCGTGGGCTATTCTAATGGCGCACCAGCAGTGCGCCATTAGTATACCAGATACTAATGGCGCACCACAGGTGCGCCATTAGTAAAAAATACTAGTGGCGTAGTACTAATGGCGCACCGGTAGTGTGCCATTAGTAGGCAAAACCGGTGCGCCATTAGTAGGCCTTTTCCTTGTAGTGTCAACCTCTCCTTCCCCCTTGCTGGATCAAGAAGGAGGAGACGTCACGCTGACCGTATGTGTGTTGAACGCGGAGGTGCCATCCATTCGGCGCTAGGATCTCCGGTGACTTGGATCACGACGAGTACGACTCCCTCAACCCCGTTCCCTTGAACGCTTCCGCTCGATCTACAAGGGTATGTAGATGCACTCCTATCTCTCATTTCTAGATGAACTCATAGATTGATCTTGGTGAAACCATAGGAAAATTTTTATTTTCTGCAACGTTCCCCAATAGTGGTATCAGAGCTAGGTCTATGCGTAGTTCTCTTTGCACGAGTAGAACACAAATCTGTTGTGGGTGTAGATGTTGTCAACTTTCTTGCCACTACTAGTCTTATTTTGCTTCAGCGGTATTGTGGGATGAAGCGGCCCAGACCGACCTTACACGTACGCTTACGTGAGACAGGTTCCACCGACTGACATCACTAATTGCATAAGGTGGCTAGCAGGTGTCTGTGAATCCCACTTTAGTTGGAGTGGATTCGATGAAAAGGGTCCTTATGAAGGGTCAATAGAAGTTGAAAAATCACGTTGTGGCTTTTTCGTAGGTAAGAAAACGTTCTTGCTAGAACCCTATTGCAGCCACGTAAAAGATTCAACAACAATTAGAGGACGTCTAACTTGTTTTTGCAGCAATTGCTTTGTGATGTGATATGGCCAAAAGTTGTGATGAATGATGAATGATATATTGTGATGTATGAGATCATGTTCTTGTAATAGGAATCACGACTTGCATGTCGATGAGTATGACAACCGGCAGGAGCCATAGGAGTTGTCTTAATTATTGTATGACCTGCGTGTCAATGATTTAACGCCATGTAATTACTTTACTTTATTGCTAAACCGTTAGCTATAGTAGTAGAAGTAATAGTTGGCGAGCAACTTCATGGAGACACGATGATGGAGATCATGGTGTCATGCCGGTGACGAAGATGATCATGGAGCCCCGAAGATGGAGATCAAAGGAGCTATATGATATTGGCCATATCATGTCACTACTATTTGATTGCATGTGATGTTTATCATGTTTTTGCATCTTGTTTACTTTGAACGATGGTAGTAAATAAGATGCTCCCTCATAATAATTTCAAGAAAGTGTTTCCCCTAACTGTGCGCCATTGCGACAGTTCGTTGTTTCGAAGCACCACGTGATGATCGGGTGTGATAGATTCTAACGTTCACATACAACGGGTGTAAGACAGATTTACACATGCAAAACACTTAGGTTAACTTGACGAGCCTAGCATGTACAGACATGGCCTCGGAACACAAGAGACCTAAAGGTCGAACATGAGTCGTATGAAAGATACGATCAACATGGAGATGTTCACCGATGATGACTGGTCCGTTCACGTGATGATCGGACACGGCCTAGTCGACTCGGATCATGTAACACTTAGATGACTAAAGGGATGTCTAATCGGAGTGGGAGTTCATTAAATAATTTGATTAAATGAACTTAATTATCATGGACTTAGTCTAAAATCTTTGCCAAATGTCTTGTAGATCAAATGGCTAACGCTCATGTCAACATGAACTTCAACGCGTTCCTAGAGAAAACCAAGCTGAAAGATGATGGCAGCAACTATACGGACTGTGTCCGGAACCTGAGGATCATCCTCAAAGCTACCAAGAAAGCATATGTCCTAGAAGGACCGCTAGGTGAAGCACCCATCCCAGAGAACCAAGACGTTATGAACGCTTGGCAGTCACGTGCTGATGATTACTCCCTCGTTCAGTGCGGCATGCTTTACAGCTTAGAACCGGGGCTCCAAAAGCGTTTTGAGCAACACGGAGCATATGAGATGTTCGAAGAGCTGAAAATGGTTTTCCAAGCTCACGCCCGGGTCGAGAGATATGAAGTCTTCGACAAGTTCTATAGTTGTAAGATGGAGGAAAATAGTTTTGTCAGTGAGCACATACTCAAAATGTCTGGGTTGCACAACCGCCTGTCCCAGCTGGACATTAACCTCCCGGACGAGGCGGTCATTGACAGAATCCTTCAGTCGCTCCCACCGAGCTACAAGAGCTTTGTGATGAACTACAATATGCATGGGATGGTGAAAACTATTCCTGAAGTATTTTCAATGCTGAAGTCAGCAGAGGTAGAAATCAAAAAGGAACAGCAAGTGTTGATGGTCAATAAAACAACCAAGTTCAAGAAAGGCAAGGATAAGAATAACTTCAAGAAGGACGGCAAGGATGTTGCCGCGCCCGGTAAGCCAGTTTTGGGGAAGAATTCAAAGAATGGACCCAAGCCTGAGACTGAGTGCTTTTATTGAAAAGGGAAGGGTCATTGGAAGCGGAACTGCCCCAAATACTTAGCGGACAAGAAGGCCGACAACACTAAAGGTATATGTGGTATACATGTAATTGATGTGTACCTTACCAGTGCTCGTAGTAGCTCCTGGGTATTTTATACCGGTGCCGTTGCTCATATTTGTAACTCAAAGCAGGAGCTGCGGAATAAGCAGAGACTGGCGAAGGACGAGGTGACGATGCGCGTCGGGAATGGTTCCAAGGTCGATGTGATCACCGTCGGCACGCTACTGAAGTAAATATGCCCTAGAGGCTATAATAAAGTTATTATTTATTTCCTCATATCATGATAAATGTTTATTATTCATGCTAGAATTGTATTAACCGGAAACATGATACATGTGTGAGTACATAGACAAACATATAGTCACTAGTATGCCTCTACTTGACTAGCTCATTAATCAAAGATGGTTATGTTTCCTAACCATAGACATGTGTTGTCATTTGATTAATGGGATCACATCATTAGGAGAATGATGTGATTGACATGACCCATTCCGTTAGCCTAGCACTTGATCGTTTAGTATATTGCTATTGCTTTCTTCATGACTTATACATGTTCCTGTAACTATGAGATTATGCAACTCCCGTTTACCGAAGGAACACTTTGGGTGCTACCAAACGTCACAACGTAACTGGGTGATTATAAAGGAGTACTACAGGTGTCTCCAAAGGTACATGTTGGGTTGGCATATTTCGAGATTAGGTTTTGTCACTCCGATTGCCGGAGAGGTATCTCTGGGCCCTCTCGGTAATGCACATCACTATAAGCCTTGCAAGCAATGTAGCTAATGAGTTAGTTACGGAATGATGCATTATGTAACGAGTAAAGAGACTTGCCGGTAACGAGATTGAACTACGTATTAGATACCGACGATCGAATCTCGGGCAAGTAACATACCGATGACAAAGGGAACAACATATGTTGTTATGCGGTTTGACCGATAAAGATCTTCGTAGAATATGTAGGAGCCAATATGAGCATCCAGGTTCCGCTATTGGTTATTGACCGAGAATAGTTCTAGGTCATGTCTACATAGTTCTCGAACCCGTAGGGTCCGCACGCTTAACGTTACGATGACAGTTTTATTATGAGTTTATATATTTTGATGTACCGAAGGTTGTTCGGAGTCCCGGATGTGATTTAGGACATGACGAGGAGTCTCAAAATGGTCGAGACATAAAGATTGATATATTGGAAGCCTATATTTGGATATCGGAAATGTTCCGGGAGAAACCGGGATTTTTCCGGAGTACCGGGGGGTTACCGGAACCTCCTCGGGGGTTATTGGGCATACATGGGCCATGAGGGAGATGAGGAGGGCCGGCCAGGGCAGGCCGCGCGCCCCCTCTCCCCTAGTCCGAATAGGACAAGGAGGGGGGGGCGGCGCCCCCCTTTCCTCTTTCCCCTCCCCCCTTTCCTTCTCCCCCAAGGCAAGAGGGGGGAGTCCTACTCCCGGTGGGAGTAGGACTCCTCCAGGCGCACCCCTTGGGGGCCTGCCACACCTCCCCCTCCCTCCTTTATATACGGGGGTAGGGGGGCACCCTAGAACACACAAGTTGATCTACGTGATCATTCCTTAGCCGTGTGCGGTGCCCCCCTCCACCATATTCCACCTCAGTCATATCGTCGCGGAGTTTAGGCGAAGCCCTGCGCCGGTAGAACATCATCATCATCACCACGCCGTCGTGCTGACGGAACTCATCCCCGACACTTTGCTGGATCGGAGTTCGGGGATCATCATCGAGCTGAATGTGTGCTAAACTCGGAGGTGTCGTACGTTCGGTACTTGGATTGGTCGGATCGTGAAGAAGTACGACTACATCAACCGCGTTGTCATAATGCTTCCGCTTATGGTCTACGAGGGTACGTGGAGATTACTCTCCCCTCTCGTTGCTATGCATCACCATGATCTTGCGTGTGCGTAGGAATTTTTTTGAAATTACTACGTTACCCAACAGTGGCATCCGAGCCTAGGTTTTATGCGTTGATGTCAAATGCACGAGTAGAACACGAGTGAGTTTTGGGCGACACAAGTCATACTGCTTACCAGCATGTCATACTTTGGCTCATCGGTATTGTGAGATGAAGCGGCCCGGACCGACATTATGCATATGCTTACGCGAGACTGGTTTTACTGTTACGAGCACTCGTGCTTAAAGGTGACTGGCGGGTGTCTGTCTCTCTCACTTTAACTTGACGAACTATCGTTGTGGTTTTGATGCGTAGGTAAGAACGGTTCTTGCTAAGCCCGTAGCAGCCACGTAAAATTTGCAACAACAAAGTAGAGGACGTCTAACTTGTTTTTGCAGGGCATGTTGTGATGTGATATGGTCAAGACGTGATGCTATATTTTATTGTATGAGATGATCATGTTTTGTAACCGAAGTTATAGGCAACTGGCAGGAGCCATATGGTTGTCGCTTTATTGTATGAAATGCAAATGCCCTGTAATTGCTTTACTTTATCACTAAGCGGTAGCGATAGTCGTAGAAGCAATATATGGCGTAACCACAACAATGCTATGATGGAGATCAAGGTGTCGCGCCGGTGACGATGGTGATCACGACGGTGCTTCGAAGATGGAGATCACAAGCACGAGATGATGATGGCCATATCATATCACTTATATTGATTGCATGTGATGTTTATCCTTTATGCATCTTATCTTGCTTTGATTGACGGTAGCATTTTAAGATGATCTCTCACTAAATTATCAAGAAGTGTTCTCCCTGAGTATGCACCGTTGTGAAAGTTCTTCGTACTGAGACACCACGTGATGATCAGGTGTGATAGGCTCTACGTTCAAATACAACGGGTGCAAAACAGTTGCACACACGGAATACTCAGGTTAAACTTGACGAGCCTAGCATATAACAGATATGGCCTCGGAACACGGAGACCGAAAGGTCGAGCGTGAATCATATAGTAGATATGATCAACATATTGATGTTCACTGTTGAAACTACTCCATCTCACGTGACGATCGGACATGGTGTAGTTGATATGGATCACGTAATCACTTAGAGGATTAGAGGGATGTCTATCTAAGTGGGAGTTCTTAAGTAATATGATTAATTGAACTTAAATTTATCATGAACTTAGTACCTGATAGTATTTTTTGCTTGTCTATGTTTGTTGTAGATAGATGGCTCGTGCTGTTGTTCCATTGAATTTTAATGTGTTCCTTGAGAAAGCAAAGTTGAAAGATGATGGCAGCAATTACACGGACTGGGTCCGTAACCTGAGGATTATCCTCATTGCTGCACAGAAAAATTACGTCCTGGAAGCACCGCTGGGTGCCAAGCCTGATGCTGATGCAACTGACGATGTTAAGAACGTCTGGCAGAGCAAAGCTGATGACTACTCGATAGTTCAGTGTGCCATGCTTTACGGCTTAGAAACGGGTCTTCAACGACGTTTTGAACGTCATGGAGCATATGAGATGTTCCAGGAGTTGAAGTTAATATTTCAAGCAAATGCCCGGATTGAGAGATATGAAGTCTCCAATAAGTTCTATAGCTGCAAGATGGAGGAGAATAGTTCTGTCAGTGAAGACATACTCAAAATGTCTAGGTATAATAATCACTTGATTCAACTGGGAGTTAATCTTCCTGATGATAGTGTCATTGACAGAATTCTTCGATCACTGCCACCAAGCTACAAGAGCTTCGTGATGAACTATAATATGCAAGGGATGGACAAGACTATTCCCGAGCTCTTCGCAATGCTAAAAGCCGCGGAGGTAGAAATCAAGAAGGAGCATCAAGTGTTGATGGTTAATAAGACCACCAGTTTCAAGAAAAAGGGCAAAGGTAAGAAGAAGGGGAACTTCAAGTAGAACAGCAAACAAGTTGCTGCTCAAGAGAAGAAACCCAAGTCTGGACCTAAGCCTGAGACTGAGTGCTTCTACTGCAAGCAGACTGGACACTGGAAGCGGAACTGCCCCAAGTATTTGGCGGATAAGAAGGATAGCAAAGTGAACAAAGGTATATGTGATATACATGTTATTGATGTGTACCTTACTAATGCTCGTAGTAGTACCTGGGTATTTGATACTGGTTCTGTTGCTCATATTTGCAGCTCGAACCAGGGACTACGGATTAAGTGAAGATTGGCTAAGGACGAGGTGACGATGCGCGTGGGAAATGGTTCCAAAGTCGATGTGATCGCGGTCAGCACGCTACCTCTACATCTACCATCAGGATTAGTTTTAGACCTAAATAATTGTTATTCGGTGCCAGGGTTGAGCATGAACATTATATCTGGATCTTGTTTGATACGAGACGGTTATTCATTTAAGTCAGAGAATAATGGTTGTTCTATTTATATGAGTAATATCTTTTATGGTCATGCACCCTTGAAGAATGGTCTATTTTTATTGAATCTCGATAGTAGTGATACACATATTCATAGTGTTGAAACCAAAAGATACAGAGTTGATAATGATAGTGCAACTTATTTGTGGCACTGCCGTTTAGGTCATATCGATGTAAAGCGCATGAAGAAACTCCATACTGATGGACTTTTAGAATCACTTGATTATGAATCACTTGGTACTTGCGAACCGTGCCTCATGGGCAAGATGACTAAAACGCCGTTCTCCGGAACTATGGAGCGAGCAACTGATTTGTTGGAAATCATACATACTGATGTTTGTGGTCCAATGAATGTTGAGGCTCGCGGCGGGTATCGTTATTTTCTCACATTCACAGATGATTTGAGCAGATATGGGTATATCTACTTAATGAAACACAAGTCTGAAACATTTGAAAAGTTCAAAGAATTTTAGAGTGAAGTGGAAAATCATCATAACAAGAAAATAAAATTTCTACGATCTGATCGTGGAGGAGAATATTTGAGTTACGAGTTTGGTTTACATTTGAAACAATGCGGAATAGTTTCGCAACTCACGCCACCCGGAACACCACAACAAAATGGTGTGTCCGAATGTCGTAATCGTACTTTACTAGATATGGTGCGATCTATGACGTCTCTTACTGATTTACCACTATCGTTTTGGGGTTATGCTTTAGAGGCGGCCGCATTCACGTTAAATAGGGCACCATCAAAATCCGTTGAGACGACGCCTCATGAACTGTGGTTTGGCAAGAAACCAAAGTTGTCGTTTCTTAAAGTTTGGGGCTGCGATGCTTATGTGAAGAAACTTCAACCAGATAAGCTCGAACCCAAATCGGAGAAATGTGTCTTCATAGGATACCCAAAAGAGACTGTTGGGTACACCTTCTATCACAGATCTGAAGGCAAGATTTTCGTTGCAAAATTCGGATCCTTTCTAGAGAAGGAGTTTCTCTCGAAAGAAGTGAGCGGGAGGAAAGTAGAACTTGCTGAGGTAACTGTACCTGCTCCCTTATTGGAAAGTAGTTCATCACAGGAACCAGTTCCTGTGACAACTACACCAATCAGTGAGGAAGCTAATGATATTGATCATGAAACTTCAGATCAAGTTTCTACTGAACCTCGTAGGTCTACCAGAGTAAGATCCGCACCAGAGTGGTATGGTAATCCTATTCTGGAAGTCATGTTACTTGACCATGATGAACCTACGAACTATGAAGAAGCAATGATGAGCCCAGATTCTGCAAAATGGCTAGAGGCCATGAAATCTGAGATGGGATCCATGTATGAGAACAAAGTATGGACTTTGGTTGACTTGCCCGATGATCGGCAAGCCATTGAGAATAAATGGATTTTTAAGAAGAAGACTGACGCTGATGGTAATGTAACTGTCTATAAAGCTCGACTTGTTGCAAAAGGTTTTCGACAAGTTCAAGGGGTTGACTACCATGATACTTTCTCACCCGTAGCGATGCTTAAGTCTGTCCGAATCATGTTAGCAATTGCTGCATTTTATGATTATGAAATTTGGCAAATGGATGTCAAAACTGCATTCTTGAATGGATTTCTGGAAGAAGAGTTGTATATGATGCAGCCAGAAGGTTTTGTTGATCCAAAAGGTGTTAACAAAGTGTGCAAGCTCCAGCGATCCATTTATGGACTGGTGCAAGCATCTCGGAGTTGGAATAAACGCTTTGATAGTGTGATCAAAGCATATGGTTTTATACAGACTTTTGGAGAAGCCTGTATTTACAAGAAAGTGAGTGGGAGCTCTGTAGCATTTCTGATATTATATGTAGATGACATATTATTAATTGGAAATGATATATAATTTCTGGATAGCATAAAGGGGTACTTGAATAAAAGTTTTTCTATGAAAGACCTCGGTGAAGCTGCTTATATATTGGGCATCAAGATTTATAGAGATAGATCAAGACGCTTAATTGGACTTTCACAAAGCACATACCTTGATAATGTTTTGAAAAAGTTCAAAATGGATCAGGCAAAGAAAGGGTTCTTGCCCGTACGACAAGGTGTGAAGTTGAGTCAAACTCAATGCCCGACCACAACACAAGATAGAGAGAAAATGAAAGATGTTCCCTATGTTCAGCCATAGGCTCTATCATCTATGCAATGTTGTGTACCAGACCTAACGTGTGCTTAGCAATAAGCTTGGTAGGAAGGTACCAAAGTAATCCAGGAGTGGATCACTGGACAGCGGTCAAGAACATCCTGAAATACCTGAAAAGGACTAAGGATATGTTTCTTGTATATGGAGGTGACAAAGAGCTAGTCGTAAATGGATACGTCGATGCAAGCTTTGACACTGATCCGGACGATTCTAAATCGCAAACCGGATACGTGTTTTTATTAAACGGTGGAGCTGTAAGTTGGTGCAGTTCTAAACAAAGCGTCGTGGCGAGATCTACATGTGAAGCAGAGTACATAGCTGCTTTGGAAGCAGCAAATGAAGGAGTCTGGATGAAGGAGTTCATTTCCAATCTAGGTGTCATACCTAGTGCATTGGGACCAATGAAGATCTTCTGTGATAATACTGGTGCAATTGCCTTGGCAAAGGAATCCAGATTTCACAAGTGGACCAAGCACATCAAGAGACGCTTCAATTCCATCCGGGATCAAGTCCAGGTGGGAGACATAGAGATTTGCAAGATACATACGGATCTGAATGTTGCAGACCCATTGACTAAGCCTCTTCCATGAGCAAAACATGATCAGCACCAAGACTCCATGTGTGTTAGAATCATTACTGTGTAATCTAGATTATTAACTCTAGTGCAAGTGGGAGACTGAAGGAAATATGCCCTAGAGGCACTACTAGGGAAAACCCTAGTAGCAGTGCGGGTTTTGAGGCTAGCAGCAGCGCGGGTGGACGCGCTACTAATAAGGCGCTACAGCTAACTCATAGTAGTAGCGCGGCCCTTACCCGCGCTACTACTGTTTACGATATCAGCAGTGCTTTTTAAGAACGCGCTACTATTACCTACCTGTAGCGATTTCGCCATCCCTCGCTACTGCTATATCTTTCATCATTCTCCCATTACCCCTTTCCCTTTCAGTTTCCCTTTCAGATACTAGATACTAGGTACTGCTAGTAGATATCAAATTCATAAACCATTACTAGGTAGTACTCCCTTCGTTCCAAATTACTCGTCGTGGTTTTAGTTCATACCACGACGAGTAATTTGGAACGAAGGGAGTACTAGATAAAAATTTCATGCATAGTCAACATGCATCCTCAAGCAGTACAAGGTCATATCAACGGCCATCATCATATGTAGTTCTAGATGATATTGACGACGATCATCATATGTAGTTCTAGATGATATAGCCACACACACATATGTAGCTCTAGATGATATAGACACACACACATATGTAGTTCTAGATGATATCGAAGACAATCATCATCCTTAAGCCTGGGCGGTTGGTGTTCCTGATAGTAATTAGGATGGCCTGTCCAACACGAAGATTCTTGCCATCGAGGAATTTCTTCCACCCAACCGAGTTTAAGTGTGTGCGACTGTCCGTGTCCACGCGGTAAGTACAGGTTGTGACGGAGCCCCTTGCAGTAAGGCGTAGTCCAGCCGAGCCTTCTTCATCAGGCTCGATACCATAACTCACAGATATGCTGTTTGCCAATTTCTGAATAAGAAAAACATATCAATTAATAAATAGCCTTGCAAATAAGTACATATGGATTATCTACACTATTAATAATTTTGTTAGATTCTACACTAATAAGCATGTGATCGAACTCTACAATAAAACATAACATAGACTAGATTCCACACAACATACCATATCATTGGACTGTTCACTAAGTAATTCATCGGATAATTTGCATTTGTATGTATAACATACCATATCATCTCGATCAACCATGGTATTTGTCAAGCGAGTCACGAATGGCACCCCGACAAAGTCAGCACGTGACGGAATTATGTCCCATAGGTTGGACACCTCCTCCTCACTCAGCCTTGTTCTTTGAGCTATGATGGCTTCATGAAGTGGGTCCTCATCATCTTCATCGAGTGGGTCCTCATTATCTTCATCATCTTCATCATCTTCGTCATCTTCATCATCTTCCACCAGGTTGAGATAAATGACAGCTAGCTTGGGTCTTTCTGCTCAGGAGGAGAAGCTGATCAACTCACCACCAGTAAGACGCATGCGAGCGACGAAACGGGCCCATCCATCTCCTCCAATCTGCGACATATTGCGTCCTTTCTCGACCTCCATAGTGTACGGCCCCCAAGGAGCCTCAAATGTCACAGTGTCTCCTGTCAGCTTGTTCAATTTCAACCTCATATTGCATGGGACGATCTGTGTAAAATAAGCAAAATGACACAATGCAGTAATGCCAACACTAAAAACAAAATAGTTATTACATTTCATCTAATTTCTTACCGCCGCATGACGAAAACTCGGCTGGAAGTAGATGCCGAACAACTTGCCAGTTGCAAGGCTGCTGGTGCATCTTGACTTGCACAGTCGACATAGTGGTGGTGGTGGTGGCGCCATTTTTCCTAAAGCAATATGAGCAAAGGATTAACGATCAACTAAATAAAAATGTTCTAAGTCAACTAAATTAACTAGCCTACTAAATCGACTAAATCAAAATGTTCTAAATCAACTAAATCAACTAGCCTACTAAATCAACTAAATCAAAATGTTCTAAGTCAACTAAATCAACTAAATGAACTAGCCTATTAAATCAACTAAATCAAAATGTTCTAAGTCAACTAAATCAACTAAATGAACTAGCCTATTAAACAACTAAATCAAAATGTTCTAAGTCAACTAAATCAACTAGCCTACTAATTAAATCAACTAAATCAAAATGTTCTAAGTCAATTAAATCAAAATGTTGCATATGAACTAGCCTAGCTACTAAATCAAAATGTAGCGGGTAGGAGGGAGAAGGAGGGGCGACTCGAGGAGGGAGAAGAGAGTAGGATGGAGGAGGAAGGCGGCGCAAGGAGGGGCCGGCCGGCGCGGCCAGTGGAGGGAGGACGGAGGAGGAAGGCGGAGCGAGGAGGGGCCGGTCAGCAGCGAGTGGAGAGGGAGGACGGAGGAGGAGGCCGGTACCGAGTCCAGCAAGGAGGAGGAGGTGACGGCGGCTCAGACGGAGGGGGGCAATGGGGGTGGACCGGTGCGGGGGATTGAGAGGGGATCCAGTGAGCTAGTGTGTGACTGTGTGAGTGTGGATCGGATAGAGGAGATGGGGCAAAACTTTTGTAGTAAATTTAGCAGTAGCGCTTATTGCAGCAATGCGCTGCTACTATGCTACGTAGCAGTAGCGCCCGTCGTTATAACGCGTTGCTGCTATAACTAGCCTCGTGGCGGCCTCGTGGGAATTATAGCAGTAGCGCTTCTTTGAGCGGGCGCGCTACTACTATATTGGTTTCAGCAGCGAGTTACTCCCGAGCACGCTACTGCTAATTAGCAGCAGCGTCTTATTTTACAACGCGCTGCTGATAAGATTTTGTGTATAGGCTTTTCCCTAGTAGTGAGGCAATAATAAAGTTATTATTTATTTCCTCATATCATGATAAATGTTTATTATTCATGCTAGAATTGTATTAACCGGAAACATGATACATGTGTGAGTACATAGACAAACATATAGTCACTAGTATGCCTCTACTTGACTAGCTCATTAATCAAAGATGGTTATGTTTCCTAACCATAGACATGTGTTGTAATTTGATTAATGGGATCACATCATTAGGAGAATGATGTGATTGACATGACCCATTCCGTTAGCCTAGCACTTGATCGTTTAGTATATTGCTATTGCTTTCTTCATGACTTATACATGTTCCTGTAACTATGAGATTATGCAACTCCCGTTTACCGGAGGAACACTTTGGGTGCTACCAAACGTCACAACGTAACTGGGTGATTATAAAGGAGTACTACAGGTGTCTCCAAAGGTACATGTTGGGTTGGCATATTTCGAGATTAGGTTTTGTCACTCCGATTGCCGGATAGGTATCTCTGGGCCCTCTCGGTAATGCACATCACTATAAGCCTTGCAAGCAATGTAGCTAATGAGTTAGTTACGGAATGATGCATTACGTAACGAGTAAAGAGACTTGCCGGTAACGAGATTGAACTAGGTATTAGATACCGACGATCGAATCTCGGGCAAGTAACATACCGATGACAAAGGGAACAACATATGTTGTTATGCGGTTTGACCGATAAAGATCTTCGTAGAATATGTAGGAGCCAATATGAGCATCCAGGTTCCGCTATTGGTTATTGACCGAGAATAGTTCTAGGTCATGTCTACATAGTTCTCGAACCCGTAGGGTCCGCACGCTTAACGTTACGATGACAGTTTTATTATGAGTTTATATATTTTGATGTACCGAAGGTTGTTCGGAGTCCCGGATGTGATTTAGGACATGACGAGGAGTCTCAAAATGGTCGAGACATAAAGATTGATATATTGGAAGCCTATATTTGGATATCGGAAACGTTCCGGGAGAAACCGGGATTTTTCCGGAGTACCGGGGGGTTACCGGAACCTCCTCGGGGGTTATTGGGCATACATGGGCCATGAGGGAGATGAGGAGGGCCGTCCAGGGCAGGCCGCGCGCCCCCTCTCCCCTAGTCCGAATAGGACAAGGAGGGGGGGCGGCGCCCCCCTTTCCTCTTTCCCCTCCCCCCTTTCCTTCTCCCCCAAGGCAAGAGGGGGGAGTCCTACTCCCGGTGGGAGTAGGACTCCTCCAGGCGCACCCCTTGGGGGCCTGCCACACCTCCCCCTCCCTCCTTTATATACGGGGGTAGGGGGGCACCCTAGAACACACAAGTTGATCTACGTGATTGTTCCTTAGCCGTATGCGGTGCCCCCCTCCACCATATTCCACCTCAGTCATATCGTCGCGGAGTTTAGGCGAAGCCCTGCGCCGGTAGAACATCATCATCGTCACCACGCCGTCGTGCTGACGGAACTCATCCCCGACACTTTGCTGGACCGGAGTCCGGGGATCGTCATCGAGCTGAACGTGTGCTGAACTCGGAGGTGCCGTACGTTCGGTACTTGGATCGGTCGGATCGTGAAGAAGTACGACTACATCAACCGTGTTGTCATAACGCTTCCGCTTACGGTCTACGAGGGTACGTGGACATTACTCTCCCCTCTCGTTGCTATGCATCACCATGATCTTGCGTGTGTGTAGGAAATTTTTTGAAATTACTACGTTACCCAACAACTACCTCTACATTTACCTACGGGATTAGTTTTAAACCTCAATAATTGTTATTTAGTGCCAAGTTTGAGCATGAACATTGTATCTGGATCTCGTTTAATATGAGATGGCTACTCATTTAAATCCGAGAATAATGGTTGTTCTATTTATATGAGAGATATGTTTTATGGTCATGCCCCGATGGTCAATGGTTTATTCTTAATGAATCTCGAATGTGATGTTACACATATTCATAGTGTTAATACCAAAAGATGTAAAGTTGATAATGATAGTCCCACATACTTGTGGCACTGCCGCCTTGGTCACATTGGTGTCAAGCGCATGAAGAAGCTCCAATGGACTTTTAGAGTCTCTCGATTATGAATCATTTGACACATGCAAACCATGCCTCATGGGAAAAATGACCAAGACTCCGTTCTCCGGAACAATGGAGCGAGCAACCAACTTATTGGAAATCATACATATCGATGTGTGCGGTCCAATGAGCGTTGAGGATCGCGGAGGATATCATTATGTTCTCACTCTCACTGACGACTTGAGTAGATATGGGTATGTCTACTTGATGAAACACAAGTCTGAGACCTTTGAAAAGTTCAAGGAATTTCAGAATGAGGTAGAGAATCAACGGGACCGAAAGATAAAGTTCCTACGATCAGATCGTGGAGGAGAATATTTAAGTCATGAATTTGGTACGCACTTAAGGAAATGTGGAATCGTTTCACAACTCACGCCGCCTGGAACACCTCAGTGTAACGGTGTGTCCGAACGTCGTAATCGCACTCTATTGGATATGGTGCGATCTATGATGTCTCTTACCGATTTACCGCTATCATTTTGGGGATACGCACTAGAGATAGCTACATTCACTTTAAATAGGGCTCCGTCTAAAATCCATTGAAACGACACCGTATGAATTATGGTTTGGGAAGAAACCTAAGCTGTCGTTTCTAAAAGTTTGGGGATGCGATGCTTATGTCAAGATACTTCAACCTGAAAAGCTCGAACCCAAGTTGGAAAAATGCGTCTTCATAGGATACCCTAAGGAAACCATTGGGTATACCTTCTACCTTAGATCCGAAGGCAAGATCTTTGTTGCCAAGAACGTATCCTTTCTGGAAAAAGAGTGAAAAAGAGTTTCTCTCGAAAGGAGCGAGTGGGAGGAAAGTAGAACTCGATGAAGTACTACCTCTTGAACCGGAAAGTAGTGCAGCTCAGGAAAATGTTCCTGTGGTGCCTACACCGACTGGAGAGGAAATTAATGATGATGATCAAGGTACTTCAGATCAAGTTGCTACTGAACTTCGTAGGTCCACAAGGACACGTTCCACGCCAGAGTGGTATGGCAACCCTGTCCTGGAAATCATGTTGTTATACAACGGTGAACCTTCGAACTATGAAGAAGCGATGGCAGGCCCATATTCCAACAAATGGCTTGAAGCCATGCAATCCGAGATAGAATCCATGTATGAAAACAAAGTATCAACTTTGACAGACTTGCCCGATGATCGGCGAGCGATAGAAAACAAATGGTTCTTTAAGAAGAAGACGGACGCGGATGGTAATGTTACCATCTATAAAGCTCGACTTGTTGCTAAGGGTTATCAGCAAGTTCAAGGGGTTGACTACGATGAGACTTTCTCTCCCGTAGCGAAGCTGAAGTCCGTCCGAATCATGTTAGCAAATGCCGCATACTATGATTATGAGATATGGCAGATGGACGTCAAACGGCATTCCTTCACGACTATCTTAAGGAAGAACTGTATATGATGCAGCCGGAAGGTTTTGTCGACCCTAAGAATGCTAACAAGGTATGCAAGCTCCAGCGATCCATTTATGGACTGGTGCAAGCATCTCGGAGTTGGAACATTCGCTTTGATGAGATGATCAAAGTGTTTGGGTTTATGCAGACTTATGGAGAAGCCTGCGTTTACAAGAAAGTGAGTGGGAGCGATGTAGCATTTCTCATATTATATGTAGATGACATACTTTTGATGGGAAATGATATAGAACTCTTGGACAACATTAAGGCCTACTTGAATAAGTGTTTTTCAATGAAGGACCTTGGAGAAGCTACTTACATATTAGGCATCAAGATCTATAGGGATAGATCGAGACGCCTCATAAGTCTTTCACAAAGCACATACCTTGATAAGATATTGAAGAAGTTCAATATGGATCAGTCCAAGAAAGGGTTCTTGCCTGTATTGCAATGTGTGAGATTGAGCTCGGCTCAATGCCCGACCACGGCAGAAGATAAAGAAGAGATGAGTGTCATCCCCTATGCCTCAGCCATAGGATCTATTATGTATGCCATGCTGTGTACCAGACCTGATGTAAACCTTGCCGTAAGTTCGGTAGGAAGGTACCAAAGTAATCCCGGCAAGGAACACTGGACAACGGTCAAGAATATCCTAAAGTACCTGAAAAGGACAAAGGACATGTTTCTCATCTATGGAGGTGACGAAGATCTCATCGTAAAGGGTTACGTCGACGCTAGCTTCGACACAGATCTGGATGACTCTAAGTCACAAACCGGATATGTGTATATGTTGAATCGTGGACCAGTAAGCTGGTGCAGTTGCAAGCAGAGCGTCGTGGCGGGATCTACATGTGAAGCTGAGTACATGGCAGCCTCGGAGGCAGCGCATGAAGCAATATGGATTAAGGAGTTCATCACCGACCTAGGAGTCATACCCAATGCGTCGGGGCCGATCACTCTCTTCTGTGACAACACTGGAGCTATTGCCCTTGCCAAGGAGCCCAAGTTTCACAAGAAGACCAGGCACATCAAGCGTCGTTTCAACCCCATCCGTGAAAATGTTCAAGATGGAGACATAGATATTTGCAAAGTACATACGGATCTGAATGTCGCAGATCCGTTGACTAAACCTTTTCCGCGAGCAAAACATGATCAACACCAGAACTCTATGGGTGTTCGATTCATCACAATGTAACTAGATTATTGACTCTAGTGCAAGTGGGAGACTGTTGGAAATATGCCCTAGAGGCAATAATAAAAGGATTATTATTATATTTCTTTGTTCATGGTAATAGTCTATTATTCATGCTATAGTTGTGTTATCCGGAAATCGTAATACACGTGTGAATACATAGACCACAACGTGTCCCTAGTGAGCCTCTAGTTGACTAGCTCGTTGATCAACAGATAGTCATGGTTTCCTGACTATGGGCATTGGATGTCATTGATAACGGGATCACATCATTAGGAGAATGATGTGATGGACAAGACCCAATCCTAAGCATAGCACAAGATCGTGTAGTTCGTTTGCTAGAGCTTTTCCAATGCCAAGTATCTTTTCCTTACACCATGAGATCGTGTAACTCCCAAATACCGTAGGAGTGCTTTGGGTGTACCAAACGTCACAATGTAACTGGGTGACTATAAAGGTATACTACGGGTATCTCCGAAAGTATCTGTTGGGTTGACACGGATCGAGAATGGGATTTGTCACTTCGTATGACAGAGAGGTATCTCTGGGCCCACTCGGTAATGCATCATCATAATGAGCTCAAAGTGACCAAGTGTCTGGTCACGGGATCATGCATTACGGTATGAGTAAAGTGACTTGCCGGCAACGAGATTGAACGAGGTATTGGGATACCGACGATCGAATCTCGGGCAAGTGACATACCGATTGACAAAGGGAATTGTATACGGGGTTGCTTGAATCCTCGACATCCTGGTTCATCCGATGAGATCATCGAGGAGCATGTAGGAGCCAACATGGGTATCCAGATCCCACTGTTGGTTATTGACCGGAGAGCCGTCTCGGTCATGTCTACGTGTCTCCCGAACCCGTAGGGTCTACACACTTAAGGTTCGGTGACGCTAGGGTTGTAAAGATATTAGTATGCAGCAAACCGAAAGTTGTTCGGAGTCCCGGATGAGATCTCGGACGTCACGAGGAGTTCCAGAATGGCCCGGAGGTAAAGAATTATATATGGGAAGTCGAGTTTCGGCCATCGGGAAAGTTTTGGGGGTCACCGGTATTGTACCGGGACCACCGGAAGGGTCCCGGGGGTCCACCGGGTGGGGCCACCCATCCCGGAGGGCCCCATGGGCTGAAGTTGGAGGGGAACCAGCCCCTGTTGGGCTGGTATGCCCCCCTTGGGCCCCCTGCGCCTAGGGTTGGGAACCCTAGGGGAGGGGGCGCCTCCACTTGCCTTGGGGGGCAAGGCACCCCCTTGGCCGGCGCCCCCCTAGAAGATCCCATCTCCTAGGGCCGGCGCCCCCCTGGGGACCCTATATATAGAGGGGGGGAGGGAGGGCAGCCGCACCCTTGCACTTGGTGCCTCCCTTCCCCCTTGCTACACGTCTCCCTCCCGCAGACGCTTGGCGAAGCCCTGCCGGGATCCCTGCTGCATCCACCACCACGCCGTCGTGCTGCTGGATCTTCATCAACTCCTCCTTCCCCCTTGCTGGATCAAGAAGGAGGAGACGTCACGCTGACCGTACGTGTGTTGAACGCGGAGGTGCCGTTCGTTCGGCGCTAGGATCTCCGGTGATTTGGATCACGACGAGTACGACTTCCTCAACCCCGTTCCCTTGAACGCTTCCGCTCAATCTACAAGGGTATGTAGATGCACTCCTATCTCTCGTTGCTAGATGAACTCATAGATTGATCTTGGTGAAACCGTAAGAAATTATTTATTTTCTGCAACGTTCCCCAACAGGAAGGAGCCGACGGGGAGGCACTCCGGGAGCTCAGCAGCGACCGCGGCGGTGAGGTCGTCCGGGAGGAGACCCGCGAAGGTGTTGAAGGCGACGGCGGTGGCCCCACAGGGAAGGTGCTCCGCTATGCGATGGAACAAGGAGATAATCGGCGATTTCATGTCGCCGGAGACGATGCCGTTGGGGAGGTCCCAGACTTCGTAGCTTCCGAAGCCCGGGTGCGAGGTTAGCAGCTCGTCTGCCCGGCTCGCTGCTGCAAGCATTCAGTCAGATACTCACTTGTTGTTGTCTAGCCTACTCACTGAACCACGGCGATCACCGGAGACAAGGAAGAAACAAGAGAGAGAGAGGGGACACGAGATTTCCCGGCGCACAAACGCCTCCGGCCGCACGAACAGCCCCTCGTATTTCGGGCGAGCTCGAACTCTGCCACACACACCACCCCATCGTGAGCGCACATACACTCTCAGAGGCTACATCATCTCTCTCTGGCTCCTCTCCTCTCTACACGACACCACCAGCCACTTAAATATGCAAGGCAACGCACAGCCTAGCCGCCTCCATCAGCCACTAACAGCACTTACTAACTACCGCGACGCCACACCTCCATGCACTAACCTAAGCTAGCATGCATACTAGAATCGCTCACGCCCAGCTTTGTAGCTAGCCCACTAACTAACCAGCCATGCATGTAGATGGAATCCCGGCCGCTACTCACGCACGAACGTGACTCGGCCAGGCCGCTCCATGAGGCCGTGATCAAGATTACTGCTGACAATTTCCCTCCTAATCGTAACCGGCTCGCCATCGTCGAAGTTGTTGCAGCTGCCGTTGTGGTCGTCGTCACGAGTGTGACCCAGCCCGCGGACCCGACCTGGCGCGACGATGCCGGTTGCACCGTGCTCCGTCACAACTCCGGCGACACAGCCGAGCTCCTTCTCCGTCGGCGACACACGTCTGGCGTCCCTCTGCGTCCCGCACGTCCCGCGCACACCTAACGCGCCCGACGAGTCCGACCGCACCAGTGCGCCCCGCACGTCCCGCGCGCATCCGACGCGCCCGACGAGCCCAGCTGCACCAGACGCTCACCGCGCGCCGCCTCCCCGTCCGCCATGGTAGCCGCCAGCAACAAACGCCGGAAGGATGTAGCCGAACTCGAGCACGGACTCGAGCACAACGGCGACATACGCCTCCTCCCAACGTCAACTGCATGCTCGTACGCGCGCCCGCGGTCCCGGCGCGTCCAGTGCGCACCCATAACACGCACCGGTCGCGCCCGGCTCGCCGCCACGGCTTATTCCCTGCACCGCTGCTGCCTCAACCGCAGCGCAGCACCTCCATGTCACCATGCCGTTGTGTGTCGTTGAAGCCGCCACCACGCAGGTCCTCCGCGCCCTCCTCACCGTACCGCCGCAGCCACCGCGGCATTCTCACCGCGCCGCGCACCTCCATAGACCGACACACGGCCCGGAGCATCGCGCAGCCGCCGGCGAACTCCGCCACCGCCGGTACGCCTCCGGCAAGGAGAACGACGCCCAAGGTAAACCGGCTCTGATACCAATTGTTGTTGTCTAGCCTACTCACTGAACCATGGCGATCACCGGAGACAATGAAGAAACAAGAGAGAGAGAGAGAGAGGACACGAGATTTCCCGGCGCACAAACGCCTCCGGCCGCACGAACAGCCCCTTGTATTTCCGGCGAGTTCGAACTCTGCCACACACACCACCCCACCGTGAGCGCACATACACTCTCAGAGGCTACATCATCTCTCTCTGGCTCCTCTTCTCTCTACACAACACCACCAGCCACTTAAATATGCAAGGCAACGCACAGCCTAGCCGCCTCCATCGGCCACTAACAGCACTTACTAACTACCACGACGCCACACCTCCATGCACTAACCTAAGCTAGCATGCATACTAGAATCGCTCACGCCCAGCTTTGTAGCTATCCCACTAACTAACCAGCCATGCATGTAGATGGAATAACGGCCGCTACTCACGCACGAACGTGACTCGGCCAGGCCGCTGCATGAGGCCGTGATCAAGATTACTGCTGACATCACTCACTTAGCCACTCAGCAATTCATCAATTCGTGCGTACCTTTGTCGCCGATGTCGTCGCGCAGCGCGTCGGCGCGGAGGTGCGCCAGGAGAGCGCTGGGGCCGCCGGTCCAGACGGCAACCCATGGAGCCTCCACCTCGGCGGCCGCCTTGCCGGCCATCCACATGAACGAGTCCCCGACAACGCAGGTCACCCTGGCGCCGCCCGCAGAGGCGCGAGCTCTCTCCAGGGCCTCCCTCAACCCGCCAGCCGCAGCAGCCTCCATGAAGAGCTTCAGACGCATCTTGGGATGCGGAGGTAGCGCCGCAGCGGCGCCATCCGATTCTGAGCTCGAAGATAAACCGTCCAGGACCTCCATGAAGCGTAGGTCCTCCAGGAGCTTATTGTGCTTCTGCTGCTCCTGTAGCTGCGCGGCGGTGCACAACAAGGACAAGGTGGCAGCCGGCGCTGCCGCCGCGGGGGCGCGCGCGATGCGGAACAGCTTCACCGCGTGGGAGGCGAAGGGGAAGGCGACAACGACAACGTGCGCCACGGCCGCCGACATCTTGTACGTGCACTAGAGCACAGGTTATTTGACTTCTACTATGTGCGTGTCAGTTCTATGCTCCCTCATTACACAGAGTTTTGGCCAGACAGCACAGACCGACCGCCACCACAATCTTTATCTTTACCTATATATATATATATATATATATATATATATATATATATATATATATATATTATTTATTTATATTTATAATATACTCCCTCCGTTCCTAAATACTTGTCTTTCTAGGCATTTCAACAAGTGACTATATACGGAGCAAAATGAGTGACTCTACACTCTAAAATATGTCTACGTACATCTGTATATAGTAGTTATTTGAAATGTCTAGAAAGACAAATATTTAGGAACGGAGGAACTATATATATACATGTATATATATATATCTTTATTTTTACCTAATAATAAAACAAAGAGAATTGGGTTTCCATCATCCGTCGTCGCTAGCGATTTTGCATAAAAGTCCTCGTGTTTTGTGAAAATTCAACCCTCAGTCCCTTTTCTCATTAATCTAAGATAACGTTACACTTTTTACAAAAACCCCTACATCTATAAGAATTCAATATGCGATCCTCTGATTTGTCTTATCCAGACGTGGCGCCGTTGCGACCCCGTCCGCCGCCGCGAGTCCTCTCTGGCCACCTCCGCCGTAACCTTCTCAATCTCCCGTGTCGTGATTTAGTCCCACCTCGCTCCTCTGCATCCACTTCAATCAATTTATATACACAGGCTACTATGCCGCATCAGAAATCAACAAGCTTGCGAGGGGAACAAAATGAAGGAATTAATCCCGCAAGAGGGAAGGTGGAGCGAAGGGAACTCCGAATCAGACAAGCACAGAGATGTATAGAGGCGAAGTCGCAATGGCGGGCGGTTGGTGCGACGGAGGCAGTTCTGAGCTCCATGGGGGGCGGCACCATTCGAGAAAGAAGAGAGAGGGTGTGAGGAGAGAGAGTAGGTCGGTGACAGGATGGGAGGGAGAAGCGCCGGGAGGTTGGCTCACCGGCGGGGGGTCTGCTGCTGCTGCAAATCGAACCCCAGATCCACGCACCCCTTGAGTTCCTCCAGGTCGTCATCCATCAGGCTCCTGGCACGCCCCAAGTTGCGCCCTTGGAATCCCTGGCGCCTGCCCTGGCACCGTCCGGGGTCCCGTATTCCCCGGCGAGCACCACCGGCCGCGCCCTCCGTGGCCACGCCGCCTCCCACTGCGAACACCTCCTCTGCCTCCGGGCCATTCTTCACCCGGCGGTTGGCGGGGGCGTCTGCGGCTGCAGGGAGCATGATGAGGACATCATGGCGGCCCCTGCCCTGCGGCGATTGTTGAGCTCGCTGGCCTGCTTGCTTGCTCTTCTCACGCGGTAGCTCCGCGTCTTGCTCTCTCTGTCGCTTTGCGCATATGGGTGAAGTACAGATGCAGATAGATGGGGATGAGAAAAGAGAGATGGAGCTAGAGAAGAACCCAAATGGGTGGAGACGGATGGATAAGATTGTGCTTGTCTAGCGGTGGAGGTGGAGCTAAGCGGTGGAGGCGTGGTAGGCCGCCCGACCACACGTGACGGGGATTGGGGTGGAGACGAATGGATTTTTTAGAGGGGGGGATGGGGGAGTACTCGTGCCGGCCCAACTGGTTTATCACCGGTTAAACCCGTGACTATGGATGGACAAATGCATCAGGAGATAGTATAAATATTTTTCTTACGTTTGGGCCAAGCCTTAATAGTGCAAAAAGAAATATGGGACCTGAAATATAATCTTCCAAATCAAACAACCTTCGACAAAAAAACTACATAATGAAAATCACTAAAAATCAAATCTTTTGATAATTTTATAAAATACTATAAATAAATTAGTAAACTCTAGAAGAGTATTTAAGAAACATTCTATGTTTCTCCCGCTAAAAGACTATTCCATGAACGGAAATCCGCTGGTGCTCCTGGGAGCGCGCGCTCCTGCCACCGAAAAATATTTTTTAAAGTGTGAAAAAAAATCCAAACAAAAGTTCGGCCCATATATCTCGACATTATATGTGTACACGTCAAGTTTCGGAGAAAACTGACCTTTTTTGTGGCTAACTTGTTATTTTTTCGCGAAACGACTTCGTGAGCAGGTACAATATCAAAATATACACGCCAAATTTTTGTTTAGTATTTTGTAACATTTTAAAAAAAAAATTAAAACATATTTTAAAAATCAGGAGCGCACGCTCGCATGTGCCAAAACGTCATTCTCATTACATGAACCACTACTCTTTTATTTAATGAAGTAGGGAGCTTAAGTATGCACCAATGAAGGACGGGTTAGGGTGGCAACATAACCGCATATATATGCACCTTATAGAGATGAGGGTAATCTAGATCTGAATAAAAATGAAGCATAGTGGCACGTGAAGCAAGTTTTATAAAAAAAAGTCCGCCCGTTGCAACGCACGGGCATTTGTACTAGTAATATAATATAATAAAGTAAATTAGGTTTCTTTCGTCCGTCATGGCATTTTTCAGAAAAGTCCCTCTATTTCGGAGAATTCAACTTGCAGTCCTGTTTTAAGTTAAAACGAATCGTTTTATCATATTTTACACAAAAGTCCATGTATTTTGTTGAAATCAACCCATAGTCCGGATTTAAGTCACACCCGAACCGTTATTTTTCCTTTTTCGAAACCCCCCTTGATGTTTTAGGTAATTCATCCGCGTAACTCCGATTTGAACATGTTATATATGAAATTTGATTAGAAAAATATGTAGAATATGAATATGAGATTATTTTCACCTGTTAAGTATTTTTAAATATTATTTAGGAATATATTTAAGTCAAATAAATTTTCTAAATTATCCGTATCTTTTAAACCGTAACTTCGATTTTAACATATTATATATGAAATATTATTAGAGAAATATGTGGAATCTAAATATGATGTTAATTTTACCTGTTAAATATTTGTAAAATATTGTTTTGGGAGCAAACTTATAATTTATAGCGTAAGATCCGTTTTCCTTTCGTACCAGCGGCGACCCGGATTGCAAATAAACACCCCATTATAACAATATAGGGAAAAGAAAACATCGATAACTTCACATGCATACCTCTGAAAAATATCGCAAGGGAAAACAACAGATTTCTCATCGCGAAAGTGAGAGAAAGCGAGCGAGAGAGAGAGAGAGGGAGGGAGGGAGAGGGAGGAGAGAAGGAGAGAGAGACGCCTTAGGATTAAACATATTCAAACACGTTTTTTTTGTTCTGTGTGAACACCGAGGCCATCGCCGGCGAGGGTGAGAAGGAGGATAAGCGGCAACACAAATATGATGCCTCGCAAAAATAAAGAAGATGGACCTATTGTGGTCTTGGGTGATGATTGTTGGGTTAAGAGTGTGTATTATGTTTTCTCTCCCGTTGCAACGCACGGGCTCTTTTGCTAGTAATCCTAAGAAATGCTTGCACGTCTTAGCGTAAAATTAATGACATAGCAGTTAGATGTGCAATACTTTTTTTTTTGCATTTCAATCTGAGAGCTTTTATTCAACAAAGGCACTCCTAGCATCATCCGCCAAAAGGCTGGTGAGTAGGAACGAATGTCTAGATCCAGTCCAACTTTCAGTGACCATTAGTGTGCAAGCATGTTTAGCACAAAGGTGGGCCGGTACGCTGGCTGATCTCTTTACATGTTGAACATCAAAAAAAGAAAAAGCGGAGGCTAGCTCTCCAATTTCTAAACGTAAAGGAGCCACAACAGAAAGACTGTTGTGGCGAGTGTTTCAGAAATAAACGATCTCCAGGCAGTCCGTTTCCATGATCACATGGGAGAATTTGTGTAGGGTCGCAAATATAACTCCATCTCGAAGCGCCATGGTCTCTCCAATGAACAGATCCGATATCCCCAGATGGGGTTTGCTCCCAGCGAGGCAGTACTGGAACGTGCAATACCTCCCGCTCCACCTTATTGAGATCCAAATTCATAGCCACATCAGTGTTGATTTTGATAACCCCCTCCTCTGGAGGTGTCCACCCAAAACCTGGTAGCACCGAAGCATGTGAGAGGAATGTCGAGCAAGGCCAGGTCCTCTTGAATCCTCTTAGCCGATGTGTATGGGTCAAGCTGATCATCATCATGAGTAACTCTATTTCTAGAGTGCCAAATAGCCACATCACTGAGATCATCTGAGAACTTTCCATGTCAGAGAAGCACCCATCACAAATGGTCACGGGTCCATGTGTGAGGGTGCAAGTGTGGCCTACGGAGATCGAACATTGCAAATGCTTAATCCCAGAACAATTTGGCATGAGAGCAATGCACCAAGGCGTGCATTAAATCATCATCCATCGCAAAGCAAACATTACATTTACTGATGAGTTTGGTATGGCGGTGCCGTAAGGTGCATTCATCAGGAAGGATTCCACGGACAACTCTCCACCAGAATACCCGCACCTTTGGCAAAACCTAGAGCTTCCATAGAGACTTCCACATCTGTTCTTCAGTCTGTGAGGTACCGGTAACCGTCCCTTCTTCTAGAGCTGAACGCTCTTTTTGATTCACGAGAGTAGATGCCGCTTCTTTCATGGGCCCAAGCAAGAAAATTATCACTCCCACCCGAACGTAATGGTATATTAAGAATAGCATCAGCGTCAGGTGCAGTAAAAACATCCCGGATCAGATCTTGGCGCCATCACCAATTTTTAGTATCAATGAGCTGGTCCACTGTCTCTAGTGTCGTCCCACCTGGTATCACCATGGGAGATATACTGGCTAGACCTGTGATCCATCTATCATGCCATATGGAGATAGTAGTCCCGTCTCTCACCCTTTTAATCAGGCCAACGTCGAGTTCCTTTCTGCCAGCTACTATCGCTCGCCAAATGGCAGATGATGTCTTCGGCACCGTGGCCTCCATGAACTCCCCTTCAGGAAAATATCACCCCTTTAAAACCCTGGCGCATAACGAGGCCGGTTAGTAATTAAACTCTAGCCATGCTTTCCTAACAGCGCTAGACTGAACAACTTCATGTCGTGAAAACCCATACCCCCTCGAGCTTTCGGAGATGCAAGTTTATCCCAGGCCACCCAATGCAGAGATCGACGGTCAAGGGAACCACTCCACCAGAATTTTGCCATGCTAGCAGTCAAACTTTTGCATACCTTTTTTGTAAGAAGGAGGCAACTCATACTGAACATTGGGATTGTTTGGATAACTGACTGTATAAGTGATTCTCTTCCGGCGCAGGCTAGATGTCTCTTGGCCCAACCATTCATTTTACTCCACGATCGCTCACAGATATGATCAAAAGTACCACTAGAAATCCTCCCAACCGCTGTTGGTAATCCAAGATAATGATCGCTAAAAGCGTCCACTTGGATGCCTAATAACAACTTCACTTCTTTCCTTCTGCCCACTAGAGTATTCGACGAGAAGAAAAGTGCACTTTTAGCTCTATTAATCGACTGTCCGGAACATCAAGCATAGATAACTCAAATTTCATTCAGCCGGACCACGCTTTCTTACGTTGCACTGATGAAGATAATGTTGTCATCGGAAAATAGCAAATGGCTCACCCACGGTGCCCTCACTGACGCACGGATGCCTCTGTCTATATGTGGCGAACCATATGAGTTCAACAGAGATGTGAGTCCTTCTGAACATAACAGGAAGAGAAAGAGAGATATTGGATCTCCTTGACACAAACCACATGTTGGTGCGAAGTACGGAAGAAGTTCTCCGTTGACTCTTATTGTAAACCGAACCAAGGAAACACACTTCATTATAAGAGAAACAAAATTCCCGTCGAAACCAAGCTTAGTCATGATTGCCTCGAGGTAATGCCATTCAAGTCGGTCGTAGGCTTTGATCATATCTAGCTTGACATCACATGAGTAATTATTCCCCTTCTTCCTCCTTCTTATCGTGTGGACGCTCTTGAAAGCTACCACGACATTATCAGTAATCAACCTACCGTGGACAAACGCACTTTGCTCCTCAACCACCACTGTGTCCATAAACTCTTTCAAGCGGTTAGTAATCATCTTGGCCCCGATCTTGTAGGGCACCGAACATAACGAGATTGGTCGGAATTGAGCAATACTTTGAGGGTTGCGTACCTTTGGTATGAGTGTGATCGATGTGTCATTGAACCCCAATGGTAGCCCGCCTCCATTAAGAAAACCCAAAATAGCCGGCACTAGATCTCCTTGAAGGATATTCCAGTGTCTTTGAAAGAAGCCCGCAGTAAACCCATCAACTCCCAAAGCTTTCGAAGGTGATATTTGAAAAAGAGCTGTTCGGACCTCCTCCGGTTCATAGGGTCTATCAAGCACCAAGTTCATATCACCCATCACTCGCTTGGGGTCAAATTGCAGCAACTCATTCATATCAATATATCCTTGCGAGGAGTACAAATTCTGATAGAATGACTGCACCTCCACCATATCTTCTTGCTTAGATGCACACACAGATCCATCTGCCCATTAAAGATTGGAAATTCTGTTCATACGCTTACGTTGCGCCGCTTGTGCATGGTAGTAAGCCGTATTACGATCACCTTTCCGGGTCCAAGGCACACGAGAGCGTTGTCTCATCCATACCTCCTCCTGCCTCAAGGCCACACAAAGTTTTATCATCGTGGCCTTTTCTTCATCATTCGGACCCCTGCCAACAGATTGCCTCCTCAAGATTTCCAGTTTTGCTTGTAGTTTCTTCACTTTTTTGCCAAGACACCCGAACTCCTTGGCACCACACGCTCCAAGGTCGCTTTGGAGCTTATGCAAAATTTCTTGAATTCCTGCAAGTCCCTATCCGGAATGGTTCCTTTTCCATGCCTCAGCAACAAAATTATCATATTCAGCATGGGAATGCCAGACATCTTCGTAACGGAACAGTTTTGGCCCCCGACGTGATCGCATTTGATGTGACTCAACCAGCACGAAGCAGTGGTCTAATTCCACCGCACTGATGTGGTGAACACGTATAGGGTCAAATCTTTGTAGGAACTCCTCGTTTGCTACCCCTCGATCAAGGCGGGCTTTCACATTCATCTCCCCCTTGCTTATTATCCCATGTGTACGGTACCCCTGAGAACCCAAGATCCTGCACGGAACAATCTTCCAGAATTTCCTGAAAGGCTAGCATCTAAACTTCGGACCTCGCAGCCCTGCTAAAGTGTTCAGTGCCAAATAGTGTCTCATTGAAATCTCCAAGACACATCCATGCCTGATGCGGTATTGCATGAAGCATTCTCAAACATCGGCAACTATGGTGCCTCTCTTCTTTCCTTGACGCGCCATAGAAGCCTGTAAATCTCCATTCTGGAGTAGACATATCATCTTTCTTGACCGTAACATCAATGTCTCCAGAACTATAGTTTTTCAACTTCACCTTCACATCACTTGACCAGAACAAATCAATTCTGCCGCTGAGTCTGGCACTATCCACCGCAAAGCATCCCGCAAAACCAAGACATTGTTGCATAATCTCTACTCTTTGAGCCCTGATCTTTGTCTCCGAAACAGAGAGCAAGGCGGGCCCTTCTTGCTTCGTTATTTTCTAAAACTCACGAACTGCCTCGGGGTTCCCAAGCCCCCGGTAGTTCCAACTCAGGCATTTCATGGCTCCTGGCAGGGCTGACCAGCAGCCACTGCCAAATTTTTGGAGGATGGGGAAGTAGGCTTCTTCTTATTTGGTTCTGGTTCCTTAACTCTTGAGCCGGCACCCCCATCTCCATCTATGCCACCCAAACTGTCGGTGTACTAAAGTAGGGGCATTCCTTTGTACCCCTTAATTACTTGTGCACGGGCAGTCAGAGCTGCGCCCGCGGCCACACATAGCAGAGAAGAGGGAGGAGTCAAAGCCATAAGATGGTCAAAGCAATGCCAAGACCAAGAACACAAAGGCCAAGATGGCGATGTGGACTCCCCCGGCAAGGCCCTTGCTGGGGCAGCCCCCGCAGCTCCGGCAAGAGCCCTGCCGGGGCAACTTGCCCAAATGCCAGCAGAGCGCGCCGCCCTTGAGCCTAAGGTTTCCGAACACCGCCAACCACGCTGGAACCAGGGCTCGGGAGGCACCTCTGTGGAGGCATGCAGATCTTTGTGAAGACAAGGGTTAGAAGGCGACGAGCCCCGGCAAAACCTTTTTCGAAGGCATCCACAAGACCTCCGGCAAATCCTTGCCGGGGACGACAACAGTGCCGCGGCAAGACCCTTGCCGGGCCCCGGCAAGGCCCTTGCCGAGGACATCCGCGAGGCCACAGCCAGGCACACGCTCGCCAAGACTCCACCACCCCTCCCATGCAGCTGCCAGCCCACCAGCTAGGCAGGCACCTACATGTCAACATGAGGCTTCCAGGCCAACTCAGGGAGAGCTTACATGATGGCATGCAAATCTTCGTGAAGGCCCTACCACTGCGCCACCTCAACAGCCTGCTAGCCTACATGGCACCATGCGCACCGCTGGCCTGGACGCTTGTCAGACTGAGGTGGGGCGGCGACGGATGGGACGGGGGTTGGTTTCCGTCCCCGATAAAGTGAGGGGGATACCTAAGGGGTGCATTAAATGCGTCTCGTCCCGTAATGGCTAGCGATAAGCTTAGCCACTGTGCACCGATGCCACCTCTTGTGTGCCACTGTGGCGATCCCCTTGATTATAAAAGGAGGGTCGAGGCATACTGGAGAGGGATTCAGACCCCTTGACAAGTTACTCATCGTAGCTAGCTCAAGAACTCCAAGAACACTCAAATAGACACTAAAGCGGGACTAGGGTATTACGCATCCTTGCGGCCCGAACCTGGGTAAACGATCTGTGTGCTTGAACTAACTATCGATCCCGCTCTTCTCACAACCCCGCGCCCCACAACTGTAGTAGGGATCCCAGTTGATCCCATAGGTGTCGTTTCCATCGACATCTTTGGTGCGCCAGGCAGGGGCGCGTAGTTGAGAGAATCTGGTTCAGTAGTTAGTTCAACCGTTTTCTTCGTCTCCATGGCTCCCAAAAGGAAGACGACGACATCCATTGGCTCATCCGGAGCCGGACTGCCCGTACCAGTGCGCGCAAGTAGCGGGGCCATTGTGGACAGAACCCGCAGCGCGGTCCGCGAACATCCGCATCGCTCTGGCAGCCACAGCTTGGTGAGCGGTGTCATCCGTACGCAAGGCGATGGGTCGGGCGCTGCCACATCCAAAGACGGAGCTGGGCCCCCCGCAGGTGGCGTAGGGCCTTCTCCGGCGCCCACAGCGCGCTCCTCCCATGTTGTGCGTGATGAGTAGTGCCACCACATTGATGACCCCGGGCGCCGCCGTGGGAAGAGGCCTGCGCATCACTCACGGGGCAGAGAGGACCAGCATGCATGTCGAAGCGCTGACGAAAATGGCGTACGACCGTAGGACCGTGATAGAGCTCCTTCTAACATGGTTAGAGGTCAGAGCGTGTCACGGTCCACGCAGCTCTCGCCGCCACCCATGCCAGCAAAAGCCTTGGCGCGCGTGTAGCTGCTCCTCGACTTTCCTGCTGCTGCGGAGAAGCTCGACGAGTGGAGAGCCACCGTCCAGAGCCTTGTTGGCATGGCCAACAAAGATGAGCCGCGGCCAGCGGCGCCCGCAGACCGACGCTCCGTCGAGCCACCACATCCCAGTGGAGGAAGGGCCGGAGATGGTGCAGCCACGGTGCACTATCCTCCCCATGTCAGCTAGCGTGGGCGTCGATCCGTCGTGATGACGCTTGTGACAATAGTTCCATAGCGTCATCTGGTCCACGGACCCACCGCGACCAGCGTCAAGTTCTTCAGGAGCGAGCCCATGAAGATGCTCGAACTACCATTGAACGCCGGATGCGCGCTACTAGACGGATAGGGGAGCAGGACCCACTATGGACCACCCGACACCAGGAGGCTACAGTGGCCTACCCTATGAGGTGGGTTGCCCGGCTTTTACCCGCGAGCTGCAGCAGTTCCAATGGCCCTCCCACCGCATGTTCAAGCCCGACGTTGGAGAGAAGTACAACGACAAGACTCACCCGTCGGAGTTCCTCAGCATCTACACCATCGTGATGCAGGCTGCTGGAGCACGAGAAGACAAGGTGCTTGCCAATTACTTCCCGTTGGCGCTTAAGCCCAATGTCATGTCATGGTTGATGCACTTGCCGGTGGATTCCAATTCTTCTTGGTCGGATCTGTGTCATGAGTTTGTTGGTGACTTCACTGGAGGCCATCAAGCTCATGGCCAGGCGAGTGATCTGCATATCATACCCCGGAATGAAGGGAAACTCTGCGCAAGTACATCCAGAGGTTCAATCGGGTGCAGTACAACATCCCGGACGTTCACCCCACCGCCGTGATTAGCGTGTTCCATCAGAACATGTGCAACCGCAAGATGCGTGAAGAGCTGGCGATGAACAAGGTCAGGGATGTGGTCGAACTCTATGTTCTGGCCGACAGGTGTGCCCCGGCTGAAGAGGGGAGGAAGTACCCCGGCGAGGACACCAGTGCGGAAATTGACTCCACAGATGACACCGCCTCCCTGGCGAAGAAGGGTCGGCGCCGGAATAGAAAGCGCAAGGGCAAGACCATGCTTGTCGTCGAAGGATCTGATGACATCGGCACTGCCAAAAAGGCCAACACAAGTGACCCCGGCAAGGAGGTTGCAGGGTGTGGCACTTGCCGGGCCTTGGCAGGTGCCGACAAGCACGGGAGCTTTGACAAGCAGTATTGCAAGATCCACCGCACCAAGGGCCATGACCTTCAGAACTGCCGACAAGTTGATCTACTTGCTGAAAAGCAAAAAGCTGAGTATGAGAGGTGGGACAAGGAGAAGGGTCAAGACTGTTGGAGGGTACGGCAAGCAATGGGCGCGTGAGATTGTGGCGGCGGAGGCATCGGTCGATGCTCGGAAGCCACTGAAGTGGTCCAGCATGCCTATCATTTTTGACACCGAGGACCACCCTGCTCGCACAACAGCGGTCGGGTGCTTGCTGTTGTTGGTTTCACAAACAATATGCAACCTTAAGGTGACAAAGATGCTAGTCAACGGCGGGGCCTGTCTGAACTTAATCTCGTCGGTCGTGATCAAAAGGCTGCAGATTCCTAATGGAGACCTCGAAGAAATGGGCACGTTTTAAGGGGTCAACCGGGAAGAAGCCAGCCAAAGGGAAAGGTCACGCTGCCCGTGACATTTGGGAGTGAGTTGAATTACAGGATGAAGAGAATTATCTTCGACGTAGCCGAGATACCCTTGCCTTACAACGGGATCCTCGGCCGCCAAGCACTAGCCAAGTTCATGGCGGCGTCACATTACGCCTACAACATGCTGAAGATGCCTGGGCCGATGACCATCATCACTGTCCCCTCCAACAAGAAAGATGCGTTGATCTGCGCTGATCAGCTTTACCAGTAGGCAGTTGCAGCTCCTGCCGCTAAGGCACTTGCTCCTGCCGCTGAAGCCCCGGGAGGAAAGAAGACCGACAAGACCTCTCGCACCCACTCTGGCAAGCGCACCTCTTCGGAATGTTGTGCTCCCGTCGAGGACGTGCCAGAGAGCTCCACCGGCAAGAGCAAGAAGTCCAGAGCTGCGCCACCAGAGACCAAGAGGGTGTCCGTCAAGGAGGACGGCATGGGAGGGGCTTTCACCATAAGCTCCTCCCTCGATAGCAAATAGGAAGGTGAGCTCGTCGCTTTCCTGCGGGCGAATGTTGATGTGTTTGCATGGCAAGCATCCAACATCCCTGGCGTTCCAAGGTAAGTGATTGAACACCATCTTGCTGTATGTCCTCACGCACGGCCCGTCAAGCAAAAGGTTAGGAAGCAAGCTCTGTAGAGGCAGGAGTTCATCACGGAGGAAATCAAAAAGATAGAAGCAGCAGGTTTGGTGAGAGGAGTACTCCATCCGACGTAGTTGGCCAATCCGGTGGTAGTGCGCAAGGCGAATGGGAAGTGGAGGCTGTGTATTGATTACACAGATATCAATAAGGCTTGTCCAAAAGACCCCTTCCCATTGCCACGCATCGGCCAGATTGTTGACTCCACAGCCGGGTGCGACCTGTTGTATTTCCTCAACGCCTACTTAGGATACCATTAGATTTTCATGACGAAAGAAGATGAGGAGAAGACAACATTCATCACCCCATGTGGTACGTATTGCTTTTTGTGGATGCCTTTCGGGTTGAAGAGTGCTGGCTCGACCTTCACGACAGCAATCCTAATTGGTTTTGAGCCCCAGCTACATAGAAATATGGAAGCTTATATGGATGACATAGTGGTCAAAACCAAGGACAAGGCAACACTTGTGCAAGATTTGGAGGAAACATTTACAAATCTGCGCAAGACAAACCTCAAGCTGAACCCTGAGAAGTGTGTTTTTGGCGTGCCGTCCTGCAAGCTTCTCGGGTTCTTTTGTCGCAGCGGGGGATTGAGGCAAATCCCAACAAGATCAAGGCTATCGAGCAGATTGAGGAACCAAAGCGGATCAAGGATGTGCGTCGGCTCACTGGTCATGTTGCGGCCATGAGCAGATTCATCTCCAAGTCTGCTGAGCGTGCCCTCCCCTTTTTCAAAATCTTGAAAAAGGAGGGCCCAATGGAGTGGACCCAGAGGCTGAGGCAACGCTGCAGGATTTGAAGAAGTACCTCTCCTCCACGCCGATACTAGTTGCGCCTAAACCACAAGAGCCGCTGCTGCTGTATCTAGCGGCGACGAATTAAGTGGTTAGTGTTGCACTAGTGGCAAAGAGGGAGGTCGACAAAGAGAAAGTAGCGGCGGCAGGCTTTACGGTGACGAGCCAAAGCTCCCCCCGACAGGGCCCGGTCCCGGCAGGGTGGGGCACCCGGCAGAGTCTGATACCAGCGAGACAGGGCCTACGCAACCAGGTGAAGTGGTGCAGAAGAAGAAGATGATGCAACACCCGGTTTACTTTATCAGCTCCCTCTTGTAGGGGGCTTGGTCAAGGTACTCTAGTGTGCATAAATTGATCTTCGGCCTCCTTATGGCCTCGAGGAAGCTGCGTCATTACCTCCAAGCCCACGAGATCACCGTTGTCACCCGCCTCTCGTTGCAACGGATACTTGATACGTCTCCATCATATCTATAATTTTTTATTGTTCCATGCAAATATTATTCAACTTTTATATAATTTTGGCAACTTTTTATACTATTTTTGGGACTAACATATTGATCCAGTGCCCAGTGCCAGTTCCTGTATGTTGCATGTTTTATGTTTCCCAGAAAACCAATATCAAACGGAGTCCAAACGGGATAAAAACGGACGGAGAAGTATTTTTATCATTTACCTACTCGAGAACGAGCAAAAATTAATCTTGGGGATGCTGATACGTCTCCGTCGTATCTATAATTTTTTATTGTTCCATGACAATATTATTCAACTTTATATACTTTTGGCAACTTTTTATACTATTTTTGGGACTAACATATTGATCCAGTGCCCAGTGCCAGTTCCTGTATGTTGCATGTTTTATGTATCGCAGAAAACCAATATCAAACGGAGTCCAAACGGGATAAAAATGGACGGAGAATTATTTCGGAATATTTGGGATATCCCGGAGGAAGAATCAATGCGGAACGGTGGCCGAGGTGGCCACAAGATAGGGGGCGCGCCCCAGGGAGGCAGGCCACCCGTAAGGCGGTTGATGCCCTTCTTTTGCCGCAAGAAAGTTAATTTTATGAGAAAAATCTGGGCGAAAGATTCACCCCAATCGGAGTTACAGATCTCCGAATATTTAAGAAACGGTGAAGGGGTAGAATCAGAGAACGCAGAAACAAAGAGATAGATCCAATCTTGGAGGGGCTCTCGCCCCTCCCAAGCCATGGGAGCCAAGGACCAGAGGGGAAACCCTTCTCCCATCTAGGGAGTAGGTCAAGGAATAATAATAAGAAGGGGGCCTCTCTCCCCCTTGCTTCCGGTGGCACCGGAGCGCTGCCGGGGGCCATCATCATCACCGCGATCTTCACCAACACCGCCGTCATCTTCACCAACATCTCCATCACCTTCCCCTTTCTATATTCAGCGGTCCACTCTCCCGCAACCTGCTGTACCCTCTACTTGAACATGGTGCTTTATGCTTCATATTATTATCCAATGATGTGTTGCCATCCTATGATGTCTGAGTAGATTTCCATTGTCCTATCGGTGATTGATGAATTGCTATGATTGGTTTGAGTTGCATGTTTTATTATTGGTGGTGTCCTATGGTGCCCTCCGTTTCGCGCAAGCGTGAGGGATTCCTGCTGTAGGGTGTTGCAATGCGTTCATGATTCGCTTATAGTGGGTTGCGTGAGTGACTGAAACACAAACCCGAGTAAGTAGATTGTTGCGTATGGGATAAAGGGGACTTGATACTTTAATGCTATGGTTGGGTTTTACCTTAATGAATCTTTAGTAGTTGCGGATGCTTGCTAGAGTTCCAATCATAAGTGCATATGATCCAAGAAGAGAAAGTATGTTAGCTTATGCCTCTCCCTCAAATAGAATTGCGATAGTGATTACCGTTCTAGTAACATAGTCAATTGCTTAGGAACAATTTCACAACTCCTATCACCACTTTTCCATACTCGCTATATTTACTTTATTGCATCTTTACTTAAACAGCCCCTAGCTTTTACTTACGTGCTCTTTATTATCTTGCAAACCTATCCTATCACACCTACAAAGTACTTCTAGTTTCATACTTGTTCTAGGTAAAGCGAACGTCAAGCGTGCATAGAGTTGTATCGATGGTCGATAGAACTTGAGGGAATATTTATTCTACCTTTAGCTCCTCATTGGGTTCGACACTCTTACTTATCAAAAACTATTGCGATCCCCTACACTTGTGGGTTATCAATACTGCACAACCCAGATTCAACAGGGAGGATTGTGGAATGGGCCTTGGAGGTGTCAAGTTTTGGTCTGAAGTTTGAAAGTACCTCGATGATCCAGAGGAGAGTTTTGGCGGAGTTCATTGCGGAATGGACCTCGACGCCCGATGAAGAGGTCCAGGAGACTACTCTCCCCGGCAAGGAAGCAAGTCGCAACTGGATTATGTACTTTGATGGGGCTTTCTCGCTGCAAGGTGCCAGTGCTGGGGTGCTGCTTGTTGCACCCACTGGAGAGCACCTCAAGTATGTCCAGATGCACTTTCCCAGGGAGATGTCAACGAACAACGCTGCCGAATACGAGGGATTGCTTGCCGGTCTCAGGATCGCGGCAGACCTCAGAGTCAAAAAGCTCATCATTAGGGGTGATTCACAGCTTGTCGTCAGGCAAGTCAACAAGGATTATCAAAGTCCGTTGATGGAAGCTTACGTAGATGGAGTGAGGAAACTGGAGCAACACTTTGACGGGATACAGGCGGAGCATGTCCCTCGAATGGAAAACGACATCGCCGACTACCTGTCGAAGCGTGCTGCCCTGAAGCTACCTGTGGAACTAGGTACTTTTGTGCTTCGGTTAACTCAACCATCCATTGAACCGTCAACAGAGCAGAGCAAGCGGAGGAAATCAGGCCCCAACAAGTACTTCCCCACTAAGCTCCCTGGAGCCTCTGGCGAAGATGTTGCCGTGAATGCTGATCCTGATGTGGGGCAACCGACTCCGACAGGGCCTATGGCCGTGGCCGTATAGGCGGCTGCTCCCATGGCAGAGGAGATGCCTTTAGTCCTTGCCGTAGAGCCCTAGGCTCCAGCATGGGCGCCGCACATCATCCAATTCCTCCAGACAGGGGAACTTCCTGAGGAACAGGAAGAAGCAGAGAAAGTAGCCCGTCGGTCTGCCATGTATTATTTCGTTGACAACGTTTTGTACAGAAAAAGACCGAACATTGTGAAGTTGAAGTGCATCCCTCGGGAGGAAGGACTAGAGCTGTTGGCAGAGATACATGGAGGCATATGTGGTTCCCACATAGGTTCGAGGGCCCTTGGCGGCAATGCTTTTCGGCAAGGCTTCTTCTGGCCCACATCCCTCCAGGATGCAATGACACTAGTAACCAAGTGCGAAGCGTGTCAGTTCCATTCAAAGAAGCTTCATAAGCCAGCTCAAGCCCTTCAGACAACGCCTCTCTCCTGGCCATTCTCGGTCTGGGGGCTCGACATACTGGTCCCTTTCCCTCGCGCTGTTGGGGGCTTTGAGTACTTGTATGTTGCAATCGACAAGTTCACAAAGTGGCCTGAGGTGGAAGCGGTGAGGAAGGTGACAACATAGTTAGCCATCAAGTTCTTCAAGGGGCTAGTTATCCGTTTTGGTGTGCCAAATAGGATCATCACCGGCAACGGCATGCAGTTCACAAGCCACACCTTCATGCATTACATCGAGGATCTCGGCAGCAAGGTATGTTTTGCTTCCATGGCACACCCATGAGGCAACGACCAAGCAGAGAGAGCAAATGCTGAAGTTCTGCGAGGCTTAAGAACGAAGACTTTTGACAGGCTGCACAGGAGCGGAAGGCGCTGGATTGATGAGTTGCCGGCGGTTCTTTGGTCGATCAGAACGACGCCAAATCGAGACACCGGCCAGGCACCCTTTGCCCTTGTTTACGGGGCAGAGGCAGTTCTCCCCACGGAACTCATATACGGGTCACCTCGAGTGCTCGCTTATGATGAGCTTGAGCAAGAGCGATTGCGGCAAGATGACGCAACGCTCCTTGAGGAAGATCGTCTTCGGGCGGCTGTGAGAGCAGCAAGCAACCAGCAAGCCTTGCGCCGCTACCATAGCCACAAGGTGCATGCCCGAAGCTTTAAGGAAGGCGACCTTGTTCTTCGGCGCGTTCAGTCGGCCAAGAATTCCAACAAGTTGACGCCAAAGTGGGAAGGCCCTTATTGGGTAATACAAGTCACCAGGCCCGATGCAGTCCGCCTGGAGAGTGAATACGACATTCCAGTGAGCAACTCCTGGAACATTGAACATCTTCGCAAGTTTTACCCATAACGCGCGGCTTGCCGGGCCTCCCGGCAAGCCACCTTTTGTACGAGCCTTGCCGACATGGCATGTAACCCTTTGTACAAAGCCAGGCGCAGACCCTGAAGATAAATAAATGAAGTGCTGGTGCCCTAAGTTATAGCATGCATGCTAGGTTGAGTCTCTCCCTCGGTTAGGGTTGATAGTGCTTAGCGGCGACTAACCCCTAGCATAGAGGTCGAGTCTGCATCTCTCTGTTCTTCTCCGTCCTTTTTGTTTTGCAGGATACATGAGCATCTCTGCTGAGCATGTGGAATAAGGAGAACAAGTTGGCGCTCCGGCCCTGGCAAGCCAAGGTTGCCGGGGGTTGAATATACAAGGATCCGACCCCGGCAAGCCAAGGTTGCCGGGGAAGGACCGCAGATTCAAATAAGTTTTTCATCCCCTGTCGTGCATTCCCGTATGAAACTAGGGGCATATGAAGCCTCGTCTTGTTTCTAGGCTACCGTGCTCCCCCCTTTCCTATATCCAAAGAATCATTTCTTAGGGCGGAATCTAGTTGTAGCCGCGGCAGCAAGGAAACAGGCGTAGGGCCTAACCCTACTTCACCCCTGCCTCTGCCGAAAGCGTGAGTGCGGCTGAATGGGGGTAAGGGAGCGGCAAGGCATGTTGCCAGGTGACGTTGTTTATATTGAGAATAACAAGGATTCGTTCCTTGGTATGGGCTTGGCTCACACACAAAGGACCAGGCAAGCACCCTTTTTCATTAATATGTCCCATACAAGTACATATCATATGCAATGTAAACATGAGCAAGGGGATTACGAGTTTTAAATTCAACCAAGGCTGTGGGCTTACAAGCTTAAAAAAAGATAAGATGCCCGTAATCCCTTTCTTGTCCCTCTCCTCAGGAAACGGAACAAGATGGCAGGGGGGAAAAGAAGCGCCTAGGCGAGGCACGAGCAGCAGAAGACACCAAGAGAACATCCCGGCGGCTGTCCGGAAGGGGGCTAGTGATGATGGTGCCGAGAGAAGAACTGGAAGATGGGGCAGCGGGCCGACAATACGCTACGAAGGCGTCGATGCCATCGTATTCCGACTTGGCGGCCCACCACCCACCTTCTTCGCCTTCTCCGGCCTTCCTACGCTAGCCGCCTAAGGAGGCGACCCCGAGAAGTTCAAGGAGCTGGCCCCACCGGGAGTGGAGGCCAGGTGCAAATGCTGCAGCTGCCGTCGCCGCCAGGGACGGAGGGTCTGGCGCCTAGTCGGACCCATCATCCTCCCGCCTGACACCCTCGTCGTCGTTGTCACTGTCTTCCTTGTCACTCCCGCTCGAGGAAGAATCTTCGTCATCGGAGGAGCTCTCCACGCAACACTTTAGGTGAGTCCTGAAGTCTCCACAGACCTTGACGGAGAGCAGGCCGTTCTCCATCAGTTTGAAGTAGAGAACGAGCCGCGCCGTCAAGCTGTGGATGCGAGCGAAGGTGTTCCATCCGCGGCAGAGATACATGACATGAGGGGCTGGGAAGTCGACATCAACCCGCGTGCCGCTATTCCCGCAGCCCCTCATATGCAATCTCAGTGTCTGCGGTGGGTCGAGCTCCATCTCCCGAGCGAATGGAGTGGGGAGATGAAGACGGCGACGCGCTGGCCGGCGCAGCCTGATGAAGAAATCGCGGGGCTGATCCCTGATATGGCCCTCCATTGGGGGAGGGACCGCTGGCGGAGGCGAGGCCGACGCGCCACCCCGTCCTCCTCTTCCCCGAACGCCACGGCGACCTTGACCTTGCCCCCTCCCCCTTCCCCTTGTGGACGGTTCCGCCACCGCGAGCTCTTGGGAAGGAGGAGCGGCGCGTTGACGGGCGGCAACCCTCAACGCCACCGTCGAAGCACCGACGTGTCCTCTCGTCATAGCGGAAAGGGAATAGAAGCCAAGAGGAGAGGAGGCAGATGGCAAAAGACTGGGAGGTGCCACCCCTCCCCCTCCCCTCCTTATGAAGGGGTGGGGTCGGGGTCCGGCGGCCTCTCTCAACTAGTCCGGCCCATTAAGGTGGCAGCAGGCGAGGCCGTCGACCGCCCTCCTTGCCCGATTGAAGGCGCGTGGGTGTCGATCCACGCGCATGCGCCTTCCCATATTCCATGCGCCAGTCGCCCACCCCGCGCCGTGCATGCGGTGTACACGGCGCGAGGGGAGGGCGTAGTGGGAGACGTGGAACGGCGGCCCTGTGGTTTCTAAAGGACACGCATGCCACCCCTTCACTATTTCACCGTGGGTGACGCAAGCATGCTTCGCTCATCCCCGCACACGATCCCCACGTCACGCATTCAATGCGGGTCGTGGGGAAGCGCAGTAGACGGAAAAAGTTACTGCGGTAAAAACTACCCCGCGACCGTTCTGGGCCTAGCCCAACAACGCATTGCGCTTATGTGTGGCCCAGGCCCAGGGGCTCCTGTCGGTGTACTAAAGTAGGGGCACTCCTTTGTACCCCTTACTTGTGCACGGGCAGTCAGAGCCGCACCCACGGCCACACTTAGCAGGGTAGAGGGAGGAGTCAAAGCCATAAGATGGTCAAAGCAATGCCAAGACCATGAACACAAAGGCCAAGATGGCAAGGTGGACTCCCCCGGCAAGGCCCTTGCCGGGGCAGCCCCCGCAGCTCCGGCAGGAACCCTATCGGGGCAACTTGCCCGAACGCTAGCAGAGTGCGCCGCCCTTGAGCCCAAGGTTTCCGAACACCGCCAACCACGCTGGAACCAGGGCTCAGGAGGCACCTCTGTGGAGGCATGCAAATCTTTGTGAAGACAAGGATCAGAAGACGACGAGCCCCGGCAAAACCTTTGTCGAAGGCATCCACAAGACCTCCGGAAAGATCCTTGCCGGGGACGACCACAGTGCCACGGCAAGACCCTTGTCGGGCCCCGGCAAGGCCCTTGCCGAGGACATCCGCGAGGCCACAGCCAGGCACGCGCCCGCCAAGACTCCACCACCCCTCCCATGCAGCTGCCAGCCCACCAGCTAGGCAGGCACCTGCGTGTCGACATGAGGCTTCCAGGCCAACTCAGCGAGCGCTTACGTGGTGGCATCAAAATCTTCGTGAAGGCGCTACCACCGCGCCACCTCAGCAGCCCGCTAGCCTACATGGCGCCATGCGCACCGCTTGCCTGGACGCGTGTCGGACCGAGGTGCGGCGGCGACGGACGGGACAGGGGCTGGTTTCCGTTCCCGATAAAGTGAGGGGGACACCTAAGGGGCGCATTAAATGCGTCTTGTCCCATAATGGCTAGCGATAAGCTTAGCCACTGTGCACCGATGCCACCTCCTGTGTGCCACTGTGGTGATCCCCTTGACTATAAAAGGAGGACCGAGGCATACTGGAGAGGGATTCGGACCCCTTGACAAGTTACTCATCGTAGCTATCTCAAGAACTCCAAGAACACTCAAATATACACTAAATCAGGACTAGGGTATTACGCATTCTTGCGGCCCGAACCTGGGTAAACTATCCGTGTGCTTGAACTAACTATCGATCCCGCTCTTCTCACAACCCCGCGCCCCGCAACCGTAGTAGGGATCCCAGCTGATCACATAGGTGTCGTTTCCACCAACACGAACCATCAACTCTCTGAGCAGTAAACACCACCATATCAGTAGGAGTTCCATCTGGGCTTGTCATATTAGCAGAACTTGGTAATGCCAGAGGGTCAACCCTACGATAAACTTTTTCATTCTGCGGTCCTCCCTTTCTCTTATAAGATGGTTTCTTCTTTGGGGAATTGACCTCCTCATCCCCTCTGGGCATGTTGTTCGGTAAGGCTCCATCCTTCCTACTGGCTGCAGAGTTTTGAGTTTCTTTAGACGAGCCATCACCCGAGCCATCTCCCTTCCTGTCCTCCGGCGCCCGTAAGCTTGTGTTAAAAGGCAGGTCTCCATTCTCATCATGGCTACCCCGAATGGGACAAAATAGATCAGAGTGGCCAAGACTGGCCACACGAGAAACAAAAATTCGGGACGTGCTCATATTGAATACTTAGAGCATATCTAAATGTGCTTTAGCTAATCGTAATTCTGTTTGATATGCTCTATTTGTATATTTTAGCGCCAGAAAACCGAATATGGATCTGCCATGGATGTCACACCGAACAGCTCAAAATCGACTGATTATCTATGTTACTGTATTTTTTTTCTTCAAAAAATGTGTCCTTGAAGATGTTGTGCCTCTCATCCTTCACTGTCAGCCATTAGATCTATATCTAACGCGTACAAATAGCCTGAAACGGATTGACGAGGAGAAGTAACTAGGCGACAATGCTCTTTGATAAGGGAGCACGCACACATGCATGTAGATCAACAACACGGCACGCTCGCGTACGCCAGCTAACTAATAAGCCTACAGGAAGCATCTAACAAGCATGTGTGGACTACACAGATCGGCAGGTGCGTGCATGAATGGGATGTTGGTAGCTGGCCTCACCCGATGACGACCACCAACCATTTTTTGTTTCTTTTCAAAGAGAAGACGAGGCGTACGCTAAAGCCGGCTCCCCTTTGCGTACGCCCCCTGACGTTGGGGAGTAAATTGCTCAAAGCCACCACATTTGTGGCTAGAGTACTTTAAAACCACCGCTTTTGCTAAAAATCACAAAAAACCACCGACTCTGTGGCAAGTGAGTAACAAATCGCACTAATTTGAAATTGAGACGCGTCTAACAGCGGACCTGACGTGTTGGCCCCACATGTCAGGCTAATTTGGCATGCCTAGATGGATAATATGCTGATGTGGCAAAGGGCCCACATGTCAGCCCCACACCTCCGTCTTCCTCCTCACATCTCTCTTCCCTCTCTCCCTCTTCCTATCCGCCGGCGGCTTGAGCTCGATGCTGCTGCAGGACGGCGGAGCTAGGGGGCGCTCCTCGACGACTGGCGGCGGCGGACGCAGCCGTACCCAACTGCGAGATGCTGGCGAGCGGCTCGGGTGGAGCATCTCCTCGCGCGGGATGATGTCGCGCAGGACGGCTCCTGGAGCGGCGCTGACTTGGACTCCGACGATGTGGGGAACAGCCGGATCCCGAGAGTACGGAGGCGGGGGAGGTCGATGGCGAGGCGGGAGCCTGCCGCCAGAGTCGCCCGCAGCATGGTCGTACGCGGACGAATCGATCTGCCCTGGCCAGCAGCAGGTCGACGCCGCGGCTCCCGATTCGTTCGATCCGCTTGCTTCTGCGTCCCTTTTCTGCCTGCAACAATCGATCCGCCACCACGTGACGCTGCAGGGAGGCGGTGCACGGCACTGCCGGAGGAGGGCACGAGCTGCCGTGCCCGGCGTCGACCATCGGGTCTTGGTGGGCGGCCATGGCGTGGGCGAGTGGCGGCGTCGAGGCTCGCCGCGCGCAGAGGAGGGGCGGAGCTCGTCGGGGTGCAGACGGAGGGGCAGCATCGCCGGAGAAGAGCTGAACCGACGGAGTAGGTGTTGTGCGTGCACACGAAGTACTCGACGAAATGTCAGAGCCTAGTCACCTCTACTGTTTATTCTTTGCCAAGTCAGCCTGACATGTGGGCCAGGCATGTCAGTTTTTCACTTAGTCACGCCTCACAGCACGTTTAGTGCTTTTTGTTACTTACTTGCCGAGGAAGTGGTGGGTTTTTGAAATTTTTGACAAAAGTGGTGGTTTTGCAGTATTCGTGCCACAAATGTGGTGGCTTTCAGTAATTTACTCGACGTTGGGCCACTCACGGATGGGGCCGGGTCCACACGTCAGTGTGTGGGCTATACGCCAGAGATGCCGCGTCCTTAGAGAACATTGACAATATTAACCAAAAAAATTATTTTAGTACCCCACATAATTTTTACGAGATTGATAGGCCCCGGCGCACCGGCTGAAATTTCAGCCAGTCACCGCGCGAACGTCCGATTCAGCAAATTTGGTTGTTCAACCTGGGTCTCGCTTTTCCTGTGTCAGTTGCTGTTTATACTTGTGATGTTAGTTTTGCCTCTTCGCGGTTTTCCTGTGTTGTCGCTTCATCTTCTTGACCTTGACTTTTCACTGGCATCACTTGTAGTGTCTTATTTTTCTTTTCGTTGCTTTTAGCCCAAAGCACGCTATATAGACCACCAACTAAAAGAAACCCTCCCAAAATACTGCAAAACAAAGGCCACCAAGTTTTATTTCAATCATAATTACAGTCATGAAAGATAATTAATTTAGAATAGCTGAACTGATTAAGCTTGCATTTTGTGACTAATCTTTTGGTGGGACAGTAGTCTTGTCTTTGGTTTTAGCAGTTTGAGCACGTTCCACAAAAAAAACATGCCACTCTACGTGGTAGACAATACTCTCTCATTTGTTATAAAAAAAATGCAATTTCTATCTTGTCATTCAATGATGTGTATGTATTCTTTTCATAAAAAAAATCCATGTGTTGTAAAAAATTACCTCCCCAAGTGGACAACTTCTCCGAGGAACAATGATGAGCAAAATATAGTGAAAACCAAAGCCAATGGATTCCACATCACGACAAACACCGGACCACTCATCTCCGCGCACCATGCTTGTAGGTACATCAACGCACCCGTCCCCAAGAAGGCCTGTAACAATGAAAACGAGTCCTCTGTGTAAGTTGTGCATCATCTTTATAAATTTCTACATTCAAATTTAAATTGCACAACTAAATAATAAAGAGATAAGGCAACATAGCTAATTAACTAACCGAGTAGAGGACCGCAAGGAAGCCAATGTCTAGCCCAAGCTTCCATTTGGTGAAGTCCTTCTCTACCACCACTGCGACGACAAAGGACTGGAGTGCACTAAACATGCATTGCATCGCGGTAGCCATCAGCTTGTTAGGATATTCCATGAGCAATGGAACCTGCATGCATTGCGTGAGACACATGCATTAAGCATGGGCACCCGTATGTTCAACCACATTAATCATTATTTATGTTTTTTTAGTCTAATCATTATTTATGTGGGGAGCATCTCCACTCGCATAGGACCCCAAGGTCTTTATTTATCATCGGCGCCAAAAAAACGGCCCAGTCACGCCCTCAGAAGCCCATTTTTCGCCGGTTACGACCAAATTTGGCGCCGCAGACCCAGCCCGAACCAGGCGCACTGGAGGGCCTGCGTCCGCCGGGGGAAACTTTTTTGCCGCGAAAGCCTGGTGGGCCTGCCGAGTCAGCGACCAGCCGCATTCGTCGTCCTCCTCGCCTCGTTTTTCCACGGGGAACCAATGCCAAGGCTGCCGCCGGTCCTTCCATTTGATTCCTCACGGGCGGCGCAGTAAAGGTGAGCCAGCACGCGCCCCGCCCCCTCCTGCCACGCGTACACATGCATGTTGCCCGCTCGCCGCCCACCAGCTGCTATAAAAAGCCGCCCACTCCCTCACCGGTGACCGCACACTCTCCTCTCCCCCTCGCCGAAGACGGCCCTCTCGCCGCCGACGACCTTCTCGCCCTCTCCCCTTTCTCCCACCTCCGACGACCAATGGTCGAGCGCTACCCCGGCGACCGAGTGGCAGCCAATGGCTTCGGCCGCCGTCACATGCGGGAGGACGAGGCCAGCCTCCTCTACGAGGCGGACTACCCAACCCCGCCGGACATGCGGGTGCCGGGCTCCGGGAGGCTCAGCGCCGGGGTGTCCCAGTGCCGCCGACGCCCGCAGCCACTGATGAGCGCGCCAAGATCGCGCGCACCCTTTGTTGTTACCGGAGAGCGCGCGGAACGAACCGAGGTACGCCCCAAACGGCAACACATGCTGTGGACTGCGTACTTCGACTGCCGCCACGCCGACCAGCTTGGCTCCACAAATGGCGTCGAGCCTCGTGGGCGCCACCACTCCGAGGGGCGCCACCTATGATGGGGCGTCCACGGGCGCACGCTCTAAGCCGTCCTCGAGCACATCAAGCCCGGCAACGAGCACCCGGCGCCGCCCTGCTTCTCGCTGCCGCGGCAGCTCCTGGACGCCGAACCGGATGGAGACGGCCTCCTCGTCCTCATCGGGCTCCCGCTCCTCCTGGTCGTCGGCATTCCTCCCCGTCAAGTCGGAGCCGCTCGGGCGGCGCACCCGTGGCGGCGCCCTCATCATCAATGAGGCGGCCGTGGTACCTCTGCTCCCTCCTCCCGCCTCGTCAAGTTGAAGACGGAGCCGGGGCTCGTCGCCGTCAAGAAGGAACACGAGGGCATGACCGCCGACGATAAGATCACCCTCAAATTGGCGCGGGACGACTACGTCCGGCTGGAAATGGAGTGTTAGCGCCGCACCCTCGAGGAGAATGCCGCTTGGCGTCGCCGACGCGACGAGGCCGGCCTCATCGTCCTCGACGACAGCAACGACAAGGCGCCAAGGCCGTCCAACCCCCCACGCATCGGGAACATAGGTCAGGGGTGTTGCAAGGATGGCGGCGATGACGATGACGGCGACTACACCAACTTCTACAGGTCCTCGGCATGTAGAAGGCGGGCGGGCGGCTACTACTACTAGTAGTAGTAGTTTTAGTTTTTCTTCATTATGTTTAAATTTTGTACAAATATGAATGGAACGGCTATATTTCCTCCAAAATATGTGTCGTGTTTGGCCGAGTTTTGGCCGAGTTTTATTTTTTTTAAATGGCGTCTGCGGCGACCTTGGGGGGTCGGCTGGGAACCCAATCCCCCCACGCTGATTTTTTTGCCGGCTCGCCCCCAGGAGGCACTACTTCAGGCCTTAGGGGCGCCGAACCAGTGAAGATGCTCTTATTCGGTGGTTGTGTAAGTGTGATAGACGAACTTATTTTGTAACTTGGTGCCAAAAAAATCAGTGATATGTATAAGTATGAAAATAATAAATGAAAAATAAATAATGAAGCATAATCTACCGATGACATGCCAGTTAGGGCCTCACTGACCTGCAAGATAATCCAGAGAGACCAGGTTGTGCAAGAGAGGATGAGAAGGAATGTGCCTCTGATCCACACTTCATTGCCGACATTCTGCGTCATGTGAGGGAAGACAGGGTGATGGGCGAGGGGGCGTATGGACGGGCCGGCGTAGAAGGCGACGACGAGCACTCCGGCGAGGCAGAGTGCTACACCTGCGAGCTTGCCTAAACCAGAGCGCCTATGAAATTTGATTGTCTCCATCCCCAGAACCAGCGCGAGGAGGAAGGTGACGACGGGCATGGAGTTGGTGGCTGCCGAAGCCACCGTTGCGGAGGTCTGCTTCAGGCTCGCGTGGTACAGGTTGAGGGTAAATGTGTTCCTGGGAGTCACGGGCATGATTAATTAATTTTTGGAGGCACAAAAGACTAATAGTTTTTTTCTAGTGGAAGGCCCCCACTCCCCTAGAAGATTTCTTGACAAATTTCGGCGGTTCTTGCTCTGACCTGCATGAGGCTGGTTGTAATAGGGGGTATCATATACTAGTATCATACACTCCCTAATGCATAGTATTATATATTAGTATCATGTAGTATTCTATTTATTGCCATGCATGACACATAGTAGCATAACATTTATTATGATACGGTATCATGATATGATACTCAACCCTCTATTTCTTCATTTAAGTCTATGGCATCTCATCAAAATTGTCTAGTTGACATGCATGATACTAACAATGGTACTATCATTACGACCAGCCTGAGGCTCCGCCAGTGGTCAAATTTCTACCATACCATGCACGGCGTAAAAATCAAGAGCTATGGTTGACTTTTGTTATTTCTCTGAAAATCGATGCATGTATTTAACTTAGGTGACCCTTTTTCCATTTCAACATCAGAATCGGATATTTCCTTTTTCTTTCTGGGACATCGATCCTTTGCCAAGGGTTCAAACTTAATGAATTTTTGGTAATGTCATTGGGTACCAAGGAATTTTTTATGTTGAATTAAATCATTTTTTAGAAATAATTCTGGATATTTTGACAATGATATAGAAGATATTCTTTTAATCTAGATTCATATAAAATTTGAGTTTAATCCAAGTTTTCCTAATTCAGTCAAACTTGTTAAAAAACATCCTTATGCGATCCGAAATATATTTTGAGCCT
>NC_041381.1:35067902-35090412 GCF_002162155.2 Triticum dicoccoides | reverse complement strand
CTGGTGATTTTGCTTTTGATCTTACGACGCAGGAGTTGACGTCTATCCACTACATGTTTAGAGGAAAAAAGAAGAGGATTGCCGAAATGCTGCCGAGTAGCAAATGCATGGTCATATATGTGTACCCGAGCAAGGCATATATGAAGAACTTGAAAAGCAGCCGGCATGACATCGCTTGTGCTGGTGTTGAGGTTGTTGATCGGCTCCGGCGGCAAGCGCAGTCGATAAGCGCCATTGGGAGGAGGAGCGCGGTGGCGGCGGCGAGGCGGTAGAAGATGAAGACGTAGGTGTTCATGCCACTGTCGAAGGCGGCCTTGGAGACGATGAAGGTGCCCGTGTTGATGGTCTGGATTGCCACAGCGACCACATGCGGCTTCTTGCTCCCGCCGGCCATGTCAATGGCGTAATGTCGGCCACGCACACGACTACTTTGATGCGGTGTAATGTGTGTATGTGTGTTTCACTTGCAGAAAGGGGCCGTGCCTGGTCCTACTTTATAGTCCTTGCTGCCTTAATTAGTCTCGTCCCACTTGTATACGCAATTTATGTTACTTTCCTGGTTTAACATGCATGATTTGTTGGTCATAAAGCACTAATGACTTTCGTCTAAATGGTTTAACATGCATGATGCGGCCTACCGCCAGCTGTGTGTGATGTATTTCCTGGACTAGTACCACTCAAGATTTGGTTCAAGAAGATTTCAATATTATATGTGATCGACGTGCGCTCCATGATGTGACACACTCATGATTTCGATCGGCAGTCTGTGTGTACGTGGTTGTACCGTGTGCTTTGCTTTGATCTGAAGCGAGACATGTACGTGCACTTTCTCAAATAAAAAAAAGAGCAAATCAAATTAAATAATATAGTAGTAGCTCTATCGAGATTCCAAATCTGCAATAATGTTAGTTCCCTTATACGCTGTCTCAATAAAGATTTGGTTCAACAAGAGGCTAATAAGAAGTGAGTGATTAATTTGACTCAATAAGTTTCCATGGTTTGTGATTTAACAATTTCACAAATAACTCAAGATACGATTTTGGTAAGATGAGTAGCAAAACTGAATCTCAAGACCCCTTGCATTCCAAAACAACCCTGGCATATCAAACAGAGAGGAAATCGACTTCCTAATTACTTTTCCCATTATCTACTTGTGACAGCCTGACACCGATTCAATCCAAGATTGCAATTATATTTTTGATCTATTTTATTTGTCAATGCATCATGTCATTAAAATTTTGCAACCAATTTGTTAAACTCAAACAAGCAAATTGCATAGATCTTTTTATCTATTTAAATTGAGGGAATTCACATGGCGATTTCTCTTTATAACATATCCTCCCAATAGTTTAGGGAGCTATAATGAATATTTCATTAATTTGGAATCACCCATGAGCACACTTACAATTTATATCCCGTGTCACCTTCCCAAGCTCCATCAATTTTCCGTCAATTTGGGACACTTCTAACTCCTACCTCTACTTCTAACTCATTTGGTTTAAATTCAAATCATATTGAATTTAAATATATTTTTGAAGTGTTGGAACCAACTTTCTTGGCTTGGTATAACTCCAATAAGTCCCAGAAAAGTGTTCCGTAATTTTCCAAGCCCTTTTGATATTTACTTTCTGACTTTGCTTATTGCTCTTTTTCTGGAATTAGCAAAGCGGCTGCTTTGCCCGCTTGATGCGCGGGCTAGAATTTTGATTGTTTAGTAATGATATCTTATTATTTGATCTTTCTAAAGAAACACTCAAACCAAATGTACTTCGTCTTAGCTATTTTTGCTTTCCTTTTTACATATAAATATAAATATATGTTGTCCATTTATCATTTACCTTGTAGTTATGCATGACGTACTCACTGTATTTTTTAGATCATTTTTATAGCACTTTTATCAAGTTGCATTGTAATATTATTTATTGAAGCCAAAATCTAATAATTCTTATTGTTTTAATGTAAGCATAAGTATGTTTTCTAATGTTCGAAAGATTTACATATTAAATTCTATTTTAGTGGCTTTTTTACTTTAATTTTTTTACTACAGTATGTAAAATCAGAGTGCATTTATATAACATATATATACATTAGAAGTGTCATGTTGTATATTCATTTCCATTATCATTTGATTCAGTTAGTTAAAGCTCATGCACTAAGCAAGACCAATGTTGGTCCATATTATCAGGTAAGCAACGTTTGCTATAACAATGTCCATAATTTTTAGGGAGAAAAACATCGTCCGCGCTACAAAATTAGTGTCCACACTACCACGTACAGAACAACTTTAAAAGTTGGCTGTAGCATTCTTAATTACAAGATAATTAGAACTCCTTTTAAAATTATTATAGTATGTTACTTGGGTGTCATGCTTAAGTTGGTCGGATTCTCTCTGGTTGATTTTATCTTAAATAAGATTTTAATTACATATTGTTCTAGTTGCAAAAAAAATGTTATCAAGTGTACCCAGTTAAACTTACACTAGTAGAAAATGGGGCATTGGTCCAGGCCAGGTCAGCCCATTAGTCCCAGTTCAATCCAGAACCGGGACCAATGGTGGCATTGGACCCGGTTCATGAGCCCCAGGGGCCGGCCGGGCCACGTTGGCCATTGGTCCCGATTCGTCTGGACCTTTTGGTCCCGGTTGGTGGGACGAACCGGGACCAATGGGCCTCGCTCCTGGCCCACCATCATTGGTCCCGGTTGGTGGCTTGAACCGGGACCAAAGGTTGCCCTTTGGTCCCGGTTCAAGCCACCAACCGGGACCAATGAGGTGCCTATATATACCCCATCGCGTAAGAGCAGAGCACACTGCTCTGTTTTTTCTGGCCGCCGAGGGGGGGAGGGCTTGGTGGTGCTCTAGCTCACCTCCTATGCACACAAGGTGTTCGATGAAATGCCCGAGCCACACTACTTAAGCTTCCTCCTCTCCAAGCTCAACCTCCAAGCTCCATTTTTCTCAATATTTGTCTAGGTTTAGTGGTCCGTCACGCCCCGTCCCCGTCTTCACCGCCGTCGATCACCCGCGCGGATCTCATCATCGGCACTACCGTGGTGAGCCTCTTGTTCTTATCTTCTTTCTGAAAGGAAAAATATTCTTACTTGTATGTTTAGATAGATACTTGTATTATTTTCTTACTTTTATTATTGCATCTTATATAGTGTGATGGTTTTGGAATCCGCCCCCATCGGCCCTCGTCCTGTCTATGATTCGGATGTGGTATATATTATGTTTTCATAACTATTGGTTCATTTATTGTTTATGAAAATTATGCCGACCAATGTGACATAGATTTTATTTATCTAGGAGGTTGTTGAACTGGAAATTACAACCGACCCTATTGTCGAGAGGTTAAATTTAGTTGAAGAAGAAAACAATTTCTTGAAGGAAAAAATAAGAACAATTGAGGAGGAGAAGATGATATTGGAGTTGCATGTTGCGGATGTTGTCGATGATCACAAGATCCAGATGGATGCAATGCGCTTGAAGATTAGAAAATATGCCATTCATACCGAGGCTTGGTATCATTATGTCGTTGGATAAGTTGTTACCTTGGTTGCGATTATGATCGCATTTGTTTTCGCATTGAAATGTTTTACATAGTCTCAATGTATGGTTTAATTAATTTAGATGCTCTGCAGAGCTTTATGTTATTCTGTAATGATTTTCGCTTGAAGATGAGAACTATGTATGTACTTTGGTTTTAATGTGATGATGAACTTCTATTAATTTGGTCACTTAATTATCTATTCATGATGTTCTGTAATGATTTTTGACAAACTTAATTATATATAATGCGCGCACATGAACCGACAATGAATGTACAGTGACAGACGCACCTCTGAGTACATTAAGGGCGTGCATGATTTTCTCGAAGTGGCTGAAGCAAACAAGCAGAATGGTTTTATGTGTTGTCCATGCCCTATATGTGGGAATATGAAGTCTTACTCTGACCGGAAAATCCTTCATACCCACCTGCTTTACAAGGGTTTCATGCCACACTATAATGTTTGGACGAGGCACGGAGAAATAGGGGTTATGATGGAAGACGACGAAGAAGAAGAGTACGATGACAACTATGTGCCCCCTGAATACGGTGATGCTACTGAACATCAAGAGAAACCAGACGATATGCACAATGATGCTGCAACGGGCGAAGCTGCTGAAGATTAAGAGGAACCAGACGATGTGCCCGATGATGATGATCTCCGCCGGGTCATTGTCGATGCAAGGACACAATGCTAAAATCAAAAGGAGAAGCTGAAGTTCGATCGCATGTTAGAGGATCACAAAAAAGGGTTGTACCCCAATTGTGAAGATGGCAACACAAAGCTCGGTACTGTACTGGAATTGCTGCAGTGGAAGGCAGAGAATGCTGTGCCAGACAAAGAATTTCAGAAGCTACTGAAAATATTGAAGAAGAAGCTTCCAAAGGATAACGAATTGCTCGACAGTACATACGCAGCAAACAAGGTCGTATGCCCTCTAGGATTGGAGGTGCATAAGATACATGCATGCCCTAATGACTGCATCCTCTACCGCGGTGTGTACGAGGATCTGAACGCATGCCCGGTATGCGGTGCATTACATTATAAGATCAGACGAGATGACCCTCGTGATGTTGACGGCGCCCCCCCCCCCCAGGAAGAGGGTTCCTGCGAAGGTGATGTTGTATGCTCCTATAATACCACGGTTGAAACGTCTGTTTAGAAACGGAGAGCATGCCAAGTTGATGCAATTGCACAGTGAGGACCGTAAGAAAGACGAGAAGTTGAGAGCACCCGCTGACGGGTCGTAGTGGAGAAAAATCGAGAGAAAGTACTGGGCTGAGTTTGCACGTGACTCAAGGAACGTATGGCTTGCTTTAAGCGCGGATGGCATTAATCCTTTCGGGGAGCAGAGCAGCAATCTACCTGGCCCGTGACTCTATGTATGTATTGTTGGGGAACGTAGTAATTTCAAAAAATTTCCTACGTACACGCAAGATCATGGTGATGACATAGCAACGAGAGGGGAGAGTGTTGTCCACATACCCTCGTAGACCGTAAGCGGAAGCGTTATGACAACGCGGTTGATGTAGTCGTACGTCTTCATGATCCGACCGATCCAAGCACCGAACGTACGACACCTTCGAGTTCAGCACACGTTCAGCTCGATGACGATCCCCGGGCTCCGATCCAGCAAAGCTTCGGGGATGAGTTCCGTCAGCACGCCGGCGTGGTGACGATGATGATGTTCTACCGGCGCAGGGCTTCGCCTAAACTCCGCGATGATATGACCGAGGTGGAATATGGTGGAGGGGGGCACCGCACACGGCTAAGGAACGATCCGTAGATCAACTTGTGTGTCTATGGGGTGCCCCTGCCCCCGTATATAAAGGAGTGGAGGAGGGGAAGGGCCGGCCCTCTCTATGGCGCGCCCTAGGGGAGTCCTGCTCCCACCGGGAGTAGGATTCCCCCTTTCCTAGTCCAACTAGGAACCCTTCCATGTAGTAGGAGTAGGAGAGAAGGAAAGGGAAGAGAGAAGGAGAAGGAAGGAAGGGTGCGCCCCCCTTCCCTAGTCCAATTCGGACTAGTCCAAGGGGAGGGGTGCGGCCACCCTTTTGGCCCTTTCTCTCCTTTCCCGTATGGCCCAAAGAGGCCCAATACGAATTCCCGTAACTCTCCGGTACTCCGAAAAATACCCGAATCACTCGGAACCTTTCCGAACTCCGAATATAGTCGTCCAATATATCGATCTTTACGTCTCGACCATTTCGAGACTCCTCGTCATGCCCCCGATTTCATCCGGGACTCCGAACTCCTTCGGTACATCAAAACTCATAAACTCATAATAAAACTGCCATCGTAACGTTAAGCGTGCAGACCCTACGGGTTCGAGAACTATGTAGACATGACCTAGAACTATTCTCGGTCAATAACCAATAGCGGAACCTGGATACCCATATTGGCTGCTACATATTCTATGAAGATCTTTATCGGTCAAACCGCATAACAACATACATTGTTCCCTTTGTCATCGGTATGTTACTTGCCCGAGATTCGATCGTCGGTATCCAATACCTAGTTCAATCTCGTTACCGGCAAGTCTCTTTACTCGTTCCGTAATGCATCATTCCGTAACTAACTCATTAGCTACATTGCTTGCAAGGCTTATAGTGATGTGCATTATCGAGAGGGCCCAGAGATACCTCTCCGACAATCGGAGTGACAAAACCTAATCTCGAAATACGCCAACCCAACATGTACCTTTGGAGACACCTGTAGTACTCCTTTATAATCACCCAGTTACGTTGCGATGTTTGGTAGCACCCAAAGTGTTGCTCTGGTAAACGGGAGTTGCATAATCTCATAGTTACAGGAACATGTATAAGTCATGAAGAAAGCAATAGCAACATACTAAACGATCAAGTGCTAAGCTAACGGAATGGGTCAAGTCAATCACATCATTCTCCTAATGATGTGATCCCGTTAATCAAATGACAACTCATGTCTATGGCTAGGAAACTTAACCATCTTTGATTCACGAGCTAGTCAAGTAGAGGCATACTAGTGACACTATGTTTGTCTATGTATTCACACATGTATTATGTTTCCGGTTAATACAATTCTAGCATGAATAATAAACATTTATCATGAAATAAGGAAATAAATAATAACTTTATTATTGCCTCTAGGGCATATTTCCTTCAGTCTCCCACTTGCACTAGAGTCAATAATCTAGTTCACATCGCCTCGTGATTTAACACTAATAATCATATCTGTATATGATTAACACCCATAGTTCACATTATCATGTGACCAACACCCAAAGGGTTTACTAGAGTCAATAATCTAGTTCACATCGCTATGTGATTAACACCCAAAGAGTACAAAGGTATGATCATGTTTTGCTCGTGAGAGAAGTTTAGTCAACGGGTCTGTCACATTCAGAGCCGTATGTATTTTGCAAATATTCTATGTCTACAATACTCTGCACGGAGCTACTCTAGCTAATTGCTCCCACTTTCAATATGTATCCAGATTAAGACTTAGAGTCATCTGGATCAGTGCCAAAACTTGTATCGACGTAACCTTTTACGTCGAACCTTTTGTCACCTCCATAATTGAGAAACATATCCTTATTCCACTAAGGATAATTTTGACCAATGTCCAGTGATCTACTCCTAGATCACTATTGTACTCCCTTGCCAAACCAGGGCAGAGTATACAATAGGTCTGGTTCACAGCATAGCATACTTTATAGAACCTATGACTGAGGCATAGGGAATGACTTTTCATTCTCTTTCTATTTTCTGCTATGGTCGTGTCTTGAGTCTTTCTCAACTTCACACCTTGCAACACAGGCAATAACTCCTTCTTTGACTGTTCCATTTTGAACTACTTCAAAATCTTGTCAAGGTATGTACTCATTGAAAATCTTATCAAGCATCTTGATCTATCTCAATAGATCTTGATGCTCAATATGTAAGTAGCTTTACTGAGGTCTTTATTTTAAAGAACTCCTTTCAAACACTCCTTTATGTTTTGCAGAATAATTCTACATTATTTCCGATCAACAATATGTCATTCACATATACATATCGGAAATGCTGTAGTGCTCCCACTCACTTTCTTGTAAATACAGGCTTCACCGTAAGTCTGTACAAAACTATATGCTTTGATCAACTCACCAAAGCGTATATTCCAACTCCGAGATGCTTGCACCAGTCCATAGATGGATCACTGGAGCATGCACATTTTGTTAGTACCTTTAGGATTGACAAAACCTTCTGGTTGCATCATATACAACTCTTCTTTAAGAAAACCATTAAGGAATGCAGTTTTTGACATCCATTTGCCAGATTTCATAAAATGTGGCAATTGCTAACATGATTCGGATAGACTTAAGCATCGCTACAGTTGAGAAAATCTCATTGTAGTCAACACCTTGAACTTGTCAAAAACCTTTTTGCGACAAGTCGAGCTTTGTAGATAGTAACACTACTATCAACGTCCGTCTTCCTCTTGAAGATCCATTTATACAATATGGCTTGCCGATCATCGGGCAACTCCACCAAAGTCCACACTTTGTTCTCATACATGGATCCCATCTCAGTTTTCATGGCCTTAAGCCATTTTGCGGAATCTGGGCTCATCATCGCTTCCTCATAGTTCGTAGGTTCATCATGGTCTAGTAACATGACTTTCAGAACAGGATTACTGTACCTCGCTGGTGCGGACCGTACTCTGAAAGACCTACGAGGTTCTGTAGTAACTTGATCTGAAGTTTCATGATCATCATCATTAGCTTCCTCACTAATTGGTGTAGAAATCACTGGAACTGATTTCAATGATGAACAATTTTCCAATTCGGGAGAAGGTACAGTTAGCTCATCAAGTTCTACTTTTCTCCCACTCACTTCTTTCGAGAGAAACTCCTTCTCTAGAAAGGATCCATTTTTAGCAACAAATATCTTGCCTTCGGATCTGTGATAGAAGGTGTACCCAACAATTTCCTTTGGGTACTCTATGAAGACGCACTTCTCCGATTTGGGTTCGAGCTTATCAGGATGAAACTTTTTCACATAAGCATCGCAGCCCCAAACTTTAAGAAACGACAACTTGGGTTTCTTGCTAAACCACAGTTCATATGGTGTCGTCTCAACGGATTTAGATGGTGCCCTTTTAACGTGAATGCAGCCGTCTCTAATGCATAACCCAAAAACAATAGTGGTAAATCAGTAAGAGACATCATAGATCGCACTATATCTAATAAAGTGCGGTTATGATGTTTGGACACACCATAATGTTGTGGTGTTCCAGGTGGCGTGAGCTATGCAACCATTCCACATTGTTTTAATTGAAGACCAAACTCGTAACTCAAATATTCGTCTCCGTGATCAGATCGCAAAAACTTTATTTTCTCGTTACGATGATTTTTCCACTTCACTCTGAAATTCTTTGAACCTTTCAACTATTTCAGACTTATGTTTCATCAAGTAGATATACCCACATCTGCTCAAATCATCTTGTGAAGGTCAGAAAATAACGATACTTGCCACGAGCATCAACACTCATTGGATCGCATACATCGGTATGTATTATTTCCAATAAGTCAGTAGCTTGTTCCATTGTTCCGGAGAACGGAGTTTTAGTCATCTTGCACAAAAGGCACGGTTCGCAAGCATCAAATGATTCATAACCAAGTGATTCCGAAAATCAATCTTTATGGAGTTTCTTCATGCGCTTTACACCGTTATGACCAAAACGGCAGTGCCACAAATCAGTTCCACTATCATTATTAACTTTTCATCTTTTGGCATCAATATTATGAATATGTGTATCACTACGATCGAGATCCAACAAACTATGTTCATTGGGTGTATGACAATTGAAGGTCTTATTCATGTAAACAGAACAACAATTATTCTCTGACTTTAAATGAATAACCGTATTGCAATAAACATGATCAAATCATATTCATGCTCAACGCAAACGCCAAATAACATTTATTTAGGTTTAACACTAATCCTGAAAGTATAGGGAGTGTGCGATGACGATCATATCAATCTTGGAACTACTTCCAACACTCATCGTCACTTCCCCTTCAATTAGTCTTTGTTTATTCTGTAACTCATGTTTCGAGTTATTAATCTTAGCAACCGAACAAGTATCAAATACTCAGGGGCTACTATAAACACTAGTAAAGCACACATCAATAACCTGTATATCAAATATACCCTTGTTCACTTTGCCATCCATCTTATCCACCAAATATTCAGGGCATTTCCGCTTCCAGTGACCATTTCCTTTGCAGTGTAAGCACTCAGTTTCAGGCTTTGGTCCAGCTTTGGTCTTCTTCACGGGAGTGACAACTTGTTTGCCATTCTACTTGAAGTTTCCCTTTCTTTCCCTTTGCCCTTTTCTTGAAACTAGTGGTCTTGTCAATCATCAAGACTTGATGCTCTTTCTTGATTTCTACCTTCGTTGATTTCAACATCACGAAGAGCTCGGGAATCGTTTTCGTCATCCCTTGCATACTATAGTTCATCTCGAAGTTCTAGTAACTTAGTGATGGTGACTAGAGAATTCTGTCAATCACTATCTTATCTGGAAGATTAACTCCCACTTGATTCAAGCGATTGAAGTATCCAGACAATCTGAGCACATGCTCACTAGTTGAGCGATTCTCCTCCATCTTTTAGCTATAGAACTTGTTGGAGACTTCATATCTCTCAACTCGGGTATTTGCTTGAAATATTAACTTCAATTCCTGGAACATCTCATATGGTCCATGATGTTCAAAACATCTTTGAAGTCCCGATTCTAAGCCATAAAGCATGGTGCACAAAACTATCAAGTAGTCATCATATTGAGCTAGCCAAACGTTCATACCGTCTGCATCTGCTCCTGCAATAGGTCTGTCACCTAGCGGTGCATTAAGGACATAATTTTTCTGTGCAGCAATGAGGATAAACCTCAGATCGCGGATCCAATCCGCATCATTGCTACTAACATTTTTCAACACAATTTTCTCTAGGAACATATCAAAATAAACATATGAAAGCAACAACGCAAGCTATTGAACTTACAACATAATTTGCAAAATACTACCAGGACTAAGTTCATGATAAATTTAAGTTCAATTAATCATATTACTTAAGAACTCCCACTTAGACAGACATCTCTCTAGTCATCTAAGTGATCACGTGATCCAAATCAAGTAAACCATAACCGATCATCACGTGAGATGGAGTAGTTTTCAATGGTGAACATCACTATGTTGATCATATCTACTATATGATTCACGCTCGACCTTTTGGTCTCCGTGCTCCGAGGCCATATCTGCATATGCTAGGCTCGTCAAGTTTAACCTGAGTATTCCGCATGTGCAAAACTGGCTTGCACCCGTTGTAGATGGACGTAGGGCTTATCACACCCGATCATCACGTGGTGTCTGGGCACGACGAACTTTGGCAACGGTGCATACTCAGGGAGAACACTTCTTGATAATTAGTGAGAGATCATCTTAAAATGCTACCGGCAATCAAAGCAAGAATAAGATGTATAATAGATAAACATCATATGCAATCAAAATATGTGACATGATATGGCCATGATCATCTTGCGCTTTTGATCTGCATCTCCAAAGTACTGTCATGATCTCTATCGTCACCGGCACGACACCATGATCTTCATCATCTTGATCTATATCAATGTGTCATCACATGGTTGTCTCACCAACTATTGCTCTTTCAACTATTGCTATCGTATAGCGATAAAGTAAAGCAATTGTTTGGCACTTGCATCTTATGCAACAAAGAGACATCCATAGGGCTTCTGCCAGTTGCCGATAACTTCAACAAAACATGATCATCTCATACAACAACTTATATCTTATAATGTCTTGACCATATCACATCACAACATGCCCTGCAAAAACAAGTTAGACGTCCTCTACTTTGTTGTTGCAAATTTTACGTGGCTGCTACGGGCTGAGCAAGAACCGTTCTTACCTACGCATCAAAACCACAACGATAGTTTGTCAAGTTGGTGTTGTTTTAACCTTCACAAGGATCGGACGTAGCCACACCCGGTTCAACTAAAGTTGGAGAAACTGACACCCGCTAGTCACTTGTGTGCAAAGCACGGCGGTAAAACCAGTCTCGCGTAAGCGTACGCGTAATGTCGGTCCGGGCCGCTTCATCCAACAATACCGCCTAACCAAAGTATGACATGCTGGTAAGCAGTATGACTTGTATCGCCCACAACTCACTTGTGTTCTACTCGTGCATATAACATCAAACCATAAAACCTAGGCTCTGATACCACTGTTGGGGAACGTAGTAATTTCAAAAAATTTCGTACGTACACGCAAGATCATGGTGATGACATAGAAACGAGAGGGGAGAGTGTTGTCCACGTACCCTCGTAGACCGTAAGCGGAAGCGTTATGACAACGCGGTTGATGTAGTCGTACGTCTTCACGATCCGACCGATCCAAGCACCGAACGTACGGCACCTCCGAGTTCAGCACACGTTCAGCTCGATGACGATCCCCGGGCTCCGATCCAGCAAAGCTTCAGGGATGAGTTCCGTCAGCACGACGGCGTGGTGACGATGATGATGTTCTACTGGCGCAGGGCTTCGCCTAAACTCCGCGACGATATGACCGAGGTGGAATATGATGGAACGATCCATAGATCAACTTGTGTGTCTATGGGGTGCCCCCTACCCCTGTATATAAAGGAGTGGAGGAGGGGGAGGGCCGGCCCTCTCTATGGCGCGCCCTAGGGGAGTCCTACTCCCGGTGGGAGTAGGATTCCCCCTTTCCTAGTCCAACTAGGAACCCTTCCATGTAGTAGGAGTAGGAGAGAAGGAAAGGAAAGAGAGAAGGATAAGGAAGGAAGGGTGCGTCCCCCTTCCCTAGTCCAATTCGGACTAGTCCAAGGGGAGGGGTGCGGCCACCCTTTTGGCCCTTTCTCTCCTTTCCCGTATGGCCCAAAGAGGCCCAATACGAATTCCCGTAACTCTCCGGTACTCCAAAAAATACCCGAATCACTCGGAACCTTTCCGAACTCCGAATATAGTCGTCCAATATATCGATCTTTATGTCTCGACCATTTCGAGACTCCTCGTCATGTCCCCGATCTCATCCGGGACTCCGAACTCCTTAGGTACATCAAAAATCATAAACTCATAATAAAACTGTCATCGTAACGTTAAGCGTGCAGACCCTACGGGTTCGAGAACTATGTAGACATGACCTAGAACTATTCTCGGTCAATAACCAATAGCGGAACCTGGATGCCCATATTGTCTCCTACATATTGTACGAAGATCTTTATCGGTCAAACCGTATAACAACATACGTTGTTCCCTTTGTCATCGGTATGTTACTTGCCCGAGATTCGATCGTCGGTATCCAATACCTAGTTCAATCTCGTTACCGGCAAGTCTCTTTACTCGTTCCGTAATGCATCATTCCGTAACTAACTCATTAGCTACATTGCTTGCAAGGCTTATAGTGATGTGCATTACCGAGAGGGCCCATAGATACCTCTCCGACAATCGGAGTGACAAAACCTAATCTCGAAATACGCCAATCCAACATGTACCTTTGGAGACACCTGCAATACTCCTTTATAATCACCCAGTTACGTTGTGACATTTGGTAGCACCCAAAGTGTTCCTCCGGTAAACAGGAGTTGCATAATCTCATAGTTACATGAACATGTATAAGTCATGAAGAAAGCAATAGCAACATACTAAACGATCAAGTGCTAAGCTAACGGAATGGGTCAAGTCAATCACATCATTCTCCTAATGATGTGATCCTATTAATCAAATGATAACTCATGTCTATGGCTAGGAAACTTAACCATCTTTGATTCACGAGCTAGTCAAGTAGAGGCATACTAGTGACACTATGTTTGTCTATGTATTCACACATGTATTATGTTTCGGTTAATACAATTCTAGCATGAATACTAAACATTTATCATGAAATAAGGAAATAAATAATAACTTTATTATTGCCTCTAGGGAATATTTCCTTCATGTATAACCTTCCTCCTTGGATGTGCATGAAGCGGAAGTTCATTATGACACCAGTTCTCATCCAAGGCCCTAAGCAACCCGGCAACAACATTGATGTGTACCTAAGGCCATTAGTTGAAGAACTTTTATAGCTGTGGAATGGAAACGGTGTATGTACGTGGGATGAGCACAAACAGGAGGAATTTGACCTAAAGGAGTTGCTATTCGTTACCATCAACGATTGGCCCGCTCTCAGTAACCTTTCAGGACAGACAAACAAGGGATACCACGCATGCACGCACTGTTTACTTGACACCGAAACTATATACCTGGGAAGCTGCAGGAAGAATGTGTACCTGGGCCATCGTCGATTTCTTCCGACCAACCATCGATGTCGAAAGAAAGGCAAGCATTTCAAAGGCGAGGTAGATCACCGGAAGAAGCCCGCCATGCGTACCGGTGATCACGTACTTGCTATGGTCAATGATTTACATGTAATCTTTGGAAAGGGTCCCGGTGCACTAGCTGTTCCGAATGACGCTGGGGGACACGCACCCGTGTGGAAGAAGAAATCTATATTTTGGGACCTACCCTACTAGAAACACCTAGAGGTCCGCTCTTCAATTGACGTGATGCACGTGACGAAGAATCTTTGCGTGAACCTGCTAGGCTTCTTGGGCGTGTATGGAAAGACAAAAGATACAACTGAGGCACGGGAGGACCAGCAACTTTTGCACGAAAAAGACGGCATGCCTCCAAAGCAGTATGAAGGTCCTGCCAGCTATGCTCTTACCAAAGAAGAGAAGGAAATCTTCTTTGAATGCCTGCTTAGTATGAAGGTCCCGACTGGCTTCTCGCCGAATATAAAGGGAATAATAAATATGCCATAGAAAAAGTTCCAGAACCTAAAGTCTCATGACTGCCACGTGATTATGACGCAACTGCTTCCGGTTGCATTGTGGGGGCTTCTACCGAAAAACATCCGATTAGCCATTGTGAAGCTATGTGCATTCCTCAATGCAATCTCTCAGAAGGTGATCGATCCAGAAATCATACCAAGGCTAAGGAGTGATGTGGTGCAATGTCTTATCAGTTTCGAGCTGGTGTTCCCACCATCCTTCTTCAATATCATGACGCATGTCCTAGTTCATCTAGTCGACGAGATTGTCATTCTGGGCCCCATATTTCTACACAATATGTACCCCTTTGAGAGGTTCATGGGAGTCCTAAAGAAATATGTCCGTAACCGTGCTAGGCCAGAAGGAAGCATCTCCATGGGCCATCAAACAGAGGATGTCATTGGGTTTTGTGTTGATTTCATTCCTGACCTTAAGAAGATAGGTCTCCCTAAATCGCGGTATGAGGGGAGACTGACTGGAAAAGGCACGCTTGGAAGGGACTCAATAATATGCAGGGACGAATATTCTTGGTCTCAAGCACGCTACACAGTTCTACAAAACTCTACCTTGGTGACCCCGTATGTCGATGAACACAAGAACAGTCTACGCTCCAAACACCCGGAGCAATGCGACGATTGGATTACATGTGAACACATCAAGACTTTCAGCAGTTGGTTGGAAACACGTCTCAGAGGTGACAACACTGTTTGTGATGAGCTGTACTTGTTGTCCAGGGGACCATCTTTGACTGTTACGATTTGGAAAGGATACGAGATAAATGGGAATAGATTTTACACGATTGACCAAGATAAAAAAGAGCACCAACCAAAACAGCGTTGTCCGCTTTGATGCAACAACCGAGAGGGGAAAGGACACATATTATGGTTACATAGTGGACATATGGGTACTTGACTACGGACATAATTTTAAGGTTCCTTTGTTTAAGTGCAAATGGGTCAATCTGTCAGGAGGCGGGGTACAGGTAGACCCACAGTACGAAATGACAACAGTGGATCTGAAAAATCTTGGGTACACTGACGAACCGTTCGTCCTAGCCAATGATGTGGCACAGGTTATCTATGTGAAAGACATGTCTACCAAACCGAGAAAAAGAAAAGATAAGGAAGCGAATACATCATACGATGAGCCAAAGTGCCACATAGTTCTTTCAGGAAAAAGGGACATCGTCGGAGTGGAGGGCAAGACAGACATGTCTGAAGATTATGAAAAGTTTCATGAAATTCCTCCCTTCAAAGTCAAGGCTGACCCCAGCATCGTGATAAACGATGAAGATTATCCATGGTTACTGCGCAATAAGAAAATGACACAAGCGAAGAAAAAGTGAAGGCTTTCTCCCGCAACTATTATGATGATACCATGCCAACTTTGTAACAGACGAGTATGATACCATTGTCCGTTTTGTACATGCACATGCTATGTGCGTGAAATTATGATACCATGCCAACTTTCAACTTTTTTAGAGTTCATTTGAAATGCTTTAATGTTTTATGGTTCGGCCCTCATAATACCATTAATCCCGGTTCGCTCCTTATCAACTATGTTCTCACCAAGAACACTCTCAAGAGGGTAGCCACGTGGGCCATTGGTCCCGGTTCGTCTGGACCTTTTTTCTCTACTCAAATTTGAAAACTAATGGCACTAGCAGAAAGTTTATAATTTTTCTAAAACTAATGGCACTAACAGAAAGTTTATAATTTTGCTGACCTAAAAGCAAAAAGAATTAAAAAATAAAGCAAAAAACAAAAGAAAATAAATAATGCAGAAAACAAAACAAAAAGACTGGAAATAAAAATAAAAATAGCAACAATAAGCATTTTGTTGTAAGTAGAAACAAAATAAAATAAATAAAGCAAGAAACAAAACAAAAAAATAAAAAAAAGTGTTTTCAAATTTGAGAACTAATGGCACTAACAGAAAGTTTATAATTTTTCTAAAACTAAAAGCAAAAATAAGTAAAAAATAAAGCAAAAAAATAAAAGAAAATAAATAATGCAGAAAACAAAACAAAAAAACTGGGAAAAAATAAAACTAGAAACAATAAGTAAAGAAAAAAAAGTGCCTCCTACTGGGCCCCCACGACCTGAATACGACTAGAAACCCACCATGGGCCAGGATTCAGACCCGCAAGAGGCCCAGTAGGCCCATCAGGCAAAGCAGTAGTAAGTAGGCCCGTAAGCCTGCAGTGGAGAGGAGCTCGAGAGGGGTGCGGTAGTGAGGCTTATAAATCACTGTGCGCCCCTCTCAGCTAGCGAGGTGGGACTAAACTTTCGTGCCGCACCGAGCCAGCACACGACCATTGGTCCCGGTTGGTGGCACCAACCGGGACTAAAGGGGGGCATTGGTCCCGGTTCGTGGCACCAACCGGTACCAATGCCCACCCTTTAGTTCCGGTTGGTGGCACCAACCGGGACCAAAGGCCGCCGCTTCCCGCCCTTTGGGCTGCTGAAAAGAGGCCTTTGGTCCCGGTTGGTGGCACCAACCGGCACTAAAGGGGGCATTGGTCCCGGTTCGTGCCACGAACCGGGATCAATGCTCTTGATATATATACAACGCTTATCAGTTTTCAACCAAATCCCCCACTTCTCCCTGCTCCTCCTCGTCCCCGTCACCGCCCGCCGCCCCTGCTCCACCTTGCCGTTGCCGCCGCCACCGACGCCGTCAGGCTACTCGCCTTCGTCGTCGCCTCCGCCACCGACGCCGTCAGGCTGTTCGCCTTCACCGTCGCCGTCGCCCCCTGTGAGCAGTCCCCCGCTCCCCTCACATCCCGCGCACCTGTTGCGCGGCTGCCACGCCGCCTCCCCTACCCTGCGCGGCCGCCGCGCCGCCGCCCTTGCCCTGCATTTTTTGTATATATGTGTATTTTTTGTGTATATATGTGTATATATGTGTTTGTATGTGTATATATGTGTATTTTTTGTGTATATATGTATGAATATAATGTTCATAGCATTTTTTTGTTTATATATATGTGTGTATATATGTATGGATGTGGCTATCTATGTATGAATATAATGTTCATAGCATTTTTTTGTTTATATATGTTTTTTAATATATGTATTAATTTTTTATTTAGGTTGTTAGTAGATATCGATTTTAGGTTAGTGCATTTTAGGTTAGTGTAGAGGAAAAAGTAAAATAAGGAAAAGGAAGAAAAGAAGAAGAGGAAAAATAAAAATAAGGAGAGGAAGAAAGAAGAAAAAGAAGAGGAGAAGAAGAAAGAAACAGAGGAGAAGAAGAAAAATAGAAAATATTCTATTTTTTCTTCTTCTCCTCTTTTTTTTCTTTTTTTTTCTTCGATCTTCTCCTCTGTCGTCGTCGATATACCCCCCCTCGGCCCTCTCGCTCGACCAAAACTCTCGAGGACACCCCAACCCTAGATAAAAAATGATGTTGGTCTCCTACCCCCTCCCGTTGCGCCCCTATCCGGCAAACTCTCTTGAGGCCATCCAAATTTACCAAGTTAAAAGAGCGTTGTCGTCGAGGCCACCCCAAACCCTTGAAGCATTGTGTCGAGGCCACCCCAAACCCTTGAAGCGTTGTCTAGGCCACCCCAAACCCTAGAGAAGCAGCGTCGAGGCCACTAACATGATTCCTTATTGTGATTAGCTAGCTAGTTCTACGTTTGCCACTAATATTTATCCATCTGTACCATGTTTGAATAATAATTGACATGTTGTAAATATTTTCAGAAACTATGGAGCACTACCGAGACGAAGCAACAGAAGCGATGTTGGGGGAGATAATCACAGAAGGAACTGATGTCATTGCATCATTTTTCAACGACGTCGTTGATCAGGAAGGACTGGGTGAAGAAGAGGGCTATGTTCATGATGGCTCCGGCCCATTAATGCCGGTACAAGAAGAGGGATATGTTCATGATGGCTCCGGTGATGACCCAATGGAGGTACAAGAAGGAGACCGTGCTGACTGCTCCGGTGACCGAACCGAGTCCGGCCAGGTATATATATATATATTAGTTAAGCCCGTGCTGACTAGTTAACTGATGCATTCATTGTTTTCGTATATGTACACATATTAATTAACTTTCTTCCTTTTTCTAGCCCTCCGGGTCGAGCACAACTTCGGTAAGGAGACGAGGCCCGAAGAAAAGGTTGAGCTCGGATGAAAGGTTTGAGATCACAGGAATCACGCGCGACGGCGAACCGATTGAACCCATCTGGACAAAGAACACATTTGTTGCTCAGTGTGGGCTTCTTGTTAGGGACAAGATCCCGATCAACATCCACCAATGGTATCAGCCTAAGGAGGAAGACCCTCAGGTGTCTTATGTCAATGATATGCAGAAGAATGATCTTTGGACTGAGCTGAAGCCAAATTTCACCCTACCGCCAGAGGAGGATCCAGAGAAGCCAGTTAAAGAGCAATTAATCAAGTCTTGTGCTCTTAAGAAGATGGCAGACCTATTCAGGAGGTGGAGGAAAGAGCTGAAAAAGTTTGTCGACAAAGAAGAGACACCAGAATTCATCGGCAAATATGAGAAGATTAGAGATCACTGGCCCGCATTTGTGGCCTACACGACATCGGAAAAGAGTAAGAAGATGTCGGCGACAAACAAGCTACATGTTGCGAAGAAGAAGTTTCACCATGGCACGGGGTCAGGTGGCTACCTGCAAGCCCGGCCTAAGTGGTCCAAGGGTGAGAATGATCTGCTTGATAAAGGGATTGAACCGGAGACAATGAGATGGCCAGACCATTGCCGGACTTGGTTCTTCGGGGCTGGCGGAACCTTGGACCCTGTATCATGGAAGTGCCGTTGGACGGACGAGCAACTGAAAACACCAGTCACAAGGCTTCGGAAGTATATCCATGCAGCACAGCAAGGGAAGTTCGTTCCAGACAGGGAGAAGGACGAGCTCACAATGGCCATCGAGAATCCTGAGCACCCTGGACGGACACGAGGCACGCCAGGCTCCATTCCGTGGAAGGTTGGGTTTCCGGATGCAGGGGGTTACAAAACCCACAAGAGGAGGAAGAAACTGGAGCAGGGCCAACTGTAGGCGCTTCACGAAAGGGTAATGGGGCTAGAGGAGCGAGAAGAGGAACGAGAAACAGCTGATCGCAGCAAACGACCTGCCGAAGCTTCCCCCGAAGCTACCCCGCCATCTCAGCGGAGAAGCAGCGTGGCTTCCACCGAGCTTCTTCAGCCAGAGCATGTCTTGACGGCTCCTGCCAGCTATCTCGTGGATGCTATCACGGGGGCTCAAAATTGCCACATTATGGCGCGACGGATGAATTTGAAGTTCAAGGCGGCTATTGGCTATGTTTATCCTACTGAACAAGGCGCAACTTATCACTGCCGGCCGATTCCAGAATGATATGTCAGGGTGATGGTGGATGAAATAACGGAGGGATTTGAGGACCTCCATCTTGACTACCCTACCGGTGAAGGGGAGACTAGGCTGGGTTCTGCTCTGAAGACTCCATGCCTATGGCGGAAGGAGCTCATCAACCTTCCGAACTGGATGCCTCCGCCTCCTCCTCCTCCTCCGGCGAGTCAGGGCACTCCGCATCCTCCACCGCCTCCTCCTCCGGCCAGTGTCGATCAGGGCACTAGGCCTCCTTCTCCAGCGCATGGCAGCACTCCGCCTCCTTCTCCGCCTGCGCCGGCGCGCCCGAGCAGCCAGCAGCCTCCTCCTTCTCTGGCGCGTGGTGGCACTCTGCCTCCTTCTCCGCCTGCGCCGGCGTGCCTGAGCAACCAGCAGCCTCCTCCTTCTTCGGCGCGTGATGGCACTCCGCCTCCTTCTCCGCCTGCGCCAGCGCGCCCGAGCAGCCAACACCTTCCTCCTTCTCTGCCTCGCCAGCAAGGGAGGAAGAGACCCGCCACCGCCCCGGCTGCTCCGGCGCGTCGTAGTCCTTCTCCTCTGCCTCGTAAGCAAGCACGAAAGAAGACAGGCGCCACAGCCACTCCGTCTGCTCCGGCGTCTAGCAGTACAGCAGCCAGCAGAGGCGGGATGCAATACAGATACGGTCCACCTCTCAAGCCACTAGAGAAGTTACCGTACGAGAGGACCGAGGAGGAAAACGAGACAATCGTGCGGGCCCACGTGAAGGACATCTTTGAAGGGGTGAAAGCAAAGAGGCATCCACCTTCGGAGGAGAAGGTAGATCCGGTGAAAGCAAAGCACACTATCGATGCCCTGAGGAAGCCACCACCGTCTTCGCCGAGAACCAACTATCAGCGCATTACTGAACAGACATATCTCGAAGCCCAGCGGTCGGGAAGTACTGTCAGTGGTAAAAGGTTAAAAAAATGAGCAGCTGGGAAAAAATTGCCCAGCTCGGTAAACAAGCACAGCAATCGTGCCTCCCGCTCAATGTGTCTAATGCTCCGGGGATGGTGGCCGATTATGGAAATCTTGCAGATTACCTGCCTGACGATCAACTTCCTGATTTCTTGGAGGTGGACGAACACAAATACAAGTACGGGAAGCCTCTCGTCAAAGATGAAAAATCTCTGACAACTATGATGCGAAGATTCCATAATTGGTACATGAAAACCTGCGGAGAGTCTGGGGGGACGAATGCTTTGTATCTGAATATTAAAGAGGAGCACGACCTCGTTGCAACTGATCTGTTGACTGTTCCATTTGACGAGTTCTTCGCGTTCTTATATCAAAAGGCCCTCGATAAACTAATGGTCTTTTTCTACTGTCTGTAAGTACTATTTCTGTCATTAAGTCTCTATATATAACTTTGCTCTTTCATTGCATGTATTTATAATTAATTATCCTCACTATATTATGCAGATTGAAGATCGTCGAGTGCAAAAAAAAGAAAGGTATGATATTGGGTTCATTAATACAAATATCATAGATGAATTTGTGGTTAAAAAGCACCCCGTAGAGGCCGAGGAGAACTTGCTACAATCGTTGATCAAAAATCAAAACAAAGATTTAATACTCTTTCCTTACAACTCCAAGTGAGTGTTACTGTCGTGTGCATATTCGGTTTCCCTTATTACTCGAGCGAGGTTATAGTAATGTAATTGATGAGTTATGCATGCGTGCGCAGATTCTACTATGTTCTTTTGGAGATTAAGCTTGAGTGGGGAGTAATAAACGTCTTAGACTCGAGAAGAAAAGATCCCCAAACATATGCGGACATGACTGAAATACTCACAAGTAAGTTCAATCGATCATTTATCACACCATATGGGCAACTTTTTGTTCATTTCCTGACATCTCAAGTAATAATATTTATTTCTTTGTCTTGCAGGGTTTGGAAACCGTTCACCGCAGAAGTTCCGGGACTGCCGAAGGAGCTGCGATATACATACCCGAAAGTAAGTACTACTAGCTAGCTAGTTGCGCGCATCTCCCGTTGATTCTATAGCTGTACTTTCATCAGTGCCATTTATAATGCTTCATTATCAGTTTGATTAACGTCTATTTGTCGTAAAGTTCTTGTGGCAGCAACAAGGGAATGATTTCTGTGGATACTACGTGTGCGAGTTCATCTATAACGCGACTTTGAAACATAAGCGGGGCTACTCTAAAAGATAATATGAAGTGCGTAAGCAATAATATTCACAATTTCATTTTATTACACCATCATTTCTGTTGAGTTTCATTAATATATGTATTAACCCCCTTCTTCAAATTAGACGTGGCAGATGCGGGATGAACTCCTAGAACAAGATCGCATGAAAGCAATTCAAGAGGAATTGGCGGGATTCTTTCTTGACCACGTCATCAATAAAGCTGGAGAATATCATGTGGAAATTCATTTCAATTGCTAGGGGATTATAAGAGATTTTACATATTGTATATGTATGTAGCCAGTAGCGTCGGATAGATAATACGAAAACTTGTTGTTCGACCAATCTCTCGGAGAAGGAGAGGTCGATCGATCACTTCTCTCGGTATGCATGATGAACTTCTGTACTTAATGGTTCCCTTCATTTTCTTACTAGCTAGCGTGTCGAGGGCCTCTCTATGTACAGTACGTAGCGTCGACCAAGCACGGTCATAAGAGAGGACAGTTCTCTATTAATTAGCTATCTAACACAATATATTAAACACCTAAATTAAGCCCCCAAAACCCCCAACCCC
>NC_041381.1:35055315-35067480 GCF_002162155.2 Triticum dicoccoides | reverse complement strand
CACTGAAATGCTGACGCGTGGATGTCTTTTGGTCTCAGTTGGTGCCTCCAACCGGGACCAAAGGCCCTCCTGTCTGGGCTCGGTGCACCGGCCACGTGGAGGCACATCTGTCCCGGTTCGTGTTAGAACCGGGACTAAAGGGGAGAGGCATTAGTCACGGTTCAAGAACCGGGACTAAAGGCCCTTACAAACCGGGACTGATGCCCCCTTTTCTACTAGTGTTAGAACATAAAGATGCAAACCATGCATGCATGGCGACAAAATGCTCATAATCAAATATGGGTTACTTTGACTATGCTTGAATAATTAACATGAATTATCATATATCTTATCTTCATATATGCTAGCTGGCGGTTCGCATGATACTTTGATCAATCTTGCTCGCATATGTATTTTTGTATCAGTAGTAGAAAACATGGCTTTGGTTTTTGCCAGATTAGAGCAACAATCCCGGTCGACTTATGAATGGGGACTAATGTGTGTATCAGTCCCGATTCGAGCGGTCAGGACGCCTGCCGGGCCTCGGCGGGCACCAGTTCCGGTTCGGCTGAGACCTTTAGTCCCAATTCCAACCACCAACCGGGACTAAAGGGCCTTGCTCCTGGCTCAACCACTTTAGTCCCGGTCGGTGTCTGGAACCGGGACTAAAGGTCAGTCTTCAATCCCGGTTCTAGACACAAACCAATAAAAAAAACCTATATATATCCTCGTCCTAGCCCGCTCACTTCTCTGTTTTTTGGCTGGCCAGCTTGTGGGAGGTGTGTGCTACTCTGTTCTCACGTCATATGCGCATGAGGTGTTCGATGAAATGTCCGAGCCACACTTAAGCTTTCTCTCCTCTTCAAGATGGACCTTCAACCTCCATTTTCCCCAAGATTTGTCTAGGTTTGGCAGTGCACCAACTATCCAAGTGTTCTAAAAAGGTTAGCAACTTCATCCTTTCATCTCAAACTGCTAGTTTAGCTCATTTCAAATGCTCTAAAAGTAGTGTGATTTGTGGGTTTTTGTGGAGGACTGTATATGTGAGTTTATTGGATTTAGATGCACAATTTGAGCTCAAATTAACTTTTTAGTTTGCACATGTGTAGGGTGCCGTCCCGTCCCCGCCCCCGTCGTCGTCACCGCCGTCAATCGCCCGTGCTGACCTCATCGCCGGCACCACCGTGGTGAGCTTCTTGTTCTTAATTATCTTTTTTTAAAGATAAAATTCTTACTTGTATGATTTATATTGCTACTTGTATAATTTTCTTACTTGTATTATTGTTTGTTATTATATAGTGCCACGGTTTTGGTATTCGCCCGTTCGGCTCTCGTCCGGTCTATGATTCGGATGTGGTATATTATCTTTTATAACTATTTATTTCATTTAGTGTTTATGAAAATTATGCCAACCAACTTGACATAGATGTCTTTATCTAGGAGGTATATGAACCGAAAATTCCAACTGACCCTCTTGTCAAGAGGTTAAATTTAGTTGAAAAAGAAACAATATTTGAAAGAAACAATTATCTGAAGTACTTTTACTGCTACAACAACAAATTATGGCCAATTGGAGAAGCATGTACATTGAAGTACGAAATAGTGGAGAAAAAGGCAGGAAAGAGAGGGGGATTATGATATAAAATATTGGATTGTTCGATCTGGAAAAAGTTAAAAATGAGGTCCACAAGAAAATTACACATCTCCAGAAAAAGACTTCAATTTTAATTAAATGTTCTAACAAATGGTTGAGTCTGAGCCTCAACCAGCCTTTTTGCAAAAGTTGGATTGCAATTGGTTTTTATGCTAATGACTCCACCAAAATTTATACCACATCCGAAGAAAAAAAATCAAGTTTAAACAAGTTCATCGAGTGTCGTGAAAAAAAATCGGCAAAGGCGAACAATACTAGTGGCCTAAAACTTGGCGTGTCGGCCCAAAAATATTTGTCATAGGTGGGCACACCAACACCTCGCGATCAAGCGCGGCGAGCTGGGACACATGTGCTCCTGTTTGTAAATTGTTGTAAACTTTGTCGATATGTCTATGCTGATTGCCGTGACTTTCCAGATTAATTTCCCTAGCGCTCGGTTTATTATGGCCTCTTGACTGAGATCTAACAAAAAACACTCGATAAAGTTTCTTGCACTCGCCTAACTGTTCAATTTCGATAGTTACAAATAGGAGAAGTAGTCGCCACATGTTACTTGCTCTTAACTACAGGAAAATGTTAAATCAAGCAAAGAGATCGGATTTCTATCTTAAACATTTTACATAGTTTGATCTTAAGGTTGTATGGAACATGTGGTTAGCTTTGGTATGAGCATTGTGATGTCCTAGGTTGGACATGTAAGAAAAATTATTCCTTCAGATTTTCATTCTAAGGTGCAACAAAAAGAAATTCATGTCCATAATAGTGTGATGGATATAGAAACTAATCCACTGCGAATATTTTCAATTATCTAATGCTAATGCTTCCAAAAAAACAGCATGCTCAATTTTCTTGAAAAAACAACAACACTATGCATGGTCTGTTTGTTTTGACTAACAAGCAGACATTTGAACTTAGTTGATCAATCGAATGATGTATGATTAACTTGCTCTTTGTGGTTTTTATTTGCCAACATTTTCCATGCATGCTGTTTTAGTGCCATTTAAGTACAATTAACTTTTCATATATATAATTGGATCCAGCTCTCGCCTAAGCTCTCCCCCGCGTCGCTCTCGCCTAGGGCGACTCGGGGGCGCCTCCCTAACCCTAGCGCGCCACCGGCCAATCGCCCCCTAGCCCCGCGCCGCCGCCGGAGGAAGCCGCCGGGCGAAGCTCGTGCGGCTGACGGCGGCGGCGGGGCGACTCCTCGCGGCTCCTGTTGGGACTGGGGCGGCGGATCTCGGCGGGAACCAGCGGTGGCCCGGGCGTGCGCGGCCCATCCGGCGGCGTGGTGGCGGGTCTCGGCGGGGGGTTGTAGGTGGTAGCGATCTGGCGCTTCCTCTATTGGAGGGCCTTGGCTCCCCGGGGCGGCGGCCTCGGCCGATGGGCGCGGTGCAGCCGGCGGGCTGTGCCGGCGGGCTCTGGTGGGCAGCCTCCCACGGCCGCGTGGGCGGCGTGGGGGCTGCGGATGCTGGCGCAGTGGCGGCTCCTCGCAATCCGTCATGGCTCCATGTAGAAGATCCGCCCCTGCTTCGATCTGTCCCGATCTGTGCTGGCGCCGGTCCTTGGCGGCGGCTTTCAGCGTCCCCTATGGCCGGCCTGGCGGATCTGGCGTGCGGGTGAGGTTTCGGGGGAAACCCCTGGCTGGCACGGCAGCCTCCCCAAAGTCGACGCCTTTGGCGCCGATCCCCTTCCTGAAGGCTTTGGGGTGGATCCTCTCCCTTCCGCCTCCTCCTCGAGCTATGGCGAAAGCTTTTGTTCCCCTGGTCTGGGCGTCGACGGCACCCTGGTGTCGTGTTCCTTCTTGAAGGCGGCGGCTGGGAACAGCTCTTGGTGGCGGGGCTGCTGGTGGCGTGGTGGCGGTGCGCTTCGGCCTTCTACTTGGTGCCGCGCCTTGCTTCGCGGGACCAGCGGACGGTTTCTTTGGTGGAGCGGTGCTTCATCCATACATTGATGGCGACGGATCTTGACGGCGCGGCACAGTGCAGATTCGGAGTTCGATGTGGGAGGATGGACTCGCGCAGGAGGACGACGCTTTCTGGCGTCGTGGTGACGTCGATGGCAGAGAGATCTGGCATGGTAGATGCAACAGTACAGCTCTAAAGATGGACTCGTGGCAGGTGGCTGCGGTGGCTTCATACCCGGCAAGCGTCCTGGTTGAGAAGTGCGCCGGACTGGTAGGTGCCCCATACCAGGCAGGCGTCCTGGTTGGGACCTCAGGTCTTAGATGTTTAGGTTTGGCTGCGATGTCTGTTTGGTATTAGGCCCAGGCTATCAGCGCCCCTTCATCATTTGGATAAGTGTAGCGACAGTTGTTGCTTAGACGGTGGCTTTAGTCTTGCTGTTGTATTACTTTGTAAGATCTTGTGAGAATAATTAATAAAGTGACCGTATGCATCGCCCAGATGCAGAGGCCGGGGGTCATCCTCCTTTTCTAAAAAAAATATATATATAATTGGATCCAGCTATATTACATTTATGTGTTTCTAAGTTACATGTCCAAATCGGTAAACTGCAGTTAGTTATAAGTACGTCCTTTCCTTACTTGCTTTAATTTTATTTCAGGGCTGTGTGAACTTAAAGAACATAATATAGATGAAGTTATCTATCAGTTATTAAGTCAGACCCGAAGGATGGCGATTCATTCAAGAAAGAAGAAGAAAGTTTCCTGGTTAATATACAGAAAAACCGGACGAAAATCATCACAACAGCCCACACAGTGCCCGTCGACCTGGCCACCCATATGAAGATATAAAACGTCACAAAGTAGAAATAGATAGCCAAGGTCATCACCAAGCGTCATCGTAATCACTCAACCACAAGCTAGCGCTCGCTCCACCATCGACTTCTACCAACGAAGCCCTTGTCCCCACAAATGGTGAAGCCCAAGTTAGCCCATGCCAAATAATTGGCCACCGGTGCAGGCGTTGAGTTTTAGCACAAGTAAACTATTCATATCAGTATTTATGCATTATTACTGCCTATTTCTGGTTCGTTCTCAAAGAATGACATTTCAATACTTTTGTTCTTGCAGACCGTTGAAATTCATGAATATCTTTTTTTTTGCGGGAAAAAATTCATGAATATCTAGGTGGCATAACGCACGTATATAGGTTTTTGCAACTAACGTAAAATTTCAGGATACCACGTGCGTGTGCCACAATGTCTTAATTTGTGTACATTGGGTAATGTATGCTTTCTTTCCGCTACACACTTTTCTTAGATTTGGTATACTTCCTCAGAAGGTGAATCCGCACATAGTTTTTATTTCCAAGTATGTTTTGAAACTGTTTCAACCTTTTATATCATGTTTTTCTTAATTAGATTTGTAAAAAAAAAAAGCCGTTGACAGCCTTACTGCACATGGGCATCAGGACAACTTCAGGGGAAGGCTGTACCTGAATGATGGCGTTTGCCTTAGGCTCTTCCTAAATGAGCCGTCCCAGCGCGGGAGGAGTGCTGGCTATCCAGCGCATGTTTTTTTTTATAATTTTCATTTACCTATATTTCTAAAATGGAAAACTATTTTCCTTATATTTGAAAAATCATTCATCATGCATTCAAAACATATTTAAACAATGTAAAAAAATGTTTGCATAATTCATAAAAAATGCTGATAGCATTGAGAAAAAATGTATATTACATTTTTCTAAAATATCTATATATCGCAAAAATAATTGGTTTCTTATTCTTTGGAACCAATTGAGTCCTGAACAAATTATATTCATTTTCTTGAGAGCCTGGCATTTAAGAAATGAATTAATATTTGACACGGGGAAGGAATCCGTGGTATTTTAATGCAAAATGGGTCAGTGGGCTAAACGTAACACAATCGACAGTCAGACGGTGAATGCGTGAATGGTAGATCTACTAGAGGAGCGATGGCCATGGAGGAGTCACGGTCATTTCCAGCGAGCAGCAATCACTGTTGGATTGGATGTAGACCAGACAACACGGTTGCAGTCGAAGAATAGAGGACGTCAATCTTGAGAGGGATGGCCACCCTACTGATGGCAATGATGTGTCTTGTTGGAGTGTTTCAGATTGTAGAGGCGTCAGAGCAACTCTAGCAGACCCCGCAAAAGGCCTTGACCCGCAAAATAACCCTCAAAATACGGATCGGTGCGGAAAATCCCACTAGAACAAACATCGTAAACTCGGCCGGCGCGCAAAAAAATTTGAGGGGCGCCGGCAAAAACTTTACCCCAGCCCGCGAATATGCGGGCTCCCTCCCTGGCCCTTTGGTGTCCTGCATATAGTGCGAGCGCTTGGTGGGGAGGACATTTCAGCCCGCGCTTTTGCCCACCAACCACCTCCCCTCTCCCCCTCGCCCTGCCGCCCTGCCGACAGGCCGCCACACGCATGACGTTGCCCTCTGCCCCCCTCCCCGTCCTCCCTCGTCGGCGGGCTGGGAACAGGCGGATCTACGGCCCTTCATCGCTGGCGGCCGGATTTGGCTTTCCCGGCTGGCGCCGGCTGCGCCAAGCGATGGAATGGTCAGGGAGCACCTCGCGTAGCACCGACAAAGGCGCATCGCCGCATGCAGGTGCGGTTCGGCCTGTCGCCGCCGCCGACGGTTTGTCGGCATGGATTCAGCCGGCCGTCCGTCGGGCTCGGCCCTCGCGCAGAGGCTCTGTGGCTCGCCGATGTCGCTCATACAGTGCGATGACTGCGCGCGGACAGTGCTACGGCTGACTTTGTGCACGCCGATGCAGCCCGGATGGGTGTTCTTCAAATGCGAAAACGATGGGGTACGTGTTGTTTTCATTCGGCTTATTTCGATAGCTCATTATGTTATCTCATTTCGAACATCATCATACGTGTAGGAAGATGGATGCTCATTTTGGTTTTGGGAAGATGAATATAATGATTTATTGATAGAAAGAAAATTGATAGACGTTCGTGCACTCCTTAATGGAATCGATGGCAATGAAGCACATGCATTTGCAACTAGAGGGGAAGCAACGTATACTTCTTTCTTAGAACCAAAGAAGAAGAATGAAGAATGCGAGATCAAGAATCCACAGATCAACAATGAGTGCATGAAGAAGATATTGCTTCAACTAGTGGGAGCAGTTATGGAAGTTGGAAATCTTCTAAAATGCATACTTGTGGTTCTTGTTTTATTTGGTCTTGCTATTCTAGCAAAGATTTGATGATGCCCTATGTGTGCAATGTGGTTGAAAATGCAAAGAAATGCAAATTGAGATGCAAATTTACATTTTACGGGCCGGCGGGAGGCCGCAGAGGCAGACCCCGCAAAGCCGACCCGGAAAACAGGATACGGGTCGGCTTTGCTGGGTCTGCCTCTGCGGCCGTTCGCGCCGGCCGGTAAAACAGTTTTTCCGCGAACTGCAAACGTGAAATGCGGGTCGGCAGGATGCTCATACACAGGCACATATAGACGCACATGTATGCATATAGACGTAGATGCTCATACACATGCACATACGCTTACCCTTATGAATACACGCATGCACATCTTGAGATTGACGAAGTTGCCATAGACACCTTCGTAATCGACGAGAACGTTTCCTCCCACTGACACTAGTAGAAAAGGAGGCATCAGTCCCGGTTCGTAAGGGCCTTTAGTCCCAGTTCTTAAACCGGGACTAAAGGGTCGTGACTAATGCCTCCCCCCTTTAGTCCCGGTTCTAACACGAACCGGGACAGATGTGCCTGCACGTGGCCGGTGCGCCGAGCCCAGGCAGGAGGGCCTTTGGTCCCGGTTGGAGGCACCAACCGGGACCAAAAGGCATCCACGCGTCAGCATTTCAGTGGCCGTGGTTTCTTTTTTTTAAAGGGGGGGGGTTGGGGGTTTTGGGGGGTTAATTTAGGTGTTTAATATATTGTGTTAGCTAGCTAATTAATAGAGAGAAGTGTCCTCTCTTATGACCGTGCTTGGTCGACGCTACGTACTGTACATAGAGAGGCCCTCGACACACTAGCTAATAAGAAAATCAAGGGAACCATTAAGTACAGAAGTTCGTCATGCATACCGAGAGAAGTGATCGATCGACCTCTCCTTCTCTGAGAAATTGGTCAAACAACAAGTTTTCGTATTATCTATCCGACGCTACTAGCTACATACATATACAATATGTAAAATCACTTACAATCCCCTAGCAATTGAAATCAATTTCCACATGATATTCTCCGGCTTTATTGATGACGTGGTCAAGAAAGAATCCCGCCAATTCCTCTTGAATTGCTTTCATGCGATCTTGTTCTAGGAGTTCATCCCGCATCTGCCACGTCTAATTTGAAGAAGGGGGTTAATACATATATGAATGAAACTCAACAGAAATGATGGTGTAATAAAATGAAATTGTGAATATTATTGCTTACACACTTCATATTGTCTTTTAGAGTAGCCCCGCTTATGTTTCAAAGTCGTGGTGTAGATGAACTCGCACACGTAGTATCCACGGAAATCATTCCCTTGTTCCTGCGACAAGCACTTTACGAGAAATAGACGTCAATCAAACTGATAATGAAGCATTATAAATGGCATTGATGAAAGTACAGCTATAAAATCAATGGGAGATGCGCGCAACTAGCTAGGTAGTAGTACTTACTTTCGGGTATGTATATCGCAGCTACTTCGGCAGTCCCGGAACTTCTGCGGTGAACTGTTTCCAAACCCTGCAAGACAAAGAAAATAAATATTATTACTTGAGATATCAGGAAATGAACAAAAAGTTGCCGATATGGTGCGATAAATGATCGATTGAACATACTTGTTGAGTATTTCAGTCATGTCCGCATAGGTTTGGGGATCTTTTCTTCTCGAGTCTAAGACGTTTACTACTCCCCGCTCAAGCTTAATCTCTAGAAGAACATAGTGGAATCTGCGCACGCATGCATAACTCATCAATTACATTGCTATAACCTCGCTCGAGTAATAAGGGAAACTGAATATGCACACGACAGTAACACTCACTTGGAGTTGTAAGGAAAGAGTATTAAATCTTGGTTTGATTTTTGATCAACGATTGTAGCAAGTTCTCCTCGGCCTCTGCGGGGTGCTTTTTAACCAGAAATTCATCTATGATATTTGTGTTAATGAACCCAATATCATACATTTCTTGTTTTTTGCACTCGACAATCTTCAATGTGCATAATATAGTGAGGATCATTAATTATAAATACATGCAATGAAAGAGCCGAGCTATATATAGAGACTTAATGACAGAAATAGTACTTACAGACAGTAGCAAAAGACCATTAGTTTATCGAGGGCCTTTTGATTGAAGAACGCGAAGAACTCATCAAATGGAACAGTCAACAGATCAGTTGCAACGAGGTCATGCTCCTCTTTAATATTCAGATACAAAGCATTCGTCCCCCCAGACTCTCCGCAGGTTTTCATGTACCAATTATGGAATCTTCGCATCATAGTTGTCAGAGATTTTTCATCTTTGACGAGAGGCTTCCCGTACTCGTATTTGTGTTCGTCCACCTCCATGAAAGTAGGAAGTTGATCGTCAGACAGGTAATCTGCAAGATTGCCATAACCGGCCATCGTCCCCGGAGCATTAGACACATTGAGCGGGGGGCACGATTGATGTGCTTGTTCGCCGTGCTGGGCAATTTTTTTCCCAGCTGCTCGTTCTTTTAACCTTTTACCACTGACAGTACTTCCCAACCGCTGGGCTTTGAGATATGTCTGTTCAGTAATGCGCTGATAGTTGGTTCTCGGCGGAGACGGTGGTGGTTTCCTCAGGGCATGAATAGTGCGCTTTGCTTTCACCGGATCTACCTTCTCCTCCGGAGCTGGATGTCTCTTTGCTTTCACCCCTTTAAAGAAGTTCTTCACGTGGGCCCGCACGATCGTCTCGTTTTCCTCCTCGGTCCTCTTGTACGGTAACTTCTCTAGAGGCTTGAGAGGTGGACCGTATCTGTATTGCCTCCCGCCTCTGCTGGCTGCTGTACTGCTAGACGCCGGAGCAGACGGAGCGGCAGTGGCGCCTGTCTTCTTTCGTGCTTTCTTACGATGCGGAGGAGAAGGACTACGACGCGCCGGAGCAGCCGGGGCGGCGGCGGGTCTCTTCCGCCCTTGGTGGCGAGGCGGAGAAGGAGGAAGGTGCTGGCTGCTCGGGCGCGCCGGCGCAGGCGAAGAAGGAGGCGGAGTGCCATAACGCGCCGAAGAAGGAGGAGGCTGCTGGTTGCTCGGGCACGCCGGCGCAGGCGGAGAACGAGGTGGAGTGCCACCACGCGTTGGAGAAGGAGGAGGATGTGGGCTGCTCGGGCGCGGCGGCGCAGGTGGAGAAGGAGGCGGAGTGCCGCCACGTGCCGGAGAAGGAGGCCCAGTGCCCTGATCGACACTCACCAGAGGAGGAGGCGGTGGAGGAGGCGGAGTGCCCGGACTCGCTGGAGGAGGAGGAGGAGGCGGAGGCGTCCAGTTTGGAAGGTTGATGAGCTCCTTCCGCCATAGGCATGGAGTCTTCAGAGCAGAACCCAGCCTAGTCTCCCCTTCACCGGTAGGGTAGTCAAGCTGGAGGTCCTCAAATCCCTCCGTTATTTCATCCACCATCACCCTGACATATCCTTCTGGAATCGGCCGGCAGTGATAAGTTGCGCCTTGTTTAGTAGGATAAACATAACCAACAGCCAACTTGACCTTCAAATTCATCTATCGCGCCATAATGTGGCAATTTTGAGCCCCCGTGATAGCATCCACGGGATAGCTGGCAGGAGCCGTCAAGACATGCTCCGGCTGAAGTAGCTCGGTGGAAGCCATGTTGGTTCTCCGCCGAGATGGCGGGGTAGCTTCGGGGGAAGCTTCGGCAGGTCGTTTGCTACGATCAGCTGCTTCTCGTTCCTCTTCTCGCTCCTCTAGCCCCATTACCCTTTCGTGCAGCGCCTGCAGTTGGCTCTGCTCTAGTTTCTTCCTCCTCTCGTGGGTTTTGTAACCCCCTGCGTCCGGAAAACCAACCTTCCACGGAATGGAGCCTGGCGTGCCTCGTGTCCGTCCAGGGTGCTCAGGATTCTCGAGGGCCATTGTGAGCTCGTCCTTCTCCCTGTCTGGAACGAACGTCCCTTGCTGCGCTGCACAGATATACTTCCGAAGCCTTGTGACTGGTGTTTTCAGTTGCTCGTCCGTCCAACGGCACTTCCCTGATACAGGGTCCAAGGTTCCGCCAGCCCCGAAGAACCAAGTCCGGCAATGGTCTAGCCATCTCATTGTCTCCGGTTCGATCCCTTTATCAAGCAGATCATTCTCAGCCTTGGACCACTTAGGCCGGGCTTACAGGTAGCCACCTGACCCCGTGCGATGGTGAAACTTCTTCTTCGCAGCATTTAGCTTGTTTGTCGCCGACATCTTCTTACTCTTTTCCGATGTCGTGTAGGCCACAAATGCGGGCCAGTGATCTCTGATCTTCTCATATTTGCCGATGAATTCTGGTGTCTCTTCGTTGTCGACAAACTTTTTCAGCTCTTTCCTCCACCTCCTGAATAGGTCTTTCATCTTCTTAAGAGCACAAGACTTGATTAATTGCTCTTTAACTGGCTTCTCCGGATCCTCCTCTGGCGGTAGGGTGAAATTTGCCTTCAGCTCAGTCCAAAGATCATTCTTCTGCATATCATTGACATAAGACACCTGAGGGTCTTCCTCCTTAGGCTTATACCATTGGTGGATGCTGATCGGGATCTTGTCCCTAACAAGAACCCCGCACTGAGCAACAAACGCGTTCTTTGTCCGGATGGGTTCAATCGGTTCGCCGTCGCACGCGATTGCTGTGATCTCAAACCTTCCATCCGAGCTCAACTTTTTCTTCGGGCCTCGTCTCCTTACCGAAGTTGTGCTCGATCCGGAGGGCTAGAAAAAGGAAGAAAGTTAATTAATATGTGTACATATATAAAAACAATGAATGTATCAATTAACTAGTCAGCACGGGCTTAACTAATATATATATACCTGGACGGACTCGGTTCGGTCACCGGAGCAGTCAGCACGGTCTCCTTCTTGTACCTCCATTGGGTCATCACTGGAGCCATCATGAACATAGCCCTCTTCTTGTACCGGCATTAATGGGCCGGAGCCATCATGAACATAGCCCTCTTCTTCACCCAGTCCTTCCTGACCAACGACGTCGTTGAAAAATGACGCAATGACATCAGTTCCTTCTGCGATTATCTCCCCCAACATCACTTCTGTTGCTTCGTCTCGGTAGTGCTCCATAGTTTCTGCAAATATTTACAACATGTCAATTATTATTCAAACATGGTACAGATGGATAAATATTAGTGGCAAACGTAGAACTAGCTAGCTAATCACAATAAAGAATCATGTTAGTGGCCTCGACGCTGCTACTCTAGGGTTTGGGGTGGCCTAGACAACGCTTCAAGGGTTTGGGGTGGCCTCTACACAAGCTTCAAGGGTTTGGGGTGGCCTCGGCGACAATGCTCTTTTAACTTGGTAAATTTGGGTGGCCTCAAGAGAGTTTGTCGGGTAGGGGCGCAGCGGGAGGGGGTACGAGACCAACATCGTTTTTTTTCTAGGGTTGGGGTGTCCTCGAGAGTTTTGGTCG
>NC_041381.1:35028426-35055027 GCF_002162155.2 Triticum dicoccoides | reverse complement strand
GAAGATCAAAGAAAAAAAGAAGAAAAAAAGAGGAGAAGAAGAAAGAAATAGAGGAGAAGAAGAAAAAATAGAAAAATTATTCTATTCTATTTTTTCTTCTTCTCCTCTATTTCTTTCTTCTTCTCCTCTTCTTTTTCTTCTTTCTTCCTCTTCTTATTTTTATTTTTCCTCTTCTTCTTTTCTTCCTTTTCCTTATTTTACTTTTTCCTCTGCACTAACCTAAAATGCACTAACCTCAAATTGATATCTACTAACAACCTAAATCAAAAATTAATACATATACTAAAAAACATATATAAACAAAAAAATGCTATGAACATTATATTCATACATAGATAGCCACATCCATACATATATACACACATATATATAAACAAAAAAATGCTATGAACATTATACTCATACACATATACACAAAAAATACACATATATACACATACAAACACATATATACACATATCTACATAAAATATACACATATATACAAAAAATGCAGGGCAGGGGCGGCGGCGCGGCGGCCGCGCAGCAGGTGCGCGGGACGTGAGGGGCGCGGGGGACTGCTCACAGGGGGCGGCGGCGACGGCGAAGGCGAGCAGCCTGACGGCGTCGGTGGCGGCGGCGACGGTGAAGGTGAGCAGCCTGACGGCGTCGGTGGCGGCGGCGACGGCAAGGTGGAGCAGGGGCGGCGGGCGGCGATGGCGACGAGGAGGAGCAGGGAGAAGAGGGGGATTTGGTCGAAAACTGCTAAGTGTTGTATATATATCAAAAGCATTGGTCCCGGTTCGTGGCACGAATCGGGACCAATGCCCCCTTTAGTCCCGGTTGGTGACTAAAGGGTGGGCATTGGTACCGGTTGGTGCCACGAACCGGGACCAATGCCCCCCATTAGTCCCGGTTGGTGCCGCCAACCGGGACCAATGGTCGTGTGCTAGCACGGTGCGGCACGAAAGTTTAGTCCCACGTAGCTAGCTGAGAGGGGCGCGCAGTGGTTTATAAGCCCCACTGCCGCACCCCTCTCGAGCTCCTCTCCACTGCAGACTTACGGGCCTGCTTACTGCTGCTTTGCCTGATGGGCCTACTGGGCCTCCTGCGGGCCTAAATCCTGGCCCATGGTTGGTTTCTAGTCGTATTCAGGCCGTGGGGGCCCAATAGGAGGCACTTTTTTTTTCTTTACTTATTGTTGATATTTTTATTTTTTTCCCAGTTTTTTGTTTTGTTTTCTGCATTATTTATTTTCTTTTGTTTTTTTGCTTTATTTTTTACTTATTTTTGTTTTCAGTTTTAGAAAAATTATAAACTTTCTATTAGTGCCATTAGTTCTCAAATTTGAAAACACTTTTTTTGGTTTTTTGTTTCGTTTCTTGCTTTATCTATTTTATTTTGTTTGTACTTACAACAAAATACTTATTGTTGCTATTTTTATTTTTTTCCAGTTTTTTTGTTTTGCTTTCTGCATTATTTATTTTCTTTTGTTTTTTGCTTCATTTTTTAATTCTTTTTTGCTTTTAGTTTTAGAAAAATTATAAACTTTCTGTTAGTGCCATTAGTTTTCAAATTTGAAAACACTTTTTTGTTTTCTTTTTGCTTTATGTATTTTATTTTGTTTCTACTTACAACAAAATACTTATTGTTGCTATTTTTATTTTTTTCCAGTTTTTTTGTTTTGTTTTCTGCATTATTTATTTTCTTTTGTTTTTTGCTTTATTCTTTAATTCTTTTTGCTTTTAGGTCAGCAAAATTATAAACTTTCTGTTAGTGCTATTAGTTTTAGAAAAATTATAAACTTTCTGTTAGTGCCATTAGTTTTCAAATTTGAATAGAGAAAAAAGCTCCAGACGAACCGGGACCAATGGCCCACGTGGCTGCCCTCTTGAGAGTGTTCTTGGTGAGAACATAGTTGACAAGGAGCGAACCGGGATTAATGGTATTACGAGGGCCGAACCATAAGACATTAAAGCATTTCAAATAAACTCTGAAAAAGTTGAAAGTTGGCATGGTATCATAATTTCACGCACATAGTATGTGCATGTACAAAACGGACAATGGTATCATACTCGTCTGTTACAAAGTTTGCATGGTATCATCATAATAGTTGCGGGAGAAAGTCTTCACTTTTTCTTCGCTTGTGTCATTTTGTTATTGCGCCGTAACCATGGATAATCTTCATCGTTTATCAGGATGCTGGGGTCAGCCTTGACTTTGAAGGGAGGAATTTCATGAAACTTTTCATAATCTTCAGACATGTCTGTCTTGCCCTCCACTATGACGATGTCCCTTTTTCCTGAAAAAACTATGTGGCACTTTGGCTCATCGTATGATGTATTCGCTTCCTTATCTTTTATTTTTCTCGGTCTGGTAGACATGTCCTTCACATAGATAACCTGTGCCACATCATTGGCTAGGACGAACGGTTCGTCAGTGTACCCAAGATTTTTCAGATCCATTGTTGTCATTCCGTACTGTAGGTCTACCTGTACCCCGTCCCCTGACAGATTGACCCATTTGCACTTCAAAAAAGGAACCTTAAAATCATGTTCGTAGTCAAGTTCCCATATGTCCACTATGTAACCATAATACGTGTTCTTTCCCCTCTCGGTTGGTGCATCAAAGCGGACACCGCTGTTTTGGTTGGTGCTCTTTTTATCTTGGTCAATCGTGTAAAATGTATTCCCATTTATCTCGTATCTTTTTCAAATCGTAACAGTCGAAGATGGTCCCCTGGACAACAAGTACAACTCATCACAAACAGTGTTGTCACCTCTGAGACGTGTTTCCAACCAACTGCTGAAAGTCGTGATGTGTTCACATGTAATCCAGTCGTCGCACTGCTCCGGGTGTTTGGAGCGCAGACTGTTCTTGTGTTCATCGACATACGGGGTCACCAAGGTAGAGTTCTGTAGAACTGTGTAGCGTGCTTGAGACCAAGAATATCCGTCACTGCATATTATTGAGTCCCTTCCAAGCATGCCTTTTCCAGTCAGTCTCCCCTCATACCGCAAGTTAGGGAGACCTATCTTCTTAAGGCCAGGAATGAAGTCAACACAAAACCCGATGACATCCTCTGTTTGATGGCCCATGGAGATGCTTCCGTCTGGCTTAGCGCGGTTACGGACATATTTCTTTAGGACTCCCATGAACCTCTCAAAGGGGTACATATTGTGTAGAAATACAGGGCCCAGAATGACAATCTCGTCGACTAGAGGAACTAGGACGTGCGTCATGATATTGAAGAAGGATGGTGGGAACACCAGCTCGAAAATGACAAGACATTGCACCACATCACTCCTTAGCCTTGGTATGATTTCTGGATCGATCACCTTCTGAGAGATTGCATTGAGGAATGCACATAGCTTCACAATGCCTAATCGGACGTTTTCCGGTAGAAGCCCCCCAATGCAACCGGAAGCAGTTGCGTCATAATCACATGGCAGTCATGAGACTTTAGGTTCTGGAACTTTTTCTCTGGCATATTTATTATTCCCTTTATATTCGACGAGAAGCCAGTCGTGACCTTCATACTAAGAAGGCATTCAAAGAAGATTTCCTTCTCTTCTTTGGTAAGAGCATAGCTGGCAGGACCTTCATACTGCTTTGGAGGCATGCCGTCTTTTTCGTGCAAACATTGCAGGCCCTCCCGTGCCTCAGCTGTATCTTTTGTCTTTCCATACACGCCCAAGAAGCCTAGCAGGTTCACGCAAAGGTTCTTCGTCACGTGCATCACGGCAATTGAAGAGCGGACTTCTAGGTCTTTCCAGTAGGGTAGGTCCCAAAATATAGATTTCTTCTTCCACATGGGTGCGTGTCCCCCAGCGTCATTCGGAACAGCTAGTGTGCTGGGACCCTTTCCAAAGATTACGTGTAAATCATTGACCATAGAAAGTATGTGATCACCGGTACGCATGGCGGGCTTCTTCCGGTGATCTGCCTCGCCTTTGAAATGCTTGCCTTTCTTTCGACATTGATGGTTGGTCGGAAGAAATCGACGATGGACCATGTACACATTCTTCGTGCAGCTTTCCAGGTATATACTTTCGGTGTCAAGTAAACAATACGTGCATGCGTGGTATCCCTTGTTTGTTTATCCTGAAAGGTTACTAAGAGCGGGCCAATCGTTGATGGTAACGAATAGCAACACCTTTAGGTCAAATTCTTCCTGTTTGTGCTCATCCCACGTACGTACATCGTTTCCATTCCTCAGCTGTAAAAGTTCTTCAACTAATGGCCTTAGGTACACATCAATGTCGTTGCCGGGTTGCTTAGGGCCTTGGATGAGAATTGGCATCATAATGAACTTCCGCTTCATGCACATCCAAGGAGGAAGGTTATACATACATAGAGTTATGGGCCAGGTGCTGTGATTGCTGCTCTAGTCCCCAAAGGATTAATGCCATCCGCTCTTAAAGCAAACCATACGTTCCTTGGGTCACGTGCAAACTCAGCCCAGTACTTTCTCTCGATTTTTCTCCACTGCGACTCGTCAGCGGGTGCTCTCAACTTCCCGTCTTTCTTACGGTCCTCACTGTGCCATCGCATCAACTTGGCATGCTCTCCGTTTCTAAACAGATGTTTCAACTGTGGTATTGTAGGAGCATACTACATCACCTTCGCAGGAACCCTCTTCCTGGGGGGGTCGCCGTCAACATCACCAGGGTCATCTCGTCTGATCTTATACCGCAATGCACCGCATATCGGGCATGTGTTCAGATCCTTGTACGCACCGCGGTAGAGGATGCGGTCATTAGGGCATGCATGTATCTTCTGCACCTCCAATCCTAGAGGGCATACGACCTTCTTTGCTGCGTATGTACTGTCGAGCAATTCGTTATCCTTTGGAATCTTCTTCTTCAATATTTTCAGTAGCTTCTCAAATCCTTTGTCTGGCACAGCATTCTCTGCCTTCCACTGCAGCAATTCCAATACGGTACCGAGCTTTGCGTTGCCATCTTCACAATTGGGGTACAACCCTTTTTTGTGATCCTCTAACATGCGATCGAACTTCAGCTTCTCCTTTTGACTTTCGCATTGTGTCCTTGCATCGACAATGACCCGGCGGAGATCATCATCATCGGGCACATCGTCTGGTTCCTTTTGATCTTCAGCAGCTTCGCCCGTTGCAGCATCATCGTGCACATCGTCTGGTTCCTCTTGATGTTCAGTAGCATCACCGTATTCAGGGGGCACATAGTTGTCATCGTACTCTTCTTCTTCGCCGTCTTCCATCATAACCCCTATTTCTCCGTGCCTCGTCCAAACATTATAGTGTGGCATGAAATCCTTGTAAAGCAGGTGGGTGTGAAGGATTTTCCGGTCAGAGTAAGACTTCGTATTCCCACATATAGGGCATGGACAACACATAAAACCATTCTGCTTGTTTGCCTCAGCCACTTCGAGAAAATCATGCATGCCCTTAATGTACTCGGAGGTGCGTCTGTCACCGTACATCCATTGCCGGTTCATCCGCGTGCATTATATATAATTAAGTGTGTCAAAAATCATTACAAAACATCATAAATAGATACTAAGTGACCAAATTAATAGAAGTTCATCATCACATTAAAACCAAAGTACATACATAGTTCTCATCTTCAAGCGAAAATCATTACAGAACAACATAAAGCTCTGCAGAGCATCTAAATTAATTAAATCATACATTGAAATTATGTAAAACATTTCAATGCGAAAATAAATGCAATCATAATCGCAACCAAGGTAACAACTGATCCAATGGCATAATGATACCAAGCCTCGGTATGAATGGCATATTTTCTAATCTTTCTAATCTTCAAGCGCATTGCATCCATCTTGATCTTGTGATCATCGACGACATCCACAACATGCAACTCCAATATCATCTTCTCCTCCTTAATTTTTCTTATTTTTTCCTTCAAGAAATTGTTTTCTTCTTCAACTAAATTTAACCTTTCGACAATAGGGTCGGTTGTAATATCCGGTTCAACAACCTCCTAGATAAATAAAATCTATGTCACGTTGGTCGGCATAATTTTCATAAACAATAAATAAACCAATAGTTATGAAAAGATAATATATACCACATCCGAATCATAGACAGGACGAGGGCCGACGGGGGCGGATACCAAAACCATCGCACTATATAAGATGCAATAATAAAAGTAAGAAAATAATACAAGTATCTATCTAAACATACAAGTAAGAATATTTTTCCTTTCAGAAAGAAGATAAGAACAAGAGGCTCACCACGGTAGTGCCGGCGATGAGATCGGCGCGCGGTGAAGACAGGGACGGGGCGTGACGGACCGCTAAACCTAGACAAATATTGAGGAAAATGGATCTTGGAGGTCGAGCTTGGAGAGGAGAAAGCTTAAGTAGTGTGGCTCGGGCATTCCATCGAACACCTTGTGTGCATAGGAGGTGAGCTAGAGCACCACCAAGCCCTCTCCCCCTCGGCGGCCATAAAAAACAGAGCAGTGTGCTCTGCTCTTACGCGAGGGGGTATATATAGGCACATCATTGGTCCCGGTTGGTGGCATGAACCAGGACTAAAGGGCAACCTTTGGTCTCGGTTCAAGCCACCAACCGGGACCAATGGTGGTGGGACAGGAGCGAGGCCCATTGGTCCCGGTTCGTCCCACCAACCGGGACCAAAAGGTCCAGACGAACCGGGACCAATGGCCCACGTGGCCCGGCCGGCCCCTGGGGCTCACGAACCGGGTCCAATATCACCATTGGTCCCGGTTCTGGATTGAACCGGGACTAATGGGCTGACCCGGCCTGGACCAATGCCCCGTTTTCTACTAGTGTGAACGCACATCGCCGAAAGTCCTGAATTAATTCTAGTTGCCAATGTCAAGTCTAGGACTTGAACTCCGGTGGGCATGGTGGTACCATAGTCCTTCTAATCATCCGACCACATGCATGCCTTAATATATTTTGAAAAATGGGTTTGTACCTTTTTGAGATTTTTGTATATGGTATCACATGCATGCCTTAACTCTTAAGAGTAAGAAAAATAATAATATGGACATTTTTGGATAAAATTGCCCAAGTATCTCTATCACACAAACTTGTCGCAATGAAAGAAAAGGTAATCCTATTTGGAAATAAATGCATACATGTGTACAATGAACAAAAAATATATAGTGCATATAAAAATATCTAATTTGAAAAGTGTGGACATCAAATGTGTCAAAATATTTCCTTTCAATCTGCTATACTTACCATCTATATGTAGTCAAATTTAAGTTGATGTCTACGGCTAGGATCAAAATTTTCTCTTACCACTTAAGGGGTAAGAGGTAGCATCTTAAAATTTCTCTTGTTGGGTACTTCGTGATTGGTAGTTACGCTGTCGTTATCGCTTGTGTATAGTTATTTGAAGACGAAGGATTTGGAAGCTAGCTAACTTCTGGCAGCTAACAATTCTAGCAATGAAAAGGGCCTAGAAAAGCTCATTTTCTAAATCTTTGACTTTCTCCCCGGTACTAAAGAATTTAAGATTTAGACAAAACCGCTAGAATTTCATAGATTTGAGTGACATCACCAGGTGGGCCATCCAGGTAGCGGATATAGGTTTTTCTCCTCTAGCTGGACACATCATGAAAATAAGTTGTTTCCCTATCCCCATCCTCTGACATTCCTATCTCTCCTGGAAACTTCATGCTGTCAACTCGTGGCAGCTGCACATCATTTACCGGTCTAGAGTCTACCTCACATACAAATATCACGTTTGACTAACAACAATATCATGCCAAGAGACATAATCGTATCTTATATTGAAATAAAATCTTGAACCATCCATGAAACAAATACTCCCTCCAGCACATAATATAACATAAGATATTATTAATTACATCTAATATGGCACATATTGAATGTAATGCCATCCTGTATTATGGGACAAAAGGAGTATTTTGGGAGCTTAATTACTGGATGAAATCACAAAGCATGGAAAGCACATAGTACATCACAACTTCTTATTGAACCAAATCTTGAGTAGTAGGAGTGGCTAGTGTCCAGGGGCTGGACGCCAGCGATGGAGCAGATCCTGCGAACCGGCAGGGTCATGGTACTAGTCAGACGAGGCGGTGGCAGATCACTAGTAAAAAACAGGGCATTTGTCCCGGTTCGTAAGGGCCTCTAGTTTCGGTTCTTGAACCGGGACTAATAGGTCGTTACTAATGCCTCCCCCTTTAGTCCCGGTTCTTACACGAACCGGGACAGATGGGCATCCACGTGGTCGCTGCGGGCAGCCCAGGCAGGGGGGCCTTTGGTCCCGTTGGTGACATAGACCGGGACCAAAAGGCATCCACGCGTCAGAAGCTGGCTGCAGCTGAGGGTTTTTTTTTAAAAAAAGTGGCTGGTTTTGGGGTTTTGGGGGTTAATTTAGGTTGTTATTAGCTAGCTAATAAAGAAAAGTGTCCTCTCTTATATCTTTGTGCTTGGTTTACCAACGCTACTGCTATGTTCATTTCACCCGCTGATCTATCTATCTACCTATCTATACCTACAATTTCTCACATTAATTAGATTTTATGAGCCGTTAATCTGGTGGGACCGAATTATTACGGTGTAGATCAATCCATACAGCTAAAAACCTCACGTGCCTTTTTTTCATCTAAAATCTCTCACGTATCTCTTACTTGCAAAGAAAACTAACTCTCTTAATCTAATCTCTCACGTATCTCAAAAGGCCTCACGTGTCTTTTTTTTATCATCTAAAAACTCTCGCGTATCCATCCCAATCTAATCTCTCACATAACCCTAAATAAAATCTCACGTATATCTACCTGCAAAAAAAACCAACTCTCTAAACTCTCACGTATCTCTTACCCACACAAAAAAAGTCTCTCATGTATCTCTACAAAAGTCTATTACATTGAAAATATTTTTGCTTACGTGTTGATGAAAGAATCCTGACTGGATATTACACGTAGCCTCTCTCTCTAAAAAAACATGCTAAAGAATCCTGACTAGATGATACAGGCACGCAACTTTTCTCTCAAATAAAAAAAACACGCTAGCGTCGCTTCTCGCCTTCTTCCCATCGTCGTCCTCGCCAATCGCCACGCCCTCCTAGACTCTAAACAGAACTATCCAAACCAGTCTCTCCCTAATCCCCTTCTCTCAAACCTTTCAATTTTCTGTGCATAACCCCGCTGCAATCCGTTTAGCTGAGGAGGTCCTTTAAATCTCCTCGGATTTCATGTGTCCCGATCATATTATGGACGCTAAAGTGGGGACAATGGCGCATCAACGGCAATTTGAACCGGTTTGGTAGCTGCCGTTGTTCATGAGGCTGCTGATTGGAGGAACCACTTCAGATTCATAGCATGGTCATTCAGCACCTAATTTGAATGGGTCTAGCAGTCGCCATTGTTAGTGACGCTGCACGGCCGAAGATTCGAGGAACTATTCTAGACGGACAGCACCGCTATCGATCCACATCCTCTATATATACTGGTCGAGTTCGTCGGCATTCGCTCCTATCTTCATAATGTCAGTAAGTAATATTATCATTAAATCCCCCTCTATTCTACAGCAGGCCTGTTCAATTTGTCCCACAACTCCCACGTAACTGAATTAATAAATCTCTAATTAATGGTTGATAAAGAAAATTTTGTACTACCGTACATACCCCCATCAAATAGCACAGCTGACGAGTCATGACCAGATTATCTAACATATGGAGCCGAGGAGAACCAACTGCATCTGTAGCAGGAAGCACATAATCCCTTTTTAATGGACTTTGGATCGTCTTTCCTTGGGGAAGAAACTGTATGGGAACATTGTGAAACTGTGATACTGAAATAGCAATGATGTTTCAGCCAGTGGCTACTCCAACTGAACTGCGACAACACACATGGTTCCTAAGCATGGAGGGATGTTCCTCCTAATTTTGTTGATGCTGTTTGGTAAGGGACAGTTAGCCCTCAAAAGGTCAAGGACTCAACTCAACCCTGACTTCCTCTGACTCACTGTGTTCATAAGTGTTATTACAAAATCAGCTGATCTTTATATAAACGGATCTGATTTGGATCTCTTCTATTTATTTTTCCTGAAACAGGATAATATCCGATTATCTCCATGATATTGCTGATCATCATCCTACCTAAACAAAGGGATGAGGCCTAGGCTTCAATTATTTTCCTATACAAATGACTTTTAAGTTATAGCAACTTCGGTCTTTCAAAAAGTTATACCATCTTCCATTCATCCACCGACAAGCACTAGCTATTCAATGCAATAGGTAATTATCAAATGTCAATGGAGCATCCAAAACATTCAAAATAGCATACATACGGCTTCTAATCCGATACAATTGATTACGCTTATGCAAAAGATGAAGCAGCAATTGACTTTCAGATAATCTACAATTACTAATAAATAAGGGATTATAAATTAATATGTGTCAAATATGAGGATTTGAACCATAGGTTTTGTATCTCTTCTTTTTAGAAGCAAAGAAGACTGAAAAATCTAACCACTAATAGGTTGGTGCAGCAAGGAGGAACTCAGCAAAATTGGAGGACAGAGTAACGGGAGGCTCCGCGTTGACGGATTGGTGGATTTTGGCTGTTGGCGGGGCGATGCACATGTACAATGTGATGCTTTCCCTCATATCTTCCACGCAAGCATATTGTTTTCCTTTCTATTAGTTTGAAATTTTACAAATATACTAATATGTTCCATGAGAGGCTAGAATACGTAGCTTACTATTTTCTCTTCCATTAGTTCCAGATTACAAGGATGCGAATGTCCAGGATTAATCCACTGCTGAAAAAATACCCACCACCGTCTACATTGTATATTCGTTTGTTTTTGTTGGGATTGTACAACAGGTTAAGGCTCCCCATCGAACAATGAATTTGCTGAACCAATGAACATATTTTTCGATGTACGTTACTGCCTAAAAATGTAATTTATCTTCCTGTACATATGGTATTTTTTCTTCGGATTGTATAACATGGATGGCCGAATTTTAACCAAATTTTGTTGGGAGTTTTATTCTGAGATTTTGTTGAAGCAAAAGAAGATGCCTATTTGTGCTACAATTTTTGGTAGGCGATGTCAGTGAAATTGCACAATACACATTTTGATATTTATAGCTCTAAATATATATATCGATTCAGCAAACTCCAAATGCAACTTCATCTCCACATGTTTCCTTTGTCAAGCCCTTCTCAGCTTTATTCGCTCCATGACGCCTGTCTAGCCGCCGCCGTTCAGTCATCTGCAACCGCCCGATGAATTAACCAAAAGGAAATTTTGCCAGCTCCCAAACATGGTTTTCCTGGCCATACTGTGACGCGTTCGCCACCAGCCTATTATCGCAGGGGCCGTTGCTTAGGTACTCCAACTGTGGCGCGTCTACCCACGTGCCCTTTTTGTGCTGCCAGAAGTATATCTGGAGCAGCTCGCCGGAGAAGTTGGTCGCCCAATGCGGAAGGGAACTATTAGTCCTCAATATATTCAAATGGGTAGAAGAACAACACGGCAAGGTCAGTTGTCCCTCCACATTGGAATTGACAAATTTGAAAAGGGCCATGATGCTATCCAATCCAATTTGTATCTCTATTCCCTTCCCTTCAACCTTTAAATCTCCAAAGCCTCTGTGATCCAATCTAGCTTTCCTTTTGAGGCCTATCAATTAAAACAAAGATTTTGTGGTGCATATGTTGAACTTACATGAAAACTGAGTTATACAAGAAGAATGTTGTATCATTAGTTGTCATAGTAAGATATTTATGCTCCTGTAGGTCTCACTCGACATCCCTTTAGTATGTAACAATCAATTGTTCTCAAAATTCTTTATAGTTTATTTGAAGTTCACTTTATATTGCCAAAAACCAACTAAATAAATGACAAAACACAAATATAGCTTCAAATCAATTGTGCTTTAGAAGATACGGAAAATATATATGATATTTCTCTAATAACACCATCTTCAACCATATCAAATATCATTATAATAATTTAAATTAATCTATATGTTTGGACTGATTTGTTAAACTGAAAACTAACAATCAATTATAGGAGTACTCCCAGGTTGGACATTATTAGTAGAGGCGAGTTTCATGCTTCGCGAGTTGCTGACGTTATCCTAATATAAATTTAACCCAAGGTTACAACAAAGTAAGTCTCTTCATGAAAATAATCATGCTCAATGTATATTTGGTTCGTTTCTTACAATACCATGCAAAATAATATCCCAATATGCAGCTGATTTAAAATGTATTCTTCTCATTGCCCATAATAAGTTCTCAAGTTATTTCCATTTTTTTTGTTTCTAAAGAATGGATCTTTCTTATAGTGAATTTATAATTGAGGATTTACTGAAGTGATGTTGTTTATTTTCCCCTATACATCACCAAGGACTACTTTCACATTTTCTAATAGGCATGCATTTTATGTTCATTTATGCTTGCCCGTGCAGTTGCACGGGTTGACGACTAGTATATAATAACTCTTCATGCTCGCATCATACATCATCATATATAATAACAAGTCCTACTAATCATGCATCATTATACAACTTCTACTCGTTACTAATAACAAGTCATACGATCATCATACTCATAGTCATCGAACCCAACCCTATATAATTGTTCTTAGCACATGATCATCAGTATCAGGTAGGACCTAAACACACTTAAGATAAAATAGCATAAAACAATATAGACCCTGACTCTCCATTATGAAGAATGGAGATCATCCTGTCTTCAGTTCTTGCGCTTCGCTTCCTTTTGCTTCCAAGAAGCTCTTAACGACTGTCCATACATTTTTTCCATTCTTTAATTGTCATGTCTCCACTTCTTTTAAAAATCCGGTATGGACAGTTGAGGTTCGTAGGACGACCTGGTTGTATTTTTAAAACATCAAGGCAACCATGCGTATACATCAGATGAGGCACACAATCATTTAGGATTATCTGTTGAAAAACATAGTAATAACTTCGTAGTTAGCAATGATGTAGTAGTTTTTGAAGTATGCAAAAAGATGCACGGATGTCGTAATAGTAAAAAATCTTACCAAGGTATCTCTATGGTAGTTACCGTAGTTCAACACGTGCACTAGTGGCATGTATTGACCATAATGTTGAGGAGTTCGACTGTAGACATTGTAATTCTCAAGATCAGTACAAAATGCGATCAGATGATTTTTCTCCTTATAAGTTAATTCAGAGCCATCGGTGTAGTGAGTTTTGTCTACCATCTTCCGCACATTCTTTGAAGAATGAAAATAAGCTGTCAATGGAAATAAGCTGTCAACTATTTTGAAATAAATAATATAAATTACTTAATAACTATGTTTGAGAAGCTCACATGAGGGGAGAATTGGAAGTGTATCCACAAGGACCCAAATGTCCATATTGTCTTGCTCGATTGTAGGATCACCAAGATCCATGGCGCTAAGCATACCCTCATCAAAACCATACATCTTGCAAAGTGCTTCCCAATTTTTGCAAACAAAATGTGTTACACTCTCAGCATTGTACAACTTTACTTCAAAATCCACACCATGATGGGTCCTTAGGTGAATTTTTTTGGTTTCCATACTTTCATGGTCTTCAAAACCCATCCTCTCCGAAACATACGTCTTGCATAGCATGGGATAAGCTAGTCGAATTGGAAAAGATGAAAAATACACGTTAAAATAGTTGAAGTCGTGCTTAATTATGAAAAAAACTATTGTCCTCGTTGCGTACCATATGAACATCCTCCTCGAGCTTAATGCTGAAGCGCCGATCTTCGTCCAGCTCAAGGAACCTGTCTCACATACCTCGCTTGTCGTGGCACCAGTGGCACTCCCCCGGGCGGTTTTCGTCGTCCGAGTATGACATTTCCGGCCTATGTTCATAATTAAAATATTAAACTTCTACAATTAAATATATGTACTAAAAAACCTAAATTAGATCATTATTATTAATCACGGGTTGACTATCGGTGATGGTAGCTCCTCCTTTCATTCCCGAGTGCATTATTACACCAAATTGTCTAGCACACGGGAATGAAGGAGAAGTTACCCCCACGACAGCGTGGATGATGGAGGGGGCTCTTCAATTTTAGCATTCAAAGTAGGAGTACTTTTCCAATATGAGCATTCAATAAGCAAAACCAAATTGTAAAATAAAGTAGTATTCAAATTAGCATGCATTCAATTATAACCAAAAGTACATCATCTCTTGTGTCCATACATCATCGAATATTATCACTAATACTCCTCGAATACTATCATACATATAGCATCGCCAATACAGCTAGAACCGTAGCGCCCGACGGGTATCGTCGCCGGTGGTGGACACCCAAAGATAAGGAACCATCACAGGATCATAGCTCCGTGAAGAACCTGCCAGGTATTGTCGAACCTGCCCTCCAACGCAACCATGTATCGATGGACGTGCTCGTCCTCCTCGCTGACACGGTGACGTACCACCTCCGCGGTGTCCGGAAGCCTCGGCACCGTCACTGGCCCACACGGCCGCCACCAAACAAGGATCGGGTCAACAACGGGCTGGCTCCTCACCAATATACGTCCCCCGGAAGGTAGCACCTCCCAATACCAGCCCGCGGAGCCCAGTCCCGGACATGACCCTGATTAAGCAAGCCTCCACCGCCGAGTCGACGACGAGCATGCGGGATAGGCATAGTCGATGTCGATGCGGGAACTACTTCTATATATAGTAAAATAAAGTAGTTTTATTAATTAAATCAACTAGTTCAACTACTAAGCACTTACTATAAATAAATAAAGTAGTACTTACTAAAAATAAACTACTTCTATATATAGTAAAATAAAGTAGTTTATTAAATCAACTAGCTAGTTCAATTATATATTAAGAACTTACTATAAATAAAATAAAGTAGTACTTACTAAAAATAAACTAGTTTAGCTATAGTTCTATTATTTTTCTAACTAATTATATTAAACACTTTCTCTTCTTATTTTCCTTTTTCCTATATTCTAAATATGAACATATTCATAAATAACTTTGATCATGCAGAATTTTCCTATACATACACAATATGAACATATACATAAATTGACAAAGAAAATTCTATGAACAAAAAAATCATTAAAATTCTATGAACAAAATTATAACAGAAAAAAAATCATAGAAATTCTATGAACAGAAAAAAAACATAAAAAATTGACATATTCAATCTTTGCATATATATGAACATACAAACATGCATATTCAACAATAATATGAAAAAAATACTAAACATTTAAATTACACAATATGAAAAAATTATGAACTACACATCTAAATTACTACACATCTAACAAAAAAAATCTATGAACTACAAAAAAATCTAACCAAATCTAACTCAATTAACTACACATCTAAATTATACTACACATCTAAATTAACTACTATATCAAATTAAATTAGCAAAAATTTTGCTCACGGGATGGCGACGACGTGAGGGGCGCGGCGAGGGCGACGGGCAGGGGACGACGACCACAAGGGCGACGGTGCGTGAGGGGCGGCGCGGTGACGGTCGACGGTGAGGTGCGGCGCGGGGCGGGGCGGCAATGGGCAGGGGCCGACAGCGTCGCGGGGCACGGGGCGCGGGGTGGGGGGCGGCGACGGTGTCGGGGCGGCGCGGAGCGACGACGGCGATGGAGAGGCAGAGACGGGCAGCCTGGCGGCGTCTGGCAGGGAAGAACAAACTGAACCAAATTTTCACGAGTGTTGCTTATATAGGCAGAGCATTGGTCCCGGTTGGTGGCATAAACCGGGACAAATGCCACCCTTTAGTCCCGGTTGGTGCCACCAAACGGGACTAAAGGGCTTGTGCTACCCGCGTCGCGACATGAAAGTTTAGTCCCAGCTCGCTAGCTGAGGGAGCTCGAGAGTGCTTTATAAGCCCCAGTCCTGCTGCCCTCTCGAGCTCCTCTCAAATGCAGGCTTACGGGCCTAAACGCACTATATGTGCCTGTGGGCCTATGGGGCTATTACGGGCCTGAATCCTGGCCCACTGTTGGGCTTCTAGTCGTATTCAGGCCGTGGTGGCCCTTTATAGGTGGCACTTTTTTATTTTTATTTTTTATTTTTTGCTTTGAATTATTTATTTTCTTTTGATTTTTGCTTTGTTTTTTTATTCTTTTTTCTTTTATCTCAGAATAATTATAATCTATCTGTTACTCCATTAGTTTCCAAATTTGAATAATTATAATCTTTATGCAACTAAAAGTATTTGGAGTGATTCTTTTTCTAGCTATTTAATATTACTGTGTTTTATCATTATATTGAAAAACAAATTTTGTTATTTTAGTTTCTATCAAAAGAATCTTTATGACAATTCTTTTTGCTACTAAAGTTTTTAACAAAAAATTCTTTATGATAATTATTTCTCCTTTTCATGTTTTGAACAGAAAATACTTTGATAATTTTAGTTGCATAAATTTTATATAATTTTAGTTTATAAAATACTAGAGGTTTATAAAAGCTTTTTAGTTGATTCCTTTTGCTATTAGAGTTTTATAAAAACATTTACTGGTTTTTTTGAGCTATAAGACCTTTTATTTTGTGGGGAATTGAGATATAAGACCTTGAAATTGAAAAGCATTTCAAATGAACTCTGAAAAGGTTGGAAGTTGGCATGGTATCATCATTTCATTCACATAGCATGTCCAAGAAAGTTGAGAGGGTTACGGCAAAAGCTGGATGCACTTCATGTACAAAACGAACAATCTCTTTCGAAGTATCAGGATTTCATACGGAAACTTGTCTGTTACAACAGGCATTTGAAATAAACTACGAAAAGGTTGAAAGTTGGCATGGTATCATCATAATAGTTGTGGAGAAAGTCTTCACTTTTCCTGCGCTTGTGTCCTTTCCTTATTGCGCCGTAACCATGGATAATCTTCATCATTTATGAGGATGCTTGGGTCAGCCTTGACTTTGAAGGGAGGAATTTCATGAAACTTTTCATAATCTTCGGACATGTCTGTCTTGCCCTCCACTCCCACGATGTCCCTTTTTCCTGAAAGAACTATGTGGCGCTTTGGCTCATCGTATGATGTATTCGCTTCCTTATTTTTTCTTTTTCTCGGTATGGTAGACATGTCCTTCACATAGATAACTTGTGCCACATCATTGGCTAGGACGAACGGTTCGTTAGTGTACCCAAGATTGTTCAGATCCACTGTTGTCATTCTGTACTGTGGGTCTACCTATACCCTGCCTCCTGACAGATTGACCCAGTTGCATTTAAACAATGGGACCTTAAAATCTACTCCGTAGTCAAGTTCCCATATGTCCACTATGTAACCATAATATGTGTCCTTTCCCCTCTCGGTTTCTGCATCAAAGCGGACACCGCTGTTTTGGTTGGTGCTCTTTTGATCTTGGGCGATCGTGTAAAATGTATTCCCATTTATCTCGCATCCTTTGTAAGTCAATACAGTCGAAGATGGTCCCCTGGACAACGAGTAGATCTCAGCACAAACAGTGTTCTCACCTCTGAGACGTGTTTCCAACCAACTGCTGAAAGTCCTGATGTGTTCACTTGTAATCTAGTCGTCGCACCGCTCCGGGTGTTTGGAGCGCAGACTGTTCTTGTGTTCATCGACATACGGGGTCACCAAGGTAGAGTTCATTAGTATTGTGTAGTGTGCTTTAGACCAAGAATATCCGTCCCTACATATTATTGAGTCCCCTCCAAGCGTGCCTTTTCCAGTCATTCTCCCCTCATACCGTGATTCAGGGAGACCTATCTTCTTAAGGCCAGGAATGAAGTCAACACAAAATCCAATGACATCCTCTATTTGATGGCCCATGGAGATGCTTCCTTCTGGCCTAGCGCGGTTACGGGCATATTTCTTTAGGACTCCCATGAACCTCTCAAAGGGGTACATATTGTGTAGAAATACGGGGCCCAGAATGACAATCTCGTCAACTAGATGAACTAGGACATGCGTCATGATATTGAAGAAGGATGGTGGGAACACCAGCTCGAAACTGACAAGACATTGCACCACATCACTCCTTAGCCTTGGTATGATTTCTGGATCGATCACCTTCTGAGAGATTGCACTGAGGAATGCACATAGGTTCACAAAGGCTAATCGGACGTTTTTCGGTAGAAGCCCCCTCAATGCAAACGGAAGCAGTTGCGTCATAATCACGTGGCAGTCATGAGACTTCAAGTTTTGAAACTTTTTCTCTACCATATTTATTATTCCCTTTATATTCGACGAGAAGCCAGTCGGGACCTACATACTAAGCAGGCATTCAAAGAAGATTTCCTTTTCTTCTTTGGTAAGAGCGTAGCTGGCAGGACCTTCATACTGCTTTGGAGGCATGCCGTCTTTTTCGTGCAAATGTTGCAGGTCCTCCCGTGCCTCAGCTGTATCAGTTTTCTTCCCATACACGCCCAAGAAGCCTAGTAGGTTCACGCAAAGCTTCTTCGTCACGTGCATCACGTCAATCAAATAGCAGACCTCTAGGTCTTTCTAGTCGGGTAGGTCCCAAAATATAGATTTCTTCTTCCACATGGGTGCATGTCCCTCAGTGTCACTCGGAACAGCTAGTCCGTCGGGACCCTTTCCAAAGATTACGTGTAAATCATTGACCATAGCAAGTACGTAATCACCGGTATGCATGGCGGGCTTCTTCCGGTGATCTGCCTCGCCTTTGAAATGCTTGCCTTTCTTTCGACATTGATGGTTGGTCGGAAGAAATCGACGATGGCCTAGGTACACATTCTTCCTGCAGCTTCCCAGGTATATACTTTCGGTGGCAACTAGACAGTGCGTGCATGCATGGTATCCCTTCTTTGTCTGTCCTGAAAGGTTACTGAGAGTGGGCCAATCGTTGATGGTTACAAACAGCAATGCGTGCAGGTTAAATTCCTCCTGTCTGTGCTCATCCCACACACATACACCGTTTCCATTCCATAGTTGTAAAAGTTCTTCAACTAATGGCCTTAGGTACACATCAATGTCGTTGCCGGGTTGCTTAGGGCCTTGGATGAGAACTGGCATCATAATGAACTTTTGCTTCATGCACATCCAAGGAGGAAGGTTATACATACATACAGTCACGGGCTAGGTGCTGTGATTGCTACTCTGCTCCCCGGAAGGATTAATGCCATGCGCGCTTAAACCAAACCATACGTTCCTTGGGTCATGTGCAAACTCATCCAAGTACTCTTTCTCGATTTTTCTCGACCGCGACCCGTCAGCGGGTGCTCTCAACTTCTCGTCTTTCTTACGGTCCTCACTGTGCCATCGCATCAACTTGGCATGCTCTTTGTTTCTGAACAGTCGTTTCAACCGTGGTATTATAGGAGCATACCACATCACCTTCACAGGAACTCTCTTCCCGCGGCACTCGCCGTCAACATCACCACGGTCATCTCGTCCGATCTTATACCGCAATGCACCGCATACCGGGCATGCGTTCAAATCCTCGTACGCACCATGGTAGAGGATGTAGTCATTAGGGCATGCATGTATCTTCTGCACCTCCAATCCTGGAGGGCATACGACCTTCTTTGCTGCGTACGTACTGTCGGGCAATTCATTATCCTTTGAAAGCTTCTTCTTCAATATTTTCAGTAGCTTCTCAATCCTTTGTCAGGCACAGCATTCTCTGCCTTTCACTGCAGCAATTCCAGTACGGTACCCAACTTTGTGTTGTTATCTTCGCAATTGGGGTGCAACCCTTTTTTGTGATCCTCTAACATGCGATCAAACTTCAGCTTCTCCTTTTGACTTTCGCATTGCGTTCTTGCATCGACAATGACCCGACGGAGATCATCATCGGGAACATCGTCTGGTTCCTCTTGATCTTCAGCAGCTTCCCCCATTGCAGCATCATCGGGCACATCGTCTGGTTCCTCTTGATCTTCAGCAGCTCCCCCAATTGTAGCATCACAGTATTCAGGGGGCACATAGTTGTCATCGCCCTCTTCTTCTTCGCCGTCTTCCATCATAGCCCCTATTTCTCCGTGCCTCGTCCAAACATTATAGTGTGGCATGAAACCCTTGTAAAGCAGGTGGGTGTGAAGGATTTTCCGGTCAGAGTAAGACTTCGTATTCCCACATTTAGTGCATGGACAACACATAAAATCATTCTGCTTGTTTGCCTCAGCCACTTCGAGAAAATGATGCACGCCCTTAATGTACTCGGAGGTGTGTCTGTCATCATACATCCATTGTCGGTTCATCTGCGTGCATTATATATAATTATGTGTGTCAAAAGTAAGAAAATCAGACAAATATCTACCTAAAGTAAAAAAATCAGACAAGTATCAGAAAGAAGATAAGAACAAGAGGCTCACCACGGTGGTGCCGGCGACGAGATCGGCACGGGCGATCAACGGCGGTGAAAACGGGGATGGGGCGTGACGGACCGCTAAATCTAGACAAATCTCGAAAAAATGGAGCTCCGAGGTCGAGCTTCGAGAGGAGAAAGCTTAACTAGTGTGTCTCGGGCATTTCATCGAACACCTCATGTGCATAGGAGGTGAATTAGAGCACCCAAATGCCCTCTCCTCGCCGGATTGAAAAAACGAGCACTGGAGTGCTCTGCCGCGGTGGTGGGTATATATAGGCAAGTTATTTGTCCCGGTTCATGCTATGAACCGGAACTAAAGCCCCCCCCTTCTGTCCCGGTTCAAGCCACGAATCGGGACCAATGGTTGTGGGCCAGGAGCGAGGACCATTGGTCCCGGTTCGTGGCATGAACCGGAACAAATGGTTCCACACGAACCGGGACCAATGCCCACGAGGCCCCGGCCGGCCCCCTGGGCTCACGAACCGGGTCTAATACCCCCATAGGTCCCGGTTCTTGAAGAACCAGGACTAATGGGCTGGCCAGGCCCGAACATTAGCCCTGTTTTCTACTAGTGGATGGTGAGGCCGTCTCCCACGGCGATCTGGCAGACGTCGACGCGCTGGTTAGCGGCGAGCTCGGCGTTGAAGCCCTTGAGAAAGTCAGAGATGGATGCGAGGACACCGTCCACAACAACGCCGGGCAGGATGTCTAACAAAGTCATGGCGACGCCGGCCACAGTGCCGCCCCAGAGTGTGTTGTCGTAGACGATGGTGCCGCCGACGCGGACCAGCCGCATCAGCTGCTCGTGGTACTGCCTGTAGTTCTGCTTGTCGGCGTCCACAAACGCAAAGTCGTACTGCGCCGCAGGGTCGCCATCCTCAGTGGCGAGGAGCTCCTCGAGGCGGTCGAGCGCCTTGCCCTTGCAGAAGTCCACCTTGTGCACCACACCGGCATGCTGGATGAAGGGCAGGCCGAGCTCGAAGTCTTTTTGGTTGACGTCGATGGCCACCACCTTGGCATCCTCCGGCAGAGTAGCCCGTGAACACACCGATCTCGATCGTGTTCCTGGCCCCCGCTATCTTGATCAGCAGCTGCAGCAGCTGGGCCCCTGGATGATGCCCCTGGATGCACCGACCAATATGAATTGGACTGAAGCTACGGCGCTAGCAGTAATTATGTACTCCCTGTGTAAACAAATATGAAAGCGTCTAGATCACTAGAATAATATCTAAACGCTCTTATATTTTTTTACTACCTCTGGTGCTTGTCGGTGAGGAGGCGCAGGTCGTGCATGCACTCCGGCTCTCGGGGGAACACCGTGGTATCCAGGATGTACATGTACAAGGCGTCACTCTTGAGCAGATGCTTGATATCGTAGCTCGCATTGACGACGTCGCAGCCACCAGCCGCCATTGCTCTTGGTTGGTCTCCAAGAAAACTATAGATCAAAGCACTGGAACGACTCACTCTGTTCTCTCACTCTCTGTCTCTCACACACAAATTAGCGCACTGCTGTAGTGATACTTGCATTGCAATGGGGTTTGGTTTTATAGTGGTTGTTCGACTGGGATACAGGATCCCCCACTAGCTAGTGCAGATTGGGTCATCGCACACAGTTCAAAATCCTATCACACAAGGATGGTCGAACCGTCACCTTGCCATGTTGTGCAACAGGGGGAGGTGAGGCATTGCACACGATAAAAAAAACATGTACGATAGGCACTACTTAGAGAAGGCTTATATGTGGCCTCAAATGAGTTGTGGATCCGCTCAGGATCCGGTCACAACTATTTTGAAAAAAAATTACATTAACGGGTAAAAGTTTAGGCCCGCCACAGCTAGTTTGAAAAAGTTGCAGTGGAAGTTAAAAATTTAGGTCCTGCTACTTGTGAGCTGCATTGCGATTTTATCAAAGAAAAGAGAATGATGCAGTACAGTACAGATAAGTATATCTCTCAGTTAAGAACCAAGATTATCAATCCAATAGGATAACCACACAACACTATGTAAGCAATACCTGCACAAACAAGATAACAAATCTTTGCACTCAACGAGAACAAGAGGTTGTAAATCCCTTGGCGGTTAATTGCAAGATTAAATTGTAAGGTGATAGATAGATAGATCACATAGAAATATCAAAATAAATAAATTAATAAATAATACATTAATGCATTTTTGAATTTTAATATATGATAAAGGTAGGCCTCGGGGCCATAGTTTCCACTAGAGGCTTCTCTCGAGAAAAAAACATATGATGGTTAGACAAGTTACTATTGGGCAATTGATAGAAAAGCAAATAATCATGACGATATTAAAGACAATGATCATACATAGGCATCACGTCCGATACAAGTAGACCGACGCCTACCTGCATCTAATACTATTACTTCACATATCGACTGCTATCTAGCATGCCTCTAGAGTATTAAGTTCATAAAGAACTGAGTAACGCCTTAAGCAAGATGACAAGATGTAAACAAGATAAATTCACGTATAAATAAACCCCATCTTTTTTACCCTTAATAGCAATGATACATACATGTCATGTGCCCTTTTGTCACTGGGATTGAGCACCGCAAAATTGAGCACATTACAAAGCACATCTCCTGTTGCAAGATAAATCAATCTAGTTGGCCAAAGCAAATCAATAGATCGGAGAGAAGTACAAAGCTATAGCAATAATGCATAAAAGAGTTTAGAGAAAACTCAATATTCATATATTATTTGATAAAAAACTCACAATTCATCGGATCCCAACAAACACAACGCAAAAAGTCATTACATCGGATAGAACTCCAAGAACATCATGGAGAACATTGTATTGAAGAACATCGAGAGAGAAGAAGTCATCTAGCTATGAACTATGGACCCGTAGGTCTGTGCTAAACTACTCACGCATCATTGAAAGGGCAACAAGGTTGATGTAGACCCCCTCCATGATCAACTCCTCCTCCGGCGGAGTGCCGGCGGAGGCCTCCAGATGGGATCTCACGAGAACAGAAATTTACGATGGTCGAAAAAGTATTTCAGGTGGCTCTCTGATTTGAGGGGAATATTTGAGTATTTATATAGGAAGAATTAGGGTCGGAGGTGCCACATGGGGCCCACAAGTCTGTTAGGTCAAACAGAAGTCCACTTGGTACCACCTGCCACGATATATTTTCTCTACTATTAAAGGAGGATCGAACGTCGTGATGGTTCGACCTCCTTCGCTACCCCGCCTCACGATCGATAGTCCTCACACGATTCCTTCGTAAAAAAAAAGACGCTATCCACGCCCTGTCTTATCCCGATCCTCTCACCCACGATCTCCCCTCTCCTGCGACGCAGGAACCCACGTCCGGTGCCCGATCTTCCCCAACCCTCTCATCGCCTCTCACACTGGTCTGCACAAAAAAAGTACGATCACGGTGGGAACCCCCCATCACCATCGGGGCAAGGACTGGGAGGCCGTGCTCCAATACGGCGGTGGTGGCATGGCAACGGCGTCAACCAAGCTCCTTCCTCCACTGGATAATGGATGCTGGGTTCGCCGACGGTGATGGATACGTCATCGGCTTCAAAGTCCCATGAAGGCCAAGAAGAGCGACCACAGTTACAGCCACGCGTTGCCTCCAGTTGCTGGCCTTCTCCAAGGACGTGCTGCAGCGCCGTGAGCCAGCGGCGCCGTGGACGACGCTCCCACCGTCTAGCGCCCTGGTGCCTAACACCGTGGGACGCGACCACGGCCCTGCTCGCCCTCCTCCTTGCTAGCGCTGCTGGCCCCTGTTCATGCATCTCACGAGGAGAAACCAGAGATCGCTATGGCTACCCGTGGGCTGACTCCACCATCGTCATCCAGGTCCGTGACATTGACGACCGACCCCTCCCCTTCCTCCTCTACCCATGCGGTTGCTCCGCCGCCGCCGGAGTCGGTGGTTTTGCTTCTGCGGCTGAAGCGGCGCGACGAAGAAGGTGTCCTCGAAGCGGCGCGTTTAGCTATGGTTCGTGCCGCCGGATGCTATTCGACAGTGTATACCCAGGGTTGCCTTCTATCCATGTTCATTTTGTTCTCCATTCCTTCATTGGGGTTCATATCAGATCAGACTCGCACGCCATGAAAGATTGTGCCTCCCTTCTCTCGATTCATGCACTGCTTCGCAGTACAAGTAGGTTGGGTTGAGGCACGCATCTTTTCTGAGATAATGGAGGGCATGTACCTAAACTTCTAATGATACATGCATTCTGCAATCTCATGTGCTCACAACAAAACTATGAGAGATACGCATTTCACTATAAGCTTTGTAGTTCGGAAAAACCCGCATCTATTGTTTAGTTCAGAACTATCATATTTATGTGTGTTTAGAAAGTTCCATGATATTAATTGTTTTGCATCCGCAGAATTTTAAGGTAAATGTTCCAATAAAATCACTAGGCAAGTCCTCACAGAAATACTACATCTTATTTTTTGTTTTTTTATGTGCACCTTTTACTTTTCACGCTTTTGTATACCATGAAGTTTTATCTGTATTTTCACAAGATTTAAATCTTCCTTAGCAGAAAGGCATAGACAGCATCGAAAGAGGTTCATTGCCTTTAAGCAGCGCACACATCTGACAAGCTCTAGCATTTGCATTTTTACGTACATCCCAAGATTGTTTTCACTACAGGATGCCGCTCTATTTTTCTCCATGTCTAAGTTTGGTAAAACTTGATTCACCTTTTACATCCAAAGCTGGTATTCTTTCAGGATGCAAAATCCACCCTATAGTGATCATGCATTTTCTTTTATGCGCAGTCACACTTCTATTAGTTTCAATTTTAGGCAATGATGTATCAAGCAGAAGTTTCATCAGTATTCGGTAACATAGGATTTTCTTTTATTTTATAGATAGACAAGATGTGCAAGAGAAAAGGCTAAGCACTTAGTTCAATGCAAATAGAACTTGTTGATGGGGTAGGTATACGAAGAAAAGGGGGAGGGGTGTATCCTACTGAAATATTTCTGTTTTTGATCCTTGACCAGAAATTTTGGGCTTTCGTTTTGTGCTTGCCCCTTTTCTTTTGGTAAAAGATAGTTGAAGGTGACATTCTCTTATGAAAGATCGTGCTGGGCGGATAGCATATATACAGGATAAGCATGTGTAGATAACAATTGTGGACTACAAATGCCATTCTCTGTTTCCAGAAATGATTACTAATATTTCAGTAGATCTGTAGATGGCAATGTTTCATTTCGGTTTCTGTTTGATTTATGCAATGTATTATCTTGTCCCGCTTTTTAAAACATAATTTGACATTTACATGATGAGGGGGTTAATATTTACAAAGTCTATTACTAACAGAAGATCCTTTTCCTAACAGAAGAGACCATGTTACTCTATATCCTGCTGTTTTGCTTCATGTCCTTGCAAATTCTACACCATGTTCTAATGTTGGTAATGTTGTTTTTCTTTTACATATTTTATAGGTGTAGAAAGAGTTTGTGCGAGAGTGTAAGAGCGCCAGTGGTACAAGTTGGACGCATGGAAGATTTTGTTAACCTGAATAGATATATATTCCATGGAATGTCATTCCATTTTTTTTATATGATGATACGCCATTCTTCTACTACTGCAATGCATCTCTTATAAGTGACACTGATTAAACTGTTATGAGCATCCTTTAGTTTGTTGTAGTTTTCCTTGTGAAATGCTTTCCCTATAAAGAATTTGAATGACCAGTGGAGTACTTTCTCGAGAGAATTTCATTACATAGAACATCCATATCAAGAGATCTATTGTTTTCGGATTGACCGTTGGATATCTCTTGATCTTATTGTGGGTCCACGGATTGCTGGTGTATTTAGCAGTCTTATCACTAAGATTTCACTTGTAAATAATTAAATGAAGATCCATACAATGCAAAATCCATAGGTGAAGTGTGATGTTGGTGTGTGGACAATCATCAGCTCATTCTTCGTATAGTCAATTTAGTTTATACTTACCGCATCTTTTTCATATAATATGTAGGCATATGACGTATTAATATATTTCTAGCGCTTGATGCATGTTTTGTACTCACCACATGGCCACACTATAAAAAGGAGAACGAAAAATAACGAGTAGAAACAGGGTTTTGGTATTTGCAGGTGATTTATTCCACCATGAATGTACTATATCCCTCTGATTTCTATTTTCACAAAGCCAAATCACCACAAAACAAATAACCAAGTTTAAGAAATGTAAATTATGATTACATATCTTTAGTATTAAAGTGTTGTTTGTGATGGAGGTACAATTAGCGTTATGTAGAAATCAATTTTAAAAAAGGAAACTAGGAAATTGTTGTCGCCATTTGGCTTGATGTGGCCG
>NC_041381.1:35027688-35028221 GCF_002162155.2 Triticum dicoccoides | reverse complement strand
TACTACATATCAAGTGATATACACCAGAGATGAGGGGAGAGAGAGTTATATACAATGCATGTGAAGGAGGGATGTGACCTACATAAACATGTGTCCATACACAAGGGCCGACATACGAGGTCAATGATCCGCGTGATAGTGATGTTGGTATGTGGACAATCATCAACTCATTCTTCGTATAGTCAATTTAGTTTATACTTACCGCATCTTTTTCATATAATATGTATGCATATGACGTATTAATATATTTCTAGCGCTTGATGCATGTTTTGTACTCACCACATGGCCACATGATAAAAAGGAGAACGAAAAATAACGAGTAGAAACAGGGTTTTGGTATTTGCAGGTGATTTATTCCACCATGAGTGTACTATATCCCTCTGATTTCTATTTTCACAAAGCCAAATCACCACAAAACAAATAACCAAGTTTAAGAAATGTAAACTATGATTATATATCTTTATTATTAAAGTGTTGTTTGTGGTGGAGGTACAATTAGCGTATTGTAGAAATCAATTTTAAAAAAGGAAACT
>NC_041381.1:34945851-35027402 GCF_002162155.2 Triticum dicoccoides | reverse complement strand
TATCAAGTGATATACACCAAAGATGAGGGAGAGAGAGTGTTATATACAATGCGTGTGAAGGAGGGATGCGACCTACATAAACATGTGTCCATACACAAGGGCCGACATACGAGGTCAATGATCCTCCTGATAGTGATATCATCATACAACATTTAGTTTAGGACATCAGACATACTTTCTCAGACCGAATCATGATACCTCCTCTGTTTTTTAATACAAGGAAAATATAAAAAAATTTGCAACTATACAAGGTCAGTATCTCTTTTTAAGAAGAATTGATAAGATTTTTGCCTCCTACAATGTTGCTTATTAATGCAAACTTTGTATGCAATCATAGAGAAAGAGGCACGAGATGCACGATGACTAATTGGCGTGGAACATGAAATATTTTACACACAATAATCTGGCTCTGTATAAAAAAACGAAGGGGATAACAAATATGTTAGCTGGAATTTGAGTATGAGTATACTTTTTTTTATCAGCAAGTGTATAAGCGATAATTAACGCAACATAACCATAAACCAGATGCAACGTACCCGCCATGAATAACAATGGTGTTTGATCAATGTCTCACGTTTAAATTTGTTGGTCCCTGGCAACGCACGGGCATTTAGCTAGTCTCATGAGAGGCGCTATCCACAACGCCAAGTTAAGATCATTGTCACCAAAGGAGGACGAGAAGTTTACCCCTTCATCGCCACCATCACCTATGAAGGAGACTTGAGTACTGGGGGGAGGTGCCCCGATATCGTATCGTCATCATCTTTTAACATTATTAACTATTTTACTTTGATCTTTAGTTATCTTATGATATAATTATGTATTAGTATGCATTAGCTTTGTAAGTTTTTGTTCCGTCCCCATGCTATGAATGTAACGCGCGTGAGAGTCACTATAATAAAGATTAGCGCGAGTATCTTCTATTTTTCGTTGCCATGTATCCCATCTTTGTAAAATAAATTTCATATACTTATCTCATGGGAAGTACTGACTTCACATGGGGTGTAGGAAATAAAATTTATTGCAATTTAAAATGCATAACATTGGTCATTGAACTCCAGGCGAAATTGCCCCCCTCCCCTCCCGCGTTGTCCGCTCCTAGGCGACAGGGGGGCAAATCTCTAGTCATGCCACCCGGCCGCCCCTTTCTTCTCCCGCCGCAGTCGTCGGTGGCCCTCCTGGGCTTCGCCCGTGCTGTTGGCGGCGACGGCGGGGTGTCCCTATGTGTTCCCCTACCCATCTATGCGCCTATCCCTCCTCCCAACGGCAACCCCTCCTCCCGGCCACATCTGCTTGTGTGGTGCTCACCGACTGATCTGGCTTCTGCGGCGGCCGCCATCCCGGTCGTGCTCCAAGGTGGCCTGAGATCCAGCCGCCCGCCCGATCGTGATCCCTTCTAGATCTGCAATGGTTGCGCGTGGTGACCTTTCTTGGCCGATGGGAGGACGACAAGGGGATGTGCCCCTCTGCTTGGCCTGGGCATGCTGCTCCTGCTCCCGTCCTTGGGTCTGGCTCCCAGCTAGATCTAGCTTGTTTAAGCGCTGCATGCCCTATTCGCTGGAGGATGTTGTGGTGGATCTGGTCGATCGTTTTGGTTTGGTGAAGGGGCTTCTTGCAGTGTTGGTGGATATGCTCGTGGTCCGTGGATGCTGGGGCGGCGGCCTCATGTTGTGCGGGTGGCATCGGCTCTGTCGCGAACGGCGGCCGCATGTTTTGTATGCAACTTGGGTCGTGTAGGCGATGAGGTTGTCGCGGGCATGATCTGTTTCTTGTGAAGATCGACGCCCTCCACTCATGGATGCACCCACCAGTCTGATCCAGCCATGGGGCCTTCATCGCAACGGCCCGTTGATAGTGTCCCAGACTAGGGGATGCATGCACTAGTAGAAAAAGGGTCTAATATGCAGCTCATTAGTCCCGGTTTGAAATTGAGCCGACACTAATGTGACCATTAGTGCCGATTCCAACAGTTAGGTGGGCCGCTCGCAGTAGTACCGGTTTGTTGTGAACCTTAGCACCGGTTCGTGCCACGAACCGGTACTAAAGAGAGTGGTGGCAGGATGTCGTCAGACTGGGGCCCCTCCAGCACCTTTAGTACCGGTTCGTGGCACGAACCGGTACTAAAGGTCATCCTACATATAAACCCTTCGTCCAACTCACTCTGTTCTTCCCCCTTTCCTCTCTCCTCTCTGTTCTTCCCCTCTTCCCTCGAGCTCCATCACACATTTTGCCCAAATTTGGTCAAGATTTGAAGGCCCCCATCCATTATCACAAAGGTTAGCAACTTTGTCCTTTATCTCTCATTGCTAGATTAGCTTTTGCAATGCTTAATACAGTGATTAATTTGTGGGTTTTAGTAATTTGGGAGGAATTATATGTGGTAGTTTATTTGATTTATATGCAATTTGAGGTTAAAATAACTCTTAGTTTGCATATGTAGGTGTGGTTTACTTAGTGCTTTCGCGTCTCCGTCGTAACCACCGTCGATCGTCCGCAATGACCCGTCGCTGGCACCACCTAGTGGTGAGCCTCTTGTTCTTATCTTTTTTATATAAAAAAAATCATGTTTGTGTGATTTAGATATATAGTTACTTGTATAATTATCTTACCCGTACGTTGTTTGTTATACTTACTGCCATGGTTTTGATATCCGTCCCCGTCGGCCCTCGTCCGTGTTATGATTCGGATGTGGTATATTCTCTTTTAAAACTATTTATTGCATTTCGTGTTTATGACAAATTATGCCCATCAAGTTGACATAGATATTTTTACCAAGGAGGTATGTGAACCGGAAAATCCAACTGACCCTATTGTCGAGAGGTTAAATTTAGTTGAAAGAGAAAATGAGTATTTGAACGATAAATTGAAAAGAATTGAGGGGGATAAGATGGAATTGGAGTTGCATGTTGCCGATGTCGTCGATGATCATACGATCAAGATGGAGAAAATGCGATTGAAGATTAGAAAGGTTAGAAAATATGTCATTGATAGTGAGGCTTGGTATCATTATGCTGTAGGATCAATTGTTACCTTAGTTGCGATCTTGATCGTATTTGTTGTTGCATTTAAATGCTTTAGCTAGAGAGTTATTGGTATGTTGCATTTAAGTGTTGTATGAACATTATGTATAAAATTTATGTATGAACTTGTATTAAGTTGCTCTATTCGGTGGTGTGTAATGAAGATGAGCCGGCAATGGATGTACGATGACCGATGCTCTCCCCAGTTTATTGATGGTGTGCATACTTTTCTGATTGCGGCTCACGCAAACAAGCGGGCGGATGGTTTTATGCCTTGTCCATGTGCTGACTGTAAGAATGTTCACAATTACTCTAGCTCAAGAACCATTCACATCCACCTGTTTGAGTCCGGTTTCATGCCCCACTATAATGTTTGGACCAAGTACGGAGAAAGAGGGGTTATGATGGAAGACAATGAAGAAGAAGAGGACGATGATAGCTATCCTGGCCATGGGTTTCCTGAATACGATGATACAATAATGCGAGAAGAAGCTGAGCCGGCAATGCGAGAAGAAGCTGAAGAAGAGGCATCAGATGAGCTCACTGATGATCTAGGTTGGGCCATTGCAGATGCAAAGAGAAACTACGCAAGTGAAAGGGAGAAGAAGAAGTTGCAGCGCATGTAGAGGATCACAAGAAATTGTTGTACCCAAATTGCAAAGGTGACAAGAAAAAGCTGGGCACCACACTGGAATTTCTGCAATAGAAGGCAAAGAATGGTGTATCTGACAAGGGATTTGGAAAGTTGCTGGTAATGATAAAGAATATGCTTCCAAAGGACAACGAATTGCCTGAGAGCACGTATGAAGCAAAGAAGGTTGTCTACCCTCTAGGGTTAGAGGTGCAGAAGATACATGCATGCCCTAATGACTGCATCCTCTATCGTGCTGAGTATGAGGATTTGAACGCGTGCCTAGTATGCTGTGCATTGTGCTATATGATCAGCCGCGATGACCCTGGTGATGTCGAGGGCGAGCGCCCCAGGAAGAAGATTCCTGCCAAGGTGATGTGGTATGCTCCTATAATACCACGGTTGAAACATTTGTTCCAAAACAAAGAGCATTAGTACAAAAAAGACACATCCATGACATTTTTGGCCGAACGAATTTTTATTTGTCATACATATGACACTTCTATGACGATAATTGTGACAAAACCCGGTATCATCATAGATGTGGTGGGCTCCTACTTCTATGACAAAAAATCATGACAGAAAATGGGCTTTTTGTCCTGGGCGGGCCGGAGATGCAGCTGCATGACATTCCCTGTTACGGTGGGAGGTCAGGGGCCGAGTGATGCGCGTTTCTCTCGTACACGCGTGTGTTCAAGGTGTTGGCTCTAACTGAACCCGAGTGAGGCATTGGGCTCTAACTGAACCCGAGCGATTGAACTGCAGGCTATGCGTTACTGAACCCGAGCGATCGATCGATGGCTGTTAACTGAACCCGACCGAGCGATTCCTTTGCTACTGCTACTAACTGAAGCTGATCGATTGGATGAACAATGAGTGTTGTGGGGGGGTTGGATGAAGAGTGAGCGGTGGCATTGCCTCTGGATGAACATGACCCCGTGGTGTGGAGGGCTGGATAAACAGTAGACAGTGGAGGGATGCCCCTGGAGGGGTGGTTGAACAGGACCCCGTGGTGTGGAGGGCTGGATGAATAGTAGACGGTGGAGGGGTGCCCATGGAGGGGTGGTTTAACAGTAGCCGGTGGAATAGCGCGCGGTGGAGGCTGGATGAACAGGAGCCCGTGGAGGCTGGAGGAGAGGTCGACGGTAGCCCGTGGAGGGTGGAGGAGGTCGACGGTGGAGATGAACAGTATCTCGTGGAGTCCCGTTTTGTGGTACGCCACACCCCTCCCGATGAACAGGACCTCCCTTTCGACCGTAGCGCTCCAACACAAGTCCGTTTCGTCCGTTTTGCGGTACGCCACACCCCTCCCGATCAACAGGACCCCCGGGAGGTCCGTTTCGTCCATTTTGCGGTACGCCACACCCCTCGCGATCAATAGGACCCCCGTTTCGACCGTAGGAAGTCCATTTCCTCCATTTTGCGGTACGCCAGACCCCTCCCGATCAATAGGACCTCGTTCCGAATGTAAGAGGTCCGTTTCCTCCGTTCTGCGGTACGCCAGGCCTCGTTTCCATCGCGTGTTCCGTCGTAGCCCTCCCGATGAACACGACCACGCATTCCGTTCCGACCCAGCCGGTTGGCTCCCACTCGTTCCGTTGCCTCCCGATGAACATGACGCATTCCGTTGCCTCCCCATGAACACGACGACGACGTTGTTTCTCCGTTCGGACCCAGCCATGTACACGAGCCCTCGCCATACATATGCGCGAGTAGGCGTTCGAGACCCCGCCCGTATGTACACATACATGGCTGTATTTTCTTTCTTGCAACCTGGCCGCTGTACATACGTGTACATGCTACGTGCGCGCCTCTACTACGACACGTATGCGCCTCTACTACGACACGTGCGGGCCTCTACATCCACCAGTATATATGTACATACACGTTCGCACCAGAATAACAACACTACGTACTCTTCGACCAGGTGGGTCCCGACTGTCAGGCACTTCCTTGCGTGCTAAGATGTAGCTGGTGGGTCCCAGCAGTCAGGGGGGCAATTCGTTTTTTTTTTGGACGCACTTCCTTGCGTGCGAAGATTTAGCTGGTGGGTCCCAGCAGTCAGGGGGAAATGTTTTTTTCGCAAAATACAGTGGCCCGTCCGGTGGGTCCCTGCTGTCAGGTGGAGGAATAAATATTTTGCACGTAATAAGGAGGCACTACCTTGCTGCGGTCGTGGACCCAGTTGTCAGCCTCTCCACGTACAGTCCACGTCTGATGGAAGCCGTTCCTTGACCACGTTGACCGCGCCGCGCCGAGAGCACCAGGGTGAAGGACGACGGCGAGGCCTAGGAAGGGGACGACGCGGAGCCGGGAAAGACGTGGAAGTGGATGCCCACGTGTAGAGGGAGTACGAGAGTTCACTAGTTCGCTGTGGTGTGAGGCTGCCGTCGCCGCAGAATAACAGTGGGTGTGGGTGACTAGAGGGATGGCCTGGCCAGCGGTGGGAGTAGTAGGCGGTGGTGAGGCCTCCGCCGCATCGCAGCCGGCCACGGAGGCAGGAGCACAAGGCACGACCGTTGCTGGTTTGGGCGGCTGGAGCAAGAAGACCAGAGGTTGAAGAAGCACTACGACCGTTGGATGGACATCATACGGTCACTTGAGCTAGAATCGTGCATATTGACTAAGTTAACAAAGCCCTCCGTCCCCATCAACTTAGTAGGCCAAAAAGTCAGCCTGCCACTATACTGGGTCCCAGCTAACAGGAGGAGTATTCATTTTTTTGTGCGTAATAAGGAGGCACTTCCTTGCGTGCGAAGATATAGCTGGTGGGTCCGAGCTGTCAGCGGTGGTAACATTTTTTTTGCGAAATACAGAGGCCCTTTCGGTGGGTCCCTGATGTCAGGTGGAGGAATCATTATTTTGTGCGTAATAAGGAGGCATTTCCTTGCGTGCGGTCGTGGACCCAGCTATCGGCCTCTCCATGTACAGTCCACTTCAGATGCATGTCGGTCGTTGACCATGTTGACCAGGCCGCGCCGAGAGCACCAGGGCGGTGGACGACGACGAGGCCTAGGAAGGGAACGACACGGGGGCAGGGATGACTCGGCAGTTGTTTCCCACGCGAAGGGGAGTACGACTGTACGAGGGTTTATTGGTTCGTCTGCCGTCGCCGGAGAATAACATCAGTTGTGGGTGAGTAGAGGGATGGATAGGCCAGTGATGAGAGTATGGTGGGGCGGTGAGGCCTACACGGCAGCACAGCCGGCCGCAGGGAGGATGGAGCAGGCAGTCCCGCCAGCGCTTGTTTGAGCGGCTGGAGCAGGAAGAGCAGAGATTGAAGAAGCACGACGGCCATTGGATGGCCATCCAACAGTCACTGCTTGTGCGTCAACCTTTTTTTAGGAAAGCCTCAAATCTGTGGAAAGCAGCATACAGCCCATTTGCCATTATTTCTAATAATTTACAACCCATTTGCTAATTTTTAAGGTTTTTTTGGAGCCCATATTCTTTTTGTTAGCATTACAGCCCATATTGTGGCCACGATTAAAAAATTATATGAAAATTTGCATATTTAGGTGCGGTCTGAACTGTTTTTAATCCCGAAATTTCGACTCACATTCAAACTGATTTTAAAAATAAATGTATATCAATATAAAATCCAAGAAATTTTCCATGCATAAAAATTAATGTAATTTAAAATCTCGAAATAAAAAAATATATTTGAAACTAATTGCCGGTTTCATGTGTTTTAAAAATGTAGAGCCCATTTCTTATTACTGATGGGCCATTTTCTCGGCAGCCGAATGAAAACTCTCCTCGTCTTGAAAGATTTGCAGCCCAACAGGCCTGACAAAGCGACTTACTTGGCAAATCACAAAAAAACTGGGGTGTGGCCGTGGACCCAGCTGTCAGCCTCTCCACGTACAGTACTCTTCCGATGGAATGTCGTTGACCACATTGACCACGCCGCGCCGAGAGCACCAAGGCGGTGGACGACGGCGAGGCCTACGAAGGGGACGATGCGGAGCCGGGGAAGACGCGGCAGTGGATGCCCACGCGGAGAGGAGTATGAGGGTTCACTGGTTCGGCTGTGGTGTGAGGCTGCCGTCGCCGCAGAGCCTAGCTAGCGTTGGGAGTAGTAGGGGGCGATGAGGCCTCAAAGGCAGCACAGCCGGCCACTGGAGGCAGGAGCAGGCGGTCTTCCCGACGCTGGTTTGGGCGGCTGGTGCAAGAAGAGTAGCGATTGAAGAAGCAGCAGGACCGTTCGATTCAAATCCAACGGTTACTGCTGCTAGAATCGTTTGTTGACTAAGTACGCGTCAACTTAGTAGGCCCACAGGTCAGCCTCCCGACCGGTGCGCCCTAGATGTCAGTGGGAGGTATCATTTTTTCACGTAATAAGGAGGCAGTTGATTGCATGTGGCCAGGCCAGCGGAGGGAGTAGGGTGGGCCGGGGAAGCCTATGCAGCATCACAGCGGGCCACAAGAGGAGGGAGCAGGTAGTCCCGCCGGCGCTAGTTTAGGCGGCTGGAGCAGGAAGATCAAAGATTGAAGAAGCACATCGGCCTTTGGATGGACATCCAACAGTCACTGCTGCTAGAATCGTGTGTTCACTGACAAAGCCTTGCGTAAACAAGTCAGCCTCGAAATCTGTGGCGTGTGCAGCACATTTGCTAATTATTTTTTTAATTTTTACTCATTTTCTAATTCATATGGAATATATTGCACACCGTTTTTCATTTTTAGAACTGCTGGCCATTTTCTGATCAGTACCAGGGTCAAAAAATTAACTAAATATGTGGGAAATTTTGAGAATTCGCAAATTTTTGCTGCGGAACGAAATATTCTTAATCCAAAATTTAATAGCTATACTAAAACAAATTTAAAAATAAATTAGTACTATTTCATGTTAAATCCAATGAAATACGTATAAGATATCAGTGAAGAACAAAAACAAAAAAAGAAACTAATATCCCATTTGCTATAATTTTTGTTGGAATTTTCAACCCCTTTTGATATTACTTTTAACAGACATTGACCATACTCTTTGGCCAGGACGGAATGCATCCCTCCTCGTCTTGAAAGATTTGCAGCCCAGTAATTCGAAGAAAACAAATAGGAAGAGCTTGGGTATTCTTCAAAAAGAAATACTGGGCTATCTATTTTCCTAAAGAACTGGTGCATAAGCATTTAGCTTTATTTAATTATTTACTTATTTATGTTTAGGGGACCATGAGCATGTACCTGGGCCGGATTCATGTGAGAGCCTCCCTTCTAATTAATTATGGGCTTCTCTATTGGGCCTTCATCAGTGGGCTGCATGTCATCAACAAGTGGAGAATGTGTTCCGTACGAAAAATAGTATGAGCTACATACGGTACGGGGCACTAAAGGATCGAACTGTGCAACGACTTCCAAAACATTGTGTTTGTCATTCTAACAACACATTTATTCAACCAACAGACGAAATATACTACTAATTGTACATTGAAAACAGCAGCGGCAGCAACCAGGGCTGGGGGTGCAACAGAAGTAGTAAGTAGGCCAGAAGAGTGAAGACGCAGCTCTCTCTTCCAAACCAAACATCAGCCATCATTACAAAAGGGCTACCAAAAAAGAACAAGTGTATGCATCAAACTAAATAAAGATCCTACTACACAAGTGTACACATCTAACTAACTGGCTCAGTTAGATGTTACTATTTATTAAGCTGTGGAGATTGGCTGACGGCTTGAACCAGATGGGTGCCTGACGGGGGAAACTCCAGCCAGTAGGTCGAAGTCTGATACTTGCGACCCTCTCTCCTACTTTGAGCTGCAGAGCATGGCGGCACATATCAGGGTATGGTGCATGCAGAGATGCATGGTACACTGTGTAGACACAGTTTTGCCTGATGAACGAAACCGTGCTGCCATCATGATCTTTGCCGTCGGTTATCTCCTCGTTAGTCGGATAATTCAGTCCGACAAACAGAGAGTGTGTACCAAGGCTACTTACCAGCCTCCAGTCAAAAATTCCTGAGGCCCAGAGAAGCTGGGATCCTGCTCAAAGACCTTGCAGTGACTGTGATTGTATTCCACGAAACAACACGTCCGGTACGTGCGAACGATCATCAATCTTTCGCCATTGTCTGATCGAGCCAGGAACCACCTGCAACCGCCATGCCGCTTTTCTTTGAAAGGTTCTAGGATTAGGAAGGGTAGGGACACCAGGCGGCCTACAACATCATATCAAGTTGGAGTCAAATAAAAAAGGGCTCTTGATTTTGTCAATCTTAAGAACAGCATGTTATGAGCATGAATATTTTTTCAATAAATGTTGACAATAATATAAGCAAGCCATCATGATATCATAGGAAAGTAACATACTCCTGTAACAGCCGTTTGTAGCGATGTCTGGAATAGGCCAGCAATACGTCCAGCCATAGAAGGAGTCGACAGCGTAAATGAAGCCGTTGTGTTCAATGGCATCAGAGAACCATGGAGGATGTATGATCCTCCGATGGAATATCCACTTACCGCAGTGGCCTGTCAGATAGGCGAGACCGCGGTTGAAGAACGCAATTAGCCTGAAGTCTTTATAATTCGCAGATCTTGTGGGCACTTGGCAGATTACAACCTTGAGCAAATCAAACTTGGTATCATGTTGGCTACTGTAAGATTCTGAGTATTCTGGGTCGCGGTGCCAAAGCAGTGCAGTGTTAATCGAAGGAAGGGGGTTCAATCGCCGGGTGTAGACCTCCACGAGCATCCAGCTGCCGCGACCGTCGACGAGCACCATCCAAGACATGTTCATGCCAACCCAATACATACCGTTAATGTAGTTAAGGCTGGCGGGGATCGGATCGCAGTCAAGGGGGTTGATGCTCGCCACCCTACGATCGTTATGCTGCGTGACACGCCGTTTCTGAAGATCAAGCGGCATCAGCAAGCAAGGAGCTGGCTTAAAAAGCTTCGGCCTGAGGGCTTTGAGTAAACGGTACAGCCTCGACGAGCATGCGGCGAGTGGCATGGTACTGAGATTGTCCACACGCGAAACAATGAGCTTGATTAACTCTGTGGGGAGCAAATTCCAGCCACTCTTTTGGCGGATGTTGCTCGGTTCTGCCATTGTTAGTGCTTGGGTTTCGGACGAGGGGGGGATGTGCCTTAGCGGGGATGGAAGATTGGACGAGATTATGTGCGGACAAAGATGGAGAAGCGAATATGTGCTGCGGGAAGTGGACAAGTGATGATGACTACAGCACGCCGCTTGACTTACGAGACACATACCAACAGCGTTGGGTCATGTCGATGCCAGACAACTTGCTTGAGTGATCACAGTACTGATACTCCCAACAATACCTACTATAGTACTATGCCCTAACTTGCTTGAGTAGAGTAGTAGAGTAGGACTCCGCTCTACTACTAGCAACAGAGGGGTAGTATATTCTAATCTAAAATAGTTACAAACTTCAAGGCCCGAGCGTGGAACGACTACGAACCATGTTCAAAGACCGTGTCTACGTGGTGTTTGGACTTATATGCAAAAAAATAGCAAGATGCCCGTGCATTGCACGCACACACCTTCATCACCAACTCGGTTTTTTCTCTACTCCTACTCCTGTAAAAGACTCAGTTGGTGATGATGGAGGCGAGGAGGCGTGTTCAGCCGGGCGTGCGGACGGCGCAGCACTATTCGATTTGTTATAAGAAAACAAAGAAGATTAGTAGAGATAGAGACATAGGGAGGAGCACGAGGTTGTGGGAGATAACGATGAACGAGGCAAGGCCTTATCTGTAAATGTGGAGAGAGGTGCGGGTATCTTTTGTAAAATTGTCATAGTTGGCTTTCTATCCGTCAGATATTGATCGGACGGTCTATATTACAAGATGGCAGACATACCATCATCACCAACTCGGTTTTCTATAAGAGTATAGATATAGATATAGATAGATAGAGACTAGGGAGTACTAGTAAGGACACCATCTACTGCTTCGTGTACTACTCCTGCGCTCCATTCGGCGGCCGCAATGTCCCATACAGCCACTCCCTCCTGCGCTACATTCGGCGGGCGCTGTCGAAATTTGGGGAGCGCACTCTCGCGACTGCTGGCAGCCACGACTTCACCGATGACGACTTATTCCCCGACCTCGGCAACCTCTTCCTCAACGACATGGTCGACAACCTCAACGCCAACGATGTTGCTCCCGTTGCACCGTATGTGTTTCTGTCCTTCCTGTTCGAAATCATGGTAGAATTCATGTTTCTACTCTGTATCCTACTACTATGCTAGTCCACATGATTAGTTTCATCTCTGTTATAGCCGTCATGATTTATTTTGTGCTTATTCGGATTAAATCTCGTAGTAACTTGCTCAAATATTCAACTGGCGCAACGTCCCCTATAGCCACTCCTGTTTCATGGACGGCCTGGTCGATGCCTCCAAGGAGCACTTCGTCCACTACTATGTGTGCCTGATGCCGTTTTGTGGCTCGCCGGCGGACATGGTGCATCACCTCACGGCTGCGTGCAGCGGTCACTGCTGGCCCTTGGCGGAGAACATGAAGTACGAGACGTGCTACCCGTTCACCATGCCGGAGTCGCTGGAGGATCACTGCCGCCTACTAGTTTCAAAGGAGGGCGGCAGTGTCTTCCTCTTGATCGTGGGCACCGGCGAGGCCCGCGCAGGCCGCCGCACCGTCTCTGTAATGTGTGTCGGCGGCGACGCCGCTGACGCTGACACTGACACGAGGCCGATGTACGGGTGCATGGTCAGTGTTACTACCCCTCCGGGGTACGTGGGCGGCCACACCGGCCTCATCGAACGGACTTGGACTCTGGGGAGCTGGGACTATCCCGCCAATGTGGACTTGGAAAACCCATGGCATCCTTTACCCACCGACGCGGTGCACGGGGACTCCAAGGAGGTTCACCTGGACATACGCATTATCAAGTTAAATGTTGATCATTAGTCTTCGCTCAATGTAATCCGCTGTCTAACCATGTGGAGACTTCCATGCAGGATCTTGCTCTATTGGAGTATCGTGCATGAATAAAAGTGTATCCGTTTATGGTTTAGTCTAGAATCTTCCATGTATGAATTTTTACTACAGTACTGGTGAAAGACTTACGATGAACCATTTCTTACATCTCCTCTGCCCCCTTGCAAGTCATCCTGATTTAATCCCTCCGTCTAGGTGTATAAGGGCATGGTTAATATAACTTAATAGTATAGCCAACTGTTCACTATAAGAAAGTTCCATGTCATCTGTAGGCAACATGTATAACAATCGACACTCAAAAATTAATTCTTCAAGATCATTTCTTGCAAAGCATAATAAGTGTTATTTCTTCACAAGTTTTGGATGCTGGTTGAACAGTTGAACGCTTTTGTTTGCAAAAGATACCTTTTTATCTATTTCACCCGGATGTTTGTGAGCTCTAGATGAAATAATATCCGAAGAAACCTATCGATACCCGTTACACATAGATGACATCCACATCCTTTGTCAAAATAAACAACTCCCCTATCAATGCATTTCACTCTTCGGTGCATCGCATGGGCACCTTACTACTATAGATTAGTACTAACATTATATATAGTACGATAAATGCTGATGCATGTCACCTAAAATTATATCATTCAAAACTATGTTCAAATACGAATCCAACGATATAGTTTTTGTTGACATGCACTAACATTTTGTCAGTTAAATCTTCAGTCAAATGCAATGGGGGACTAATAAACCACAACCGATGTAGTACAAGTGTAAAGGGCGGCGCTGCACGCGAGTCTCACCTCTCACCTCGCTCGTGGCGCGGCAGTAATGTCGTCATATCACAAAACCCAACCACTCCCAGTAATAAGTGGCCTGGTAAAATAAACGGACAAGCAACCATCACTTCCCTCCGTCTTTTTTGCATTTCATCTCTCTGTTACTTTCTCCGGTTCATCTCGCACACTCGATCCCTAGCTACTTCTCCTAGGGCCAGTTCTTTTGGGGGCTTCCCTAGCTTTTCCCACAAGACTAGTCACAATGGAGAGTAACAATAAGGCGCCTCACTCATTTATTTGGGCTTCTAAACTACTACTCCGTCCTAGTTTGTTCCTCACCATTGTAATTTGTGCTAAATTTTGACCAAAGATTTAACTGATAAAAAGTTACTCCCTCCGTCTAGGTGTGTAAGTCATCTTCCGAAAACCAAATAATCCCAAAACACTTAGGCACGGTGCATTAACTTCTACCTCGTTTCTTGTTTCTTGACATATCAACCAATAACAGATAAAGAGTGTGCATGCTTTTAATGACTTGAGATATCAAACACGACATGCAGTAGTTAGTTCATTGCATGCAATACTATTAATTAGCAAATAAACATTAATGTTTCTCGTTTTCTCCTCCTCCTTGGTCAAGGTGCACATCCTAAGATGACTTACTCACCTAGACAGATGGAGTAGTGCATGTGACATGCACTAACATTTCATTAGTTAAATTTATGATCAAAATTTGACACAGATTACAATGGGGACCAATAAACCAGGACAGAGGTAGTAGTTATGTGATTACTAATCTAGAAGCCTCAAAGAACTAGCCCCTGGTACTCCTACTGGTAGTAGTACTCAAGTTGGAATTCCAATTGCACGGCACAACTTGTTAGGCAAAAAATTCGATACAGGGTGTAGGAAGCAGTTTGGGAATTTGCATGCCTTTCCAACAAGTGAGATACTCCGTACAAAGTACGACAGAGAAATAACCACAGAGAAGGAAGCTAAAAGTAAACAATCAAATGAGCATTTTTGCATTTGTTTTGCATTGAATCGTTTCACAAGCTTGACTAGTGTCGTTTTTCTACTTTTACAAAAACCACATCGTAATGTTAAAACGTGCATTTGCACGTACATAAGTAATAGTAGTACTCCCTCCGTCTAGGTGTACAAGTATTCCCTCCTTCTTGGTCATGGTGCACAACCAAAGATGACTTATTGACCTGGACGGAGGGAGTAGCATAGTCTGCAAGCATATATCGAGAGAGATGTGTAGTCCGATAGTATATAGTAAAGTTTGTGCTATATGCACGTACTTGCAAAATGCGTACGAATACACAAGGTTTCCAAACTTTCCATTTTACATACTTAATTAAGGACGCTAAAAATTCCTCAATGTTCAGGATTTATCATTTGCGTCCCAAAACTAATGAGATCGCCTTACGAAACAAAAATTATACTCCTCCTAAAAGACACAGCGCTCGCAGGAGCGCTTGCGGCGCGCCACAAGTGCCCTCGTGCGCGGCCGTTTCCCAGCGCACCGACACAACACCTCTTCCTCAGCCTCGCAACTCGCGAGGTGCTAATTGGCGGCTTGCCGGCGGGCGAGCGCTATCTCACTGGTGTGGTGATCCGGTGCCAACGGGTAATCCTCCTTGCTGGAAGCGTGCACCCGGTCCACGTACCGCCAAGCGTAGATGAGGCGCTTGGGCCCGACTGCACTCAGGGCGTCGGCACGGGTGTCCTCCGCCACCTCTCACGGGCCTCGCACGAGCATTCTGCCAAAGAGCCAATTGCCTGACTCTCTCGGACGCGACATAGGCCTCCCAGGCAGCTTGTTCCGCGGTGCGCTTCTCTTCCTCGGCCTTCTTCTCCGCCTCTATTTTGGCGCGCTCTGCTAGAGGCAAAGTCTCCCACAAGGCGACATCCATTTCTTTCCAAAGCTCCTCAAGGCTGGGGGGCTTGGTGGGCGACGCGGCGTTCTCCTCGTAGCGGGGAGCCGACGCGTCCTCTGACGCGCGTGCTGGCGAGATTGGGAACGCCGACGCGTCCACCTCGACGAGTCACGGCGAGGAGCGGAACGCCGACGCATCCTCCTCGACTATTGGCAGCGAGGAACGGAAAGGCGACGCGTCGCGTCGTGGCGAGGAGCAGAACACCGACGCGTCCTCCTCGACAAATGGCGGCGAGGAAGGGAACAGCGACGCGTTGCGTAGCAGCGAGGAGCGGAACACCGACGCGTCCTCCTCGACTAGTGGCGGCGAGGAACGGAACGGTGACGCGTGACCGTCCGCGCGACGCAACGAGGGGCTCCTAGGGCTTGGGAGGGATGATGCCATGGTGGTCGACGTGAGAGGGAGGGGGAGGAGATAGCGATGAACGTGAACGTGAGGGGGAGGAGATAGCAATGTCGTGGGAGGCACAATATTTATAGTGAGCAATGGCACACCTACGTAAGATATGGACTGAGCTACACTGACTTAACTGCAGGTCCACTTGCGTCACTAACATGTGGGCCAGTCCCCTGTTGGGCCCATATGTCAGTGACTCAATGCACTTGAAGTTAAGTAAAAGCTACGTGGGCATATTTGTTGGAGTAAATTACGAGGGAGCGAAGGGGTGGAAATATTGCTGGTCACAACGGATTGGACGAGCGTGGGGGGAGGAGAGCCATGCATACGGATTTTTTCACATGGGGTGGAGTGGTGGGACCGACGGAGGGAGAAGGAGAGTTTGGTAGGCATATTGTTTCCACACATGGAGAGGAAAAAAAGATTTGGAGATGAACGGGCTTCCTGTAGGTATGGGGAACGGTGCATAATAAGTCATCTTGCGTGACGGGCTAGGTATAGTCTCAAGTCATTAAAAACATACACGCGCCACACATGTTCATATTTCAAGGTGCACTAAATTATTGCATGCGATGATTAAGGCTGGCCATAATGGTGGTATCTTAGCTGGTATCATGCACACGGGAATAGCAAACATGCTGATGTGGCAAATAATTAAAGAAGAGAGGGGGTTGGAGTAACTAGTGTTCATGCATGCATTGGTAAACACATTTTTTTGTGAAGAACAACAACATTAATTGAGTACTTTTGCAGACTTCAAAAACTATTCCACCGCCTCTACTATCTTGCTAAGAGTAGGTGAAATTTTTAAATCGAGCCCTTTAAACTAGAAGGGAGGTAGTGGTACTCCAATAGCTAACCTTGTTGTGATGACAAGATAGGACATGGCACGCACCTGGACGGAGGAACTAATCTGCATTGTGCATTTAAGTTTTGTCTGAAGTCAATGTACATCTACTTTCACCAGACTTATAGAAAATTGTACTCATTATAATCAACATTCACAATGTCAACATTCACAATGTCAAATCAATATTTTTACACTCATTATAAAACGTAGTTCTTATACTCATTATAATCAGTATTGTAGATATTGATATTTTTAGTATAAATTTGGTCATGGGATTTCATTGATGCCTGTCAAAGCGTGGAGGAAGCGGAGCTTAGGGATTGCATTGTCGGTCCCTACATAGGTATTTCTCTTCATAATCCTGTAATTTTAGAGACTGATTGAGCTTTTGTGGTAGCGTCTCTTGCATCGGGGGACTATGACAGGTCTGCTATGCGTGACCTGAAGATGAAAGCGTTGAGCATCTCGAAGTTGATCAACAATCTTCAATTGTCAAAGATTAGACGTTCGGCCAATAAGGTGGCACACTTAATCGCTAAGTATAGTTTTGACAATAGATTAGATGGTATTCTTGTAAATAACGTACCGCCCTATGTGGTGAATATTGTATTGAATGAGTGTACTGGTGTGGCTGGTTAATTAATATAAGGTGGTGTTCAAAAAAAGTATAAATTTGGTCAAACACTTTGCAAACAGTTAATGGGAGTAAAAAGGACTAGAGGGAGTATCATGCATGCGGAGTAGGCAAAAAAATTGCTCATTTATAGCCAGTCGATGTCTCAAAGGGCGCAACTGCACGAGGGAGGCGAAGGTCGTGGGAGGCGCAACGGTTGACGGAATTAAGTGAAGTTACATCCACGCGCCAGCATGGCGTGCGAACAGGGAGAAGCTATACTGTCAGGCCTACGATATGGGTCTAGTAGACATGACATCTAGTGGGTCCCGCATAATTCTCGAGAACTCTTTGGGGGCTTGCAGCCGTTTATCCACCGGCAAGCCAGCAACCCCACGCCGTTTGCACGCCCTACTCGTCCTCGTCTTCAACCTCACAACAGTTCGCTCCCAGTCGTCCCGTCCTTTCATATTAGTTCGCTCCCATTTTTTGCGCGGTACAACAGTTCAACTTCTCCTAACCCTCCTCCAAAATCCATGGCCTCCCAAATCTCCATGGTCTCCATTGAGTACCAGGTTAGATCCATCACCGGCGATTAGTTCATCGTCATCTACACACGTGGATCCACGACGGTGAAAGCATGGCTTGCTCGCTTCCTACGCATGTTCAACAGTTCAACGGATGAGTGGGTCGCTGGGCTAGATGTTGAGTACACCATAGTCATGGGACGAGAGAAGGATCTAAAGGACGAAGAGAGGAAGAAGCCCGTCGTGATCCAGGTTTGCGTACATAATGTTTGCTTGGTCTACCATATATGCCATGCCGACGTTGAGTGCCAGGATTTTAAGAACTTCCTCAAGGACAAAAGAGTGAAATTCGTTACTGTAGGCTTTAAGAACGACAGGGATGTCCTGCATCAGATAGGTCTCGTTGTAGGCCAGCCCTTCAATCTCCAGAAGGCAAGCCTGGTGTCCTCCTCTCAACCTTCAATGCTGACCCTGGCAGCTGCCATGATTGATCCTTCGTATGCTAAACTGAAGAAACCTCATCACGAGTTCCATCATGCATGGGAGTCGAAGACATTAGATGAAGATCACATCTTGTACGCAGCAATGGATGCCTACCTTTGTTTAAATATCTACAAGGGTTGGATGAAGAAGCAGAGCCCATTGTCCGGTTCAAGCAAAGAAGCGTCGGCGAAGAGGAAGAGGAAGAGGGACGATGACAAAGTTGAGGACGTGGACTCGGACTCCGAGTACTTGGCAGTGTTGTCGCTCATGCTGGTTCTACTGCAGTGTCAAGTGGACTAGTTGCTTAGTTTATTTTCAAGGGTGTGTTGTGCTGAGGCCCCAATAGAACTATGTTTATGTTCTTTCTCATTATTTGAACTATTTAGTACGTACAGTAGTACTAGTATTATGTCTTACTACTGTTCTTCTTGCAGTTGGTACTATTGCTCGTATCTTCATGTTCCTACTTTACTTAATATGTTCGTACTAGTAGTATAATTTGGGTCAGTCAATTTGTGAAAGAAGTTCGACGGAGCGAAGGAAGAAGACGGCAGAAGAGGTGGAAGAATCCCTTCTAGCCATCCATGTTGCATCAAACGGCTCACATGAGTCGACTGACCCAAATTGCTCCTTCAAATTGCAGGATCCACGTGGCATTCAAGGTCTCGAAGGTAGATTCCGCGCCCACACCCGGTTTGCGGGCTCGACGCATGTGCGACCGGCTTACGCCGCGGCAACCACCATGCATGCCTCCTCCGCGCAGGCGGAGACGACAATGACATGCTAGTTCCTCCTCTCCGGCGTGCTGGAGCACGCGCTCGTCCTCCTCTTCGTACACTGTGTGCATAGACGCGGCTCCACCAGCTGCTCGCGTGCTTGGCAATGCGGCGGCATGTCGAGGAGGGACTGCATACTACGTGAGCGGGAGAGCCTTCGGCTTCATGGCACAGGGATGGCGGCCACACGGCGGTGATGGGCGAGAAATTGTTGGCCGGAGCAGGCAGGCGCCGCCATGCGCAACAGCATCAACGCGCACATTTTGACACCCTCACCCGGCCCCTGCCCACCTCAAGGCCCGCACAATCTCTTCGTGAATACCCATTTCTCTCCTTAGGTTTGTTTTCTCTCAATATCTGACACACACACACACACGTACACACACGCGCGCAACACAACACTCACACACACGCACACTCCCTTGAGCACACAATTCATCCCCATCCAAGGTTATACGGCGACCACTCTCGCTTGTGCTTCTTTGCACCCCAACATGCACAACACCTCAATCTTCAAAGAGGGCATCGAGCAGATCGAAGACGGCGACCACACCGCGCTTGAGAATGCAGGGTCATTTGGAAGCAGGGTGATTTGACGATGGCTGACTGACTCCTCCCCCCACCCTCTCTCTCTCTTGCACAAAATTACCAATACCTCTCTCCCCAGCACAAAACTGTCAATCCCTCAACCCACAAGATCCTTCCCCTCTCGTCCATGTTTTTCCATCTCTCTCATCAAACATGTTGTCTCTTCTCCATCCACGTATACGGAATCCGGATGCACATGCATCTCACGTATATTACATGTCTCCATCTTTCTCACAGACCTAACTTCTTCCTCTCTCTTTCTCTCTCTCTCAATCTGTCTCTGTCTTGTTAGGTTTGTCTCCTAATCTCTCGTCCACATACATGTAATCTTTCCCGCCCTATCTGCTCCATCTTCAAAAGCTCTCTCTGCAGGTTTCATTCACACATTGGGATATGTCAGAATGTTGCTTCTATAATGGCTGATGTAGAGTTATGGTTGTTTTTGTTGCATCCTACAAAGTAATAACTATGAAATGCATTTAGATTCTCATTCGACTGGGATTATGTGAGTTTGAGCATGTTGTGAAGTACTATAGACCTTGTATACATCATGGGATTCGAGAATGATTGTAATTATTGAATTGTATAGACCATTACATTCGAAGTCAATAGCCTAATATATTTATTTCACAATTTCAACAAATGATTAGTTCACTACAAACTAAGAGAAAGAATGTGTACTCCCTCCGTTTTTATTTAAGTCCGCGTATTAGAATTGGTCAATGTCAAGTTTTGTAAACTCTCAGAAAGCTTATAACAAAAAATATTAACATATACAATAACAAATAAATATCATTAGATTCATTATTGAATGTACTTTCACATCATACATATTGTTATGGTAAATGTTTATATTTTTCTATAAACTTGGTCAAACTTTAGGAAGTTTGACTTCGGCCAAACCTAATATGCAGAGTTTACTACTACTATTCACTAGTTGGTTAGGCGAATCACTCAACATGCCACACGGGGAGTCCAGTTTCACAAAATTTTGAGGTCGGCGGGAAAATTTCCCGCGACCCTGATTCGAGCAGTGGGAAGTTACCATCATAGCCTTCAGAACAGGCCTACGGATGACGCTTGGTAGGGGGCTGTTTTCGTAACTTCAGGGTTCACCCTACCCAGCCAACCCCACCCCGGCACCCAGAGTAGTACACCTGAATACTCCCCATTTTCTATCCCCACCGCAAAATAGACTTCTCCACGGCACCGTAGCCTTCGTGCTCCTCCCCTTTACGTCGGTGCACTCGTCCACCGCAATGCATCTGCCTCATCGACGACCTCATACGCCGCACTGGAGCCGGTCCACCGTTGTCGTCGTACACGGAGCCTCTTCCCCGGCATCGTCTTCCACGGTCTCAGATCTGCTTCCAAGAAGCCGATGCCAAGCGCAGAAGTACAACCGTCGTGGACAATGAACTGACTCCCGTTGCCGACCATGACTCATAGAGGCTGCCACGACCATCGTTCTCCTCCTCGATTGGTAATGTGTGTATTGAATCACTTAGCAGTACATGTGCAGTTCCAATTTTTTTCATACCTACCCTTCAAATTTCCTAGGTGCTATTGTTCCTGTAAAAGTAATTGGTTATAGCCTCCATTGTCCAACAAAATATCAGCATGTAATTGTGCGGCGCTCCTGTATCGCGCTGTGCTTGGGTAGGTTTTTCATCTGCAACCAGTAGTGTGGCAAATGATGGAAAGGTTTTTAGAACTAGCAAGATGCCCATGCGTTGCACGCATCAAGATCCATTTGTATGAGTAGTTTATCTTGTGGGAGAAAAGGATGAACGAGGGAAGGCCTTATTTGCAAATCTGGAGAGGGGTATGGGTATCTTTTTGCAAAATTCCCATTTGTTTCCTTCCTATCTGTCAGATATAAATCGGACGGCCTATACTGCAAGAAAAAAAATAGAGAAAAAAGTAGACATTAAAGGAAGTAGAGATAAATATTAAATATTAAATATTAAATAAATATAACAGTAGAGAAGAGAGTAGAGATAGCAGATACGTCAGGAAAGGATCACACACGCGCGGGAAAAAGCGGCCGGGCGTGCGCTAGTTTTGGCGCGCGGCGTCCGGCGTGCTTTATAAAATCCAACGCCCACCCACCGCTTTGTGCCTTGCCACCGCTCTCTCCCCACTCTGTGCCTTGCCACTGCTCTCTCCCCGCTTTTTTCACCTCACCGCCGCTGCACCACCATGCTGCTGCGTTGCCGGGAAACTTGGGGATACCGCGGCGTCCACGCGCGCTGCTCCAGCGGCTTCTCCACCGAGATCAGGTTCCACGGGATGCGCCTCGGCCTCGGCAATTTCGACACCACCAACGAGGCCGCCCGCGCGTACGACGCGGCGGCGTGGTTACTCCGGTGGCCTCATAGAACATTGAACTTCCCCAACGTGCCGACGCGGGAGCGGGTGTAGGAGCTCGCGCCTCTGCCGTGGCTTAGCACTGACGAGGATCGTCACGACAACCGGAGGCGAGAGCACCGTCTCAGCATCACCGAGATGGGCGAGAAAGCCATGGCGATGTGGCGCCAACACTTCCCGTAGGACATCATCAACGAGCGCGAGTTCTATGCACAAAGGAGGGTGGAGAGGGATAATAGGAGGGTGGAGTGAGCCTCCTATCGCGAGGACAAGTGTAGGCGAAAAGTGGACGCTCAGTTCAACATGAGCCTAGGAGCAGCGTCGCCCTGGGAATCCGACGACGATCGGTATCTTCACGCCTACAGTCGGACATCGGAGGAGGACATCACCGAGGAGGAGTCGGACGACGAGGAGTAGTTGAATTATCTTTTTTTATCTATCTATGTTGAGAACTATCCTCTACTCTCTAGTATCTACTTCTCGATCTCAGCACTATAAAAGTTTTTTTAAAGTGCCATGTGTTGCGATTCTGTTGGAGATGCTCTAACATGGCAGACGAGTGCTTTAATGTTGCCCACAAGATGCGCGAGTATTACTAGTAGTATATTTTTCTTGCCATGTTGAGATTTTAAAACCACGAGTGCGAACATTCAGAGGAGCAATGAAGACCAAACACGGGATATTTGGGACATCTTCAAGGAGCGTGGCAAGTTAAAGAGGAGCTGCACCGAACCTGTAAAACGAGCTTTGGTAAGTAACACATTTTCAATTACTTTCGTTTAGCCTCGTGTTCTTCGATGTGTATATGTTGTAGTTTCTGTTTCTCTTAAGCGTGGTGTTCTTTGATGTGTAATACGAAGAGTCTTAATCGTCCTAATGCTTTCATTTTTAGTTTGATGTTGGAAGTGGGTGTTCTCACCTTGTAGTCTATTTTTATATTTCTTTTCCTTTTTAATTCACTTCTCCTAGTTCTGCTTATCTGGCTTCTACTAAATGGATCTAGGTTGCTCTGAGTATTGATCTAAAAAAGAAGTAACTTCATGTCAGGATGCAGTTCCTATGAGGAGGGAAGTATGGTCAACCTCGAGATCATGTTTCCAAAATGAGGTTGGATTACACACAAGGTGCCAGTTCCCTAATGATGCTGGATTAGACACAAGGTGCAAATTCCCAGATGATGCTGGATTTCACACAAGCCAGGTGGAGTCGTCAGCTGTTCGTGTCTTCGTGGCATTAGTAAAGGCTGACAGAAAGCGTGCAGCAGCCCTTGAGAATGTAGCTGAGTTCCTGAAGAAGTGAAAAGAGCTATCAGATGCTCTCTTCACCCAAGCCAAAGAAGAGATGGAAGAAGCCAGAAATAAGCTAGCAGAGGCAGAGCAGGCTAGGCGTCTCCTGCTATCTAAAACTGTTGCCAATACAAAATTTCCTTCATAATAGCTAGGTTCAAATGTTTATCCAGTCAGCATGCCTGTTGTGATGTCTGTGCATCTACTGATGTGGCACAAAATGTATTTTTTCGGATCATGTAATAACAGCAGTTACTTTCCAAACAATAACAGATGAAGCATTGGACATGGTATAGTTCACGCGCAAGCCCGACATTCCATGTTCAACTTCCACATCAAACTCATGTTCACAGATATCTGCACATTCATACATAATATCGACAACCATGATTCACTTCAAAGCCAAAAAAAATTTGAGGAGAGTTATAAATAAAGAAAAACCTCTACTAGTTCCTGCTACCAGTGTGAGCACAACAAGTCAAGACCATGCGTAAATTAATTATATTTTAGTAACTTTTTGTGTTCTAAAATGCCTGCCGGCTCGCGGAAGGACATGTTGCCGGCACACACGTGGATTCAATGAAGGCAGGCGGGGCAGTCTTAAGCTGGTTGCACACGGAGAGGAGGCGTGCTCATCCGGGCCTGCAGCGAGTGCGGCCCTCTTGGCCGGCGCGCCGGTTCAATGCCTGCGCTGTGAGAGGTCGGGTCGTGTCAGAGCAATCACTCCCTCCAGTCCTTTTTTGTTTGGGTATAACAAAATCTCGTTTTTCATTCACATTTTACAAGTATAATTCGTGGAGAAACTTCGACCCAAAGTACGATGGGGACTAGTAAACCAGAATGGAGGTAGTACTTTTTTTTAATCAAAGAAGGGTTTCCCCTTCCGATTTTCATTACTAAAAACCAGCATCTAAATCTAAACCATAGTATTTGCCCTAGAACTACCAGGTTCAACATCTCGCAACATAAACCCATACAACCATACGCCAAGGAGGTACGTAGTACTATGAATTCCATTTTCGCTCCATACAAATCATTCTAAAAACTACTTACTACTTATAATGTGCCATTGAAAATCGGAACTCTTAACCCCGCTAAAAAACGATATTTTAAACGTGGCTACTCGATCTGTGGCAACTGGCGAGCCACCGCGCTCCAAGTCGTTCACCTGTGGTCTCGACCTGCCGACCATCAACTCCTACAGATCAAATTATCATGCGAGCTGACTATTCCTACAAAGGTGCTCCACCACGTACCCAGTACCCGCGAATGCAGCAATCGTGCACCTAGGGTTTTAGGGTTTATTTGTTAACGTTGCCTTTATGTAACACTCATGTGTGCGAGACAACGAGAGGCCGACAGCGTGCGTGCGCCTCTTCTCTTCGTATATGTACTCCACCATTTGTCTGGTATCCAAAATATTATAATAACTACTAGCATTCTGCCAATGCGTTGCCACACGATCAAAGTAGATTAATACATATTCACTGATTTGATAGAAAAAAAAGTCTAGTTTTGAAATACGTATATCACTAAAAATATGTTATGTTTCACCCAAAATATATTCCTTTGGCGGTTTTGATGAGATAAGGGAGGAATGTTGTTGGTTTCAATATTCGAGAAGTGGTATATGTCTAATTTCTACTCTTACTAGCAAGATGCCCGTGCATTGCACGGAACATCAAGATCTTGTGGGAGAAAAGGATGGACGAGGGAAGGCCTTATCTGCAAATGTGGTGAAGAGTGCGGGTAAATTGCCATATTTTCCTTCCTATCCGTCAGATATAAATTGGATGACCTACATTGCAGGATGGTAGGCCCACCATCATCACCAACTCTATTTTTTATCCCTACTCTTATAAAAAGCATTGTCGGTGATGATCGTGTGCCTGCCATCCTGCAATATAGGCCGTCCGATCTATATCTGATGGATAGGAAGGAAACTATGGCAATTTTGCAAAAAGATACCCACACCCCTCTCCACATTTGCAAATAAGGCCTTCCCTTGTTCATCCTTTTCCCCCACAAGATAAACTACTCATACAAATGCATCTTGATGTTCCGTGGAACACATGGGCATCTTGCTAGTTGTTGCAAAAAGCCCATGTGTGTGTGAGAGAGAGGGAGAGTGGAGGAGGACGGAGTGCATGTGTGACAAAGACACAACGAGTGTGTGTGCAATAGGAATTAGCTTAAAATGAGGCGATAGTGTGTGTGTGCACGACCGAGAGGGCGTGTCTCAAGAAGGGAAGAAAAAGCTACATAGATACACGGAGCGGGAGAGAGCCATGTATGCGATGGTGGAAGCATGAGTGTGCGGGTGTATAAACCTATCTAGAGGCTAGCTAGTCGATAAATTTTTGTGAGATAAATACGAGTCGGGGTGTGAAAGCGAGAGTTTTGTGTGTGAGAGAGAGAGACGGTAGTTGGGAAGGGGAGTGGAAACAGGAGTTGTGTGTGTGTGTGTGTTTGTGTGAGAGAGAGAGAGGAGACGGTAGTCGGGGTTGTTTGTTCGGTAAACAAATGAATAATGTCAGTCTGGGATGGAGAAGAAAAGGAGACCGCAACAAATGTTGTGTCTACAGGAGAGAGAATGAGTAATTTTAGTGGTATGAGTCATATGTAGAGACATATAGGGTGTGTGAGAGAATCCCATAGAGAGGAAGACAAAGTGAATGACGAGTGGAGACTGTGTGTGTGGCGGTGAAAAAGAAAGCTTAGGTACCGAGTGATACCAGAGAACAGAAGAGACGTGAGAGATAATGAAAACTGTGTAATGTATAATGATAGGGAGAGTGTGACACTTCTCAAGGGAGACGTCGAGAGACCATGTTTGCGAGGATAGGAGAAACATGAAGTGAGCATGCGTGTGAGCTGGAGAAAAGAGAGTGATAGCTACCTGAAGGAGCATGCATGCGAGAGTGATGGGCGTGAAAGGAGTAAACAAAAAAGGGATTCAAATATTCGAATTCAAGATGATGATATATGTAATCCATACTCGAACCAAAGTTGATCTATCAAACATGCATACTCATATGAATTCACGCACATCTATGTTATTTAATATGTAGATATTACTGATCCATACATTTTAGTAGAACATAATTTGGTTAAATTTTTTTGAATTCAACCTTAAGATTTCGAGATCGTTGTATTTGTAAATCATATTATACATATAAAGAAGCAGAATTCTTTGTTGTGCTTTTGAGAGTATATATAAAAAAATGATGTATGTAGAATGTAATTCCAATTGAAACTGGATCCCGGCCGAAAAAATAGAATACAAACGGGATTCGAATTGAGTTGGCACGAGCGTAAACATGCACTCTGCAAAATTTGAACGAAGTGGGGAAAGTCGCAGTAACCGCCCGAAACCAAAATCTACAAGATGGAAATTACTACCGCCTATCCCTGCCATGCAAAGCCTATCTGCTGGATTTCTATAGGTTTCAAAGGGGTAGGTTTGTAATTTCACCCAAATGTGACGTAACCGCCTCTCACCTGGATTCATACATGGTGCGCACCAAAACATAGTGTGTCCTCGGCCGAAATCGACTCCCTCCCCGATTCATATTCATATACACAGTGGGCGCCAAAAACAAACTCTCATCGGCAAATATTCGGTGTATGCGAGATTACCGTCCTATCCCCAACCGACCAATGTTGTTGTGATGTAGTAGAAATTTGAAATGGGGGCTAAGTTTGTAAATTTCCTCGCATTTGAGGCAAGCGCGCCCTGAATACATGGTTCCCCCCTTCCTCTCTACCTCCCTTTTCCCCATTCATACTCCGTGGGCGCCAAAACTCCCTCTCCACCCCACCCTCCTCCGCCCGCCGCCGTCCGCCACCCCATCCACCGCCGTCCTCCTCCACCATGCCGGAGCTGATACGCCGACGCCGCCGTCCATTACAAGAGATCGACCTCTCTCATCCACGGCTTTGGACCGGGATCCTTGCATCCCGTCCTCTCGCTTCATCCCCACCGTCGTCCACCTTGTCGGTGCCGCTCCTACGACCGTCTCGTCCACCGCCCCTGCCTCCACCGTCTACCCTCCTAGATCTGGTTCCACGCCACTGACAGCCATCGCTACCGCAGCACCGTCAAATTCTCAGTAGATGCATACACGGCGCCACACTAGAGGCGGTACTCTTTCGTATCTGCTCAACTTATTTATCGCATCAAGAAAATAGATCGCCACTGCTTTACTCTGATTTCCTGTCTTGGTTGCGAAGTTCCTTTGTCCGGTTTGCACCTTCAGATCCGCCATGGCATGCTCAACACTATACTCCCAATGATTATGGTTTTCCCCTTTTATATTCCACACTAGTTAAATCACTGTAGACTAAATTTTTTAGAGCTCGCCGAAGTTCGCCAGTGCGAATGAAGGGGCTCGGGTGGTTGTGGGGCCTTGTTGAACAAAGAAAACTCGATGCGGGTGGGGGTTGGGGCGGGGGTGGGAGTGGGGGTGGCGGAGGAACACAGGTGGTGTGGGCTGATGGTCCGGCTGGCGGCCCGTGCGGTGTTCTGTATGGGAAGAATCAGAGAGGAGGAAGAAGATGTGTTAGGAGACGTAGGATCTTCATCCAGCCACCTGAAATGGTCGAGAGACAGCTGGGAGTTGCATACTTAATGCGCTCTGGTTCATCATGTGTGGGCACTGCGCAACGAACATTTTATTATCCAAAATCTGCTTGCTCTTCTTTACCATGTTCCTCTTTCGTTCTTCTTTAATATGTACTCTCTCCGTTCCTAAATACAAGTCTTTGTATAGATTCCACCATGGACTACATATGGAGCAAAATGAGTGAATCTACACTCTAAAATGTATCTGGATACATCTGTATGTGATCCATAGTGGAAATCTCTACCCAGACTTATATTTTGGGACGGAGGGAGTATGATAGTAGTAGAGTATGTTCCTTGTACTAAAGATGAGCATGGACATTTGCAGTGTAGAGGCCTATACGGTCGGTTGTGATGGACACTTTGAGCCTCTTTGATTCGTAGGATCTTGTAAACATAGGAATAGGATTTGTAGTGGCCTGCCCACTTGAGTCCTATCAGAATAGCAAGGAAATGCGGGGAGCTGTGTCGCCTTTGAGAGTTACACTGATATTAACAGTACCGCACCTTCACTTGAAGAGAGCTGGTATCCGAAGCCTTTTTAGCCGTACCGGCAAACTAGCACATATATTCCAGCAAGTTCCACTTTGCTGATTTTACTCTGATGATTAAGATTTTCACGTTATATCTACACTATGATCTGTGTAGCTGCTTTGTGTCGCACTAGCAGCAGTCCACTCTTGAAGCTAAACACTGCAATGACTTACAAAATTGGCACCAAGGCATTGAGTGCCATTCTGGATGCAATGAAACTCATACGCTCCTCACCTGTTGACTCTTGTTCAGAATATGATCCTAATGACTCTTATTCAAAATTGCCACATATAGAGAGACAACATGAAATTGCATTTCTTTGGGCGCTGTGATTCATCATGAGTGGGCAACCAACATTGTATGCAATGAAGCGGAACCTCAATAATATGCTTCCTCTTATGTTCTTTAACATGTTCCTCTTTGTTTATTCTGTATTTAGTACGTACAGTATGTTCCTTGTCAGGAAGGGGCGCAGGGACATCTGCAGTCAACAGCTGATAGAGCTGGCCTGTACGTGATCGATCGGCTTTCAATTACTAGCGGCAATACAACACCGTATTTTCAAGCCAGCTCCACTTTCCCGATTTATATATCGTGGTTATGGTGTACCCCTGTTATGTACACTATGATCTGCCTAGTTGCTGTGTGCTCTTGTTATCATGGTTTGGCAATAAACTCTCTATACAGTATATTATGAACCTGTCATCTGCCAGCTATCCTTACTTCTAGAGCCTATTTTTTGTGTACTTGTGCCAGATTATATAAATGCACGCACCACATTATAGCACACATGAGCTCTCTCATCAGAATCCAGTGATAGCACACAAGTGTTTACTGGGATGCCCCTATATTAGAATATCATCTACATTACAAAGATAATCTCACAACTATTTATGTTTTCATGGTTCTCAGATATTATACGCAATTACAGTGAATAACAGAATCCGCGCATCAGAAGAATATTGTGGAACACTGCAATGACTTGCAAAATTGGCACCAAGGCATTGAGTGCCATTCTAGAAGCAATGAAACTCATACGCTCCCCACCTGTTGATTCTTGTTCAAAATATCATCCTAATGACTATTCTAACCTCGAGGAGTCAAAGGCAGATGGCCTGTCCAGTTCACACATCAAGGTGCCTATTCTAATTTGGCAAGGTTTTATTGATTGCATGTATCTTGCATATGTTGTCTTGCATTTCTTCTACTTTGTTGCACTGCCATCTGCTTAGTTTACTCATCATATAACTCGAGATGCCATGCCCATCCATTATCAATACATATTCCATCTGTCATCATACCATGTGTTTTTACTCAAATGTTGTTCTTGTGCATCAGACATCAAAAATGAAGAGGGTGATTGCCGAACCCGAAGGAGCACCAGCAAAGTCCTTGAAAAACGTGGTGGTGCTGGAGAAATCAGACAGCGCCCCACTTATATTGGCTGTACAACCAGTGACACAGAACGTAGGACCGACTCCAGCAGACTGTACCCATACTTCACTGGCCACACCACTAGCCCCACCATACAGGACCTGCACTCCAGCAAAAGGTATACCAATTTCATTTGCCAAAGCACCAGCCGTACCACAGAAAAATCCCACTCCAGCAAAAAGTACAGCAAGTCCACCGGCCGAAGACTTATCCAAACTACAGAGACGGCCAATTCCTGCAGATTGGAACCCCATTCCATTTATTCCTAGTTTAAAAGACGATGCTTTCAATGTTGCTAGGGACTGCGTGCATATATTCCCATCATGGGAAGATCATAGTGAAGAAAAACACCATTTTCACATCTTCCTGTCCAACCTACGTGTAAGTGCTATTATTCATGGTTATTATTTTCCTTTTTTCTGCTGAACGAACACATCAATGATTTACATTACATTGTTATAACTAGGCAAGGGTCAATCTGGATAGTCATGACGAGCAAAGCTTGCTTGTGCTTTTCAAGGAAGCATTGCAGCAGTATCGGTGTTACCTGAGGAAATCACACTTTGATGGCAAGTCTATAAACGAATTTCTTGTGAAGTCTCCTATGCTAAATTTAGAAGACATTGAATGGAAAAACCTTCTTATGCACTAGTCTCGTTCCCAGGATGAGGTACTGTCTATGAAATCACATGACAATTTGAACTTCTACTTTTTCGCATATGCCTTACAGATCTTTTTTGCAAGAAATCTGCTCGAAGAAGAATTCCGGTTTGAAGAGAACGACGGGATATCACAAATATGTTGCCCGCTGCTTTGCTCTTGTTAGTACCTATTGTCCTGTATCACTATACTTGCATACATACCTGGTTCATTATGTGACAGCAGTATGCATGATAGCTTGCTTATCAATTGTTCGCTCCAAATTATCTGATCTGTATGAATGGTTACATTAGTGTAGAATATATCCAATGCCAATGAATTTTTTTTTAGCTCTACATTGTTCTTGTAAGTACATGTTGTCCTTTATCAGTGTACTTATTTTGATAGGTAGTTGTTCATGTACCATCACTCTGCAGCTTATTTTCCTTTGCCCTCCATTTTCTACACATTAGATCTATATTTACTCTTACCATAAGGTTGGTACTGAATAAGTTTAGCTGTGCATTGCTCTTCGTTGTGCCTTTTGCTTGTATCGCTGCACATACATTTATAGCTACTTGGTTATGTAGCATCACTCTTCATCTTATCTTAAATATTCTCCATTTTTTCGTATATTATCACATCTATATATACTCTTAACAAAATGTAGAATAAAGACAATGCTTATGAAGAAGATTATGTGGTTAACTTCTTGAATTGCCCCCCCATCAGCATGGACAAGGGCTTTATAGAGCCTGTCTTCACAAGTAATGTAAGTTTGTCCTTCTCAAGCCTTCAAACTTTGTTGTGTATATTTGGTTAGGCATGACTGCAACAACTGTTTATTTTTGGTGTTTGCATCGAATTGCATGTTTAAAGTTTATTATGTAGTTCATAAATAAAAGTTTGTCCTTCTCAATTTAAGTTTTCAGTTGTACAACCAAGTTTCTTATTTATACCATGTAAATTAAACTATACAGGGCAAGTGATCTTCTTTTGCACTGCATGTATGCTTCTGGTCTTCATCCGTAATTCAGTGGTGTGGTGAACCTACCCACTACAGCACAATGTCATATTCTGCAATGTCTTAACTATGAACAATGTCATATCATTCTACTATTATTTAAACCGTCTCTTTATTTGCCAATCTAAAATGGGATAAATTGACAGCACACTAACCATTGATACTTATGAGTTCTTGATTTGTAATCCAGTGGTGCCGTGAAGCTGCCAACCCCTTCACAATGTCATTTCCTGCCATGTCTTGACCTGGACAATACCATATTGTGTTAATGTATTTTTAAACTGTGTCACTTTATTCGTCAGTAAGAAATGTGATGAATTGTCAGCACTGCAACTTTTATGTGCAAAATATGCCATCTGTCTGCTTGTTTATCTTTCAGAGTGAGGAAGATATAAGTGTTGAACAAGCGCAGTCTCATCATCTTGCTCAGGTGCTTGCGCTGCAGCTCGCCAGCAGGGCTAACCTTTCTTGAACTCTATTGAAGTGTTGCCGGTTTTCTATATTATTTTGCCGGCGTGTTTATTTGCACTGGTGGCGATCTTTGATGCCCAGTGTATGTAATCTGCTGTCTGCTTGTGCTTTATTATCATAGTGGCAAACTTTGATGCCCAGTGGATGTAATATGCCGTAATTTCTTTATTGTATAGTCTAGGTTTTTTCTTATTCACGATGCTGCAATTATTTTACTGTACTAGGTAATTGCCCGTCCGTTGCAACGGGAGCATACATACTTTAATGTCTCAACACTAATTGTGTAACAGATAGTTTATGATCCCTGTGCACATCATTGTCGTCATTTTTACTGTTAAATTAACTTTTCTTCTTCGACCTTTTTTACTGGTATAAATCAATTTCTTCTTCTTACTCTGTCCACTATCTCCTCCGTAAATAATGAGAGTAATTATGCACTTGCAATGCGTGTCTTGTCATCATCAGTAATCTACTAATATAAATTAAACACATATTGTTATCGCTAAATGAACAATTCACAAGGTAAATTACATCCAAATACATATTACCTGCACATACTTCAGTTCTCAAACAACTTCAAGGATATTTTGTCCAGCTTAACTGAAGCGACATTACACATCTTGAATAATACGAAGTAAATGAAATGTATAGCATGGAGTTAAAAAATACATATCCTACACAACATAACAACTTCCAAATTTAGAAATGGCAAACATGCAAATACTGTATTAAGGAATTGCAAGGATACATGAAACCGGTAATCCATACTAATTCAATCTATCCAAACTATTAGTCGCCTTGCAATCCAATGCTTATGCCTTGGGAACCAATTTAACAACCATTTTCTTGTTTTGATGTCATTAATGAAATTGTTACAACTTGAGCATTCATCAGTTTGGCAAAAGTTTGCTAGGTTTAATCATATGGATATACTGTTTTCATATGATGTGCATTTTTTCTTAAGAGCAGTCCAATTCCATATCAGCTTTAATTCTTGTTATTGATCTCTCATGAGAAAACAATATAACCATTAGCATAATGAGGGAAGTCTGTCGTACTGCTATTCAATAGGATCATGGAAGAGGCAGATTAGTGGACCATTGTATTCTTTTAAGATTAAGTTTGTACATCTGATTCTACTTCGTTTTGGCACTAAAGAAGTTCAAAAAACAATAGTGGATATACCTTCACTAATATCTGATTGAAAGTGTCATATGGCCCTTACTCATTTCTATTGCACACATATAAAATTTCTAATTTTGTAACTTTAAAACTTGTAAAGAGAAGAGGTATATGTGCTACATCAAATTTACTATCTTAATATTTTGTTTTACAAGAGCGATGGCCTGAAAAACTTACACGTGTTGCACACCCAAGCACGGCTTCTGACCTCTGCCGATTTCTCTTATGCTTTGTAATTTGCCAACCAAATAAAATCAAGTGACAAACATGTAGATATTTGATAACACTGAGAAAATGTGTTCCATTCCATTCTCGTGTGGGAGTGCTCGACTCTCTTCGAAGTGTTGCACCAGAATATGTGGTGCCATTGTTATAGGAAGCAGGTACAATGAGCATGTTGCTCAGTTAGTTTCTGTATAAAAACCAAGAAAAAAAATCATGTGAACAACAGTGCCTTTGCTTATAGGCATAGACAATAAAATTACGCTCTTCAGAAGTTCGAAGAGGCACATGAATACTGAACTCTCACCATTAGCACCCAAACAACGATTTTCTGCATCCGGCCGCTTATGGAAGACCCCCGGATGTTACAAGGAAGCAACCTGACTTGACATGTGCAGATCCCCAGGCTGCGCCTTCTCTAAAGATAAAACCTCCTTGAATTCCTACATTTAGGAGATCAACTATCAGACAAAACACAACTACATTCTTTCTGCATGGAGAGAAAGAAACGGATACCTGCAATTGTTGATGCGCGACGGCGAGGGTTCTATAGAGCAGTAGCACCAGCTCCATCTGTTCCTGTAGCTGTTGCTTTCGCTGCTAGATGCCCTCGGTGGCTCACCTCCTCCGGACGACGAGCTCGTAGGGGCACGCCCTCCACAACTCGATTCGCTGCCTCATCTCCACGCATGTATAATGTCACAAGCTCTTCCTTGGTCGGGCTGAAGGAGCGGCGGCCACGGCCCCTGTCGCCGGGCAATGTTCCCCTGAACATCTATAGTAGCCAGCTTGCACCACAGCTTGCTCTTCGTCATTTGATCTAGGTACACCAAACGCATCACGATGTTGTCGATCCATTGTGAGAGTAACCCGGATGAACTACATGAAGTGGTAGTCGGAGATGAACTGCATGGCCCAGGGGTCCTCGTCAGCACATTGTCGCTTGTTCACGAGACCTCGGGATACATGGAAGCGGGGGAGGAGGGATTTGGGGAAGGAGAGCCAGTGATTTTGGTGGCAATTAAGGAGACAGACAAGAGGGCTACGAGAAAGATTGATTCATAGGGAAAGAAATTGATATGGGAGCAAACATACCTAAATTGACGAGGAGGGGCTTGGAAGGGGAGGAGAACGAAGGAGGACCGACGTAAGAGGGGAAACGGAACCTTACGGTTCTTTTAGGTAGTAGAGATATATATCATGTCTTCGCAGTAAAGCGGCCAAACCGTAAAATTACGGTACATAATCGAGCCGTCACGCAATCACGATGTATTATCCGCATCATGGGCCCCGTCAAACTGGCCCACTAGTAGATTCGGGCCTTTAATAGGCCGAGTAACCCCCGACACTCTTTTCGCAAGAAAATTCAATGGGATTTTAAGAGGCTGAGAAGTAGGTTGGGCCTAAAACGTGCCGAACAGCTCACGGGCCGGCAGCAGCCCGAAATGGACCCCGACCCATGATTGTGCAAATCAAATCACGGGCTTTTAACATGCCAAAATTATCTTGGTCCTTTTTTGGCCCAATCAGATATCGGCTGCGAGCAGGCCGGATGCAAACCGGGTCGTAGTTAGGCCCAATATATGATGGGCTTTTAACAGGCCAAAATTAATATAGGGCCGAAATGTTAAATGGGCCCTTAACAGGCCGAAACTAATATCAGGCCGACTTACTAAATGGACCTTTTGCAAGTGGGTCCAAAAGCATAGCATTCAGTTAACGGTCCGGACCTGATCTGGGCCGTGATTTGGCCCAGAACGTGGGAGGCTTTTAACGGGCCGGATCTCATATGGGCCATTATTAGGCCCAGAACGTGGCAGGCCATTAATGGACCGGATCAAATATGGGCCGGCATTTGGCCCAAAACATGGCAGCCAGTTAATGGGCCGGCCTACTAGGGTCCTCAAAATCTTGTGGGCCTACAGCTGGGCCGGCCCATTAGTGTCAGCGAAATCTCGTGGGCCTTTAGCTGGGCTTGCCCATTATGATCCGCAAGAATTTTGTGGGCCTTTGCCTGGGCCGGCCCATTATGGCACACAAAAATCTTGTGAGCCTTTACCTGGGCCGGCCCATTATGGCCCACGAAATCTTGTGGGCCTTTAGCTGGGCCAACCCAGTATGGTCCGCAAAATCTCATGGGCCTTTAGCTGGGCCGGCCCATTATAGTCCGCAAAATCTTGTGGGCCTTTCGTTGGGCCGTCCCATTTAAAGTTGATGGGTCGTGCCACCTGTCGACGTATCATAGGCGCCTTTTGTCCAATGAGTGGATGACATCTGTCCCAACGATGATCCGACACGTGTTTCCTCCAGCCAATGATGATTTTACACATGGAAAATCCCCATTGGTCGGGGCTGTTAACGGGTTATCGGATCCAAAACCCGACCTGATAGCTTAACATCGTTCCGTTATGGTGGATGCCACGTGTCTGTCACCCTTGATGAAAGCACTTCTGTGACGCGTGATCTATCGTCATGGAAGTGGACACTTCCGTGATGATAATTTTGGTAATGTCATGGAACACTTCTACGACAGCACAGGTATGACTATCTTGATTCTGTCATAAAATCGTCATGGATGTACATGCATGACAAAAAACGCAACCTACTGTGACAAACACGTATCATCACGGAAGTGTATTTTTTTGTAGTGCATGCCAAGGCGATGCGATGGCACGGAGAAGACCGTAAGAAATACGGAAACTTGAGAATACCCACTGACGGGTCGAAGTGGAGAAAAATCAAGAGAAAGTACAGGGAGGAGTTTGTAGGTGACCCAAGGAACGTATAGTTTGGTCTAAGTGGAGATGGCATTAATCCTTTTGGGGAGCAGAGCAGCAACCATAACACCTGGCCTGTGACTCTATGTTTGTATAACCTTCCTCCTTGGTTGTGCATGAAGCGGAAGTTCATTATGATGCTAGTGCTCATCCAAGGTCCTAAGCAACCCGACAACAACATTGATGTGTACCTAAGGTCATTAGTTGAAGAACTATTGCAACTGTGGAATGGAAAAGGTGTACGTGCATGGGATGAGCACAAACAAGAAGAATTTGACCTAAAGGTGTTGTTGTTCGTGACCATCAATGATTGGCCTGCTCTCAGTAACCTTTCAGGATAGACAAGCAAGGGATATCACGGATGCACGCACTGTTTGGATGACACCGACAGTATATATTTGGATAGTTGTAGGAAGAATGTGTACCTGGGGCATCGTCGATTTCTTCCGGGCAGGCATCCTGTAAGAAAGAAAGGCGAGCATTTCAATAGTGAGGCAGATCACCGGACGAAGCCTCTCCACCGTACTGGTGCTGATGTACATGATATGGTCAAGGATTTGAAGATAATCTTTGGAAAGGGTCCTGGCGGACAACCTGTTCCGAAGAACGCTTACGGATGCGCACCCATGTGGAAGAAGAAATCTATATTTTGAGGCCTGCCCTATTGGAAATACCTAGTGGTCCGCTCCGCAATCGACGTGATGCACATGACGAAGAATCTTTGCGTGACCCTTCTTGGCTTCTTGGGCATGTATGGGAAGACAAAAGATACACCGGAGGCACGGGAGGACCACGAATGTATGCACGGAAAAGACGGCATACATCAGGGTCATGCTAGCTATGCTCTTACCAAAGAAGAGAAGGAAATCTTCTTTGAATGCTTGCTTAGTATGAAGGTACCGTCTGGCTTCTCGTCGAATATAAAGGGAATAATAAATATGGAAGCGAAAAAGTTTCAGAACCTAAAGTCTCATGACTGCCACGTGATTATGACGCAACTGCTTACGGTTGCATTGAGGGGGCTTCCTTAATGCAATCTCTCATAACGTAATCGATCCAGAAATCATACCAAGGTTACATAATGATTTGGTGCAATGTCTTGTCAGTTTCGAGTTGGTGTTTCCACCATCCTTCTTCAACATCATGACGCACGTCCTAGTTCACCTTTGCGGAGAGATTAAGGTTTTGGGTCCTGTATTTCTACATAATATTTTCCCCTTTGAGAGGTTCATGGGAGTCTTGAAGAAATATGTTCATAACCGTGCTAGGCCAGAAGGAAGCATCTCAAAGGGCCATGAAAATGAGGAGGTCATTGAGTTTTGTATTGACTTTATTCCTGACCTTAAGCCGGTTGGTGTTCCTGAATCGCAGCATAAGGGCAGACTAGATGGAAAAGGCACGCTAGGAGGGCATCAAATAATATGTATGGACGGGCATTCTCTCACTGAAGCACACTACACAGTTCTACAGATTCCGCCTTGGTAGCTCCATATATGGAGGAAAACAAGAATTTTCTACACTCCAAACACCCGAAGTAGTCTGACGACTGGATTACACGTGAACAAACGAGGACTTTTGCCGGTTGGTTGCAGACACGTGCCATGCATGATGGAAATATTGAATATGACCTGTACTTGCTGTCCTAGTTACCATCTTCGAATATAATGACTTCCAAAGGGTACGAGATAAATGGTAATACATTTTACACAACCGCCCAAGATAAGAAGAGCACGAACCAAAACAGTGGTGTCCGCTTTGATGCAACAACCAACACGGTAATGGAAACATATTATGGTTACATAGAGGACATATGGGAACTTAACTATGGAGGTGGTTTGAAGGTCCCTTTGTTTTGGTGCAAATTGGTCAATATGACACGAGGCGGGGTAATGGAAGACCCGCAGTACGGAATGACAACAAGTGGATCTCAACAATCTTGCATATGCAGACGAACCATTCGTCCTAGCCAATGATGTGGCGCATGTTTTCTATGTGAAAGACATGTCTACCAGGCCGAGAAAAAGAAAAGATAAGGAAGCCAATGCATCATATGATGAAACAAAGCGCCACATAGTTCTTTCAGGGAAAAGAAACATCGTGGGAGTGGATGACAAGACAGATAAGTCAGAAGCTTATGAAAAGTTTGAAGAAATTGTTCCATTCACAGTGAATATTGATCCGAGCATCCAGTTAAATGATGAAGATTGTCCACGGTTACGGCGCAAAGGGACACACAAGAAGAAAAAATTTCACACCCAAAGATCCCACTCTGGGATGTGATAGGCTTCACCATCATCACTTTATTTTCTATAGTGACTTTCCGGGCTTATATATCTGGAAAGTGTCGCTTCGAACAAACCAGAGGGAATCTTCTTAATAGTTAGGGTACTTATGTGTTTTGGCATTTGAAACGCGAAGAAATTTTATGTGCAAAAACTAGATGCACTTCGTCTACAAATTAGTTCGTCAAATAATTCAAATTTAAACTATTCAAATTTGAAAACTACTGGCACTAACAGAAAGTTTGTAATTTTTTGTACCTAAAGAAAAAATATTCAGAAATACATAAATGAAAATAAATAAAGTAGAAAAGAAAAAAAATAATTTTGTTTTGAGATAAAAACTAAATAAAAAAGCCCACCTACTGGTCCACGGCGGCTTGCATACGACTAGTAACCCAACCTGTAGTTGGGCCAGGATGCAGGCTCGCAAGGCCCAGTAGGCCCACAGGTCAGAGAGCAGAGTTAGGCCCAGAAGCCTACTATAGAGAGGAGTTTGAGAGAGCAGCCGCGTCGGGGCTTTTAAACAGGTGCGGGCGCCCATCGGCTAGCGAGGTGAGACTAAACTTGCCTGTACTGCACCTGCGCCAGCGCACCCCCTTTAGTACCGGGTTGTGGCACCAACCGGTACTAAAGGGGTGCCTTTAGTACCGGTTGTAGCCACCACCCGGTACTAAAGGGGGGCGCTTCCAACTGCTTCGCCTGGGCAAAACAGCCCTTTAGTACCGGTTGGTGGCTCCAACCGGTACTAAAGGGGTGGTCCTATATAAGTAACACTTCAAAAATTTGTCAGTTTCGTTCTCTCCCTCTGCTTCTTCTCCTCTACCACATAGCCGCCGCCCCTCATCGCCGCCCCCGTCGTCATCCCCGTCGCCGTCCGTCGCCATAACCGCCGCCCCTCATCACCGCCCCTGGCGCCGTCCCCGTCGCCGTCCGTCGTCGTCCCCTCACCTCACCGTCGCCTCACCCGCGCTGTGAGCCCCTCTCCCAGGCCCCTCTCCTCCCTCCAATCGAAGCGGCCGCTCCACCGGCGCCGTAGGTGCACATGCGCATGCGCGCGCGCACCCACACACACGCACACACATAGACACACGCACACGCGCGCGCGCACACACACACACATGATTCTATTTTTAGTTTTTTCTGTTTTTTATACAAATGTTTTAGATGAATTAATTAATTAGATTAGATTAATGTCAAAAGTATATAGAAATGTTAGAAATGTTATAGAAATGTTAGAAATTTTAGAAATGTTAGCTTTACTAGATGAATTAGATTAATTTAAAATTGTTATAGAAATGTTTGAAATTTTATAGAAATGTTAGTTTTTAGTTTCTTATAATTTTAGTTATAGAAATTTAGAATTTGCATATAAGAAATCACAATCCAATCATTAAAAAATTGTTACTTTTGCGGCATATAGTATTTGTTCTCGATGATGCCCGGCCTGCATCCTCGCCGTCGACCAATTTGCAACGACGTCTTGTTTCAGAGGACCCATGTTCGGGACTGGGCTCCGTCGGGCTGGCACTGGGAGGTGCTACCTTTAGGGGCTCGCCGCTTTGTGAGGAACCCGGGTCCCGTCATCGACCCTGAGCTCTTTTGGTGGCGTTCCCGTCGGCAACTTTCGGTGCGGAGGGAGCCGGCCCCGCCAGAGGTGGTGCGTCGCCATGTTAGGGAGGAGGATGAGCACGTCCGTCGCTACATGGCTGATATGGACGTCAGGTTCTCCAATACCTGGCAGGGTCTTTGGGGAGATGACCGGAGCTATGATCCTGTGATGGTTCCTTCTCTTTGGGTGTCCACCGCCCGCGCCTCAGGAACCGCGAGTGGCCTAGATTATTCTGTAGTATTCGATCTTTATTAGCTAGCTAGCTAGTGATGTATTCAATATATAATATATGAGATGATGTATTCGAGATTATATATTATTCGAGACGATGCATACACTACTAGGGAAAATCTTATAGGTAGACGCTTACTAGTAGCGCGGGTTTATAACCCTCGCTACTGCTACTTACTAGTAGCGTGGGTTTTTACCCCTCGCTACTACTAAGTTGATAGTAGTAGCGCGGGTTTTTAACCCTCGCTACTACTAAGCAGTCTTTACCGTGCCCTCCCGGGACATGACATAGTAGTAGCAAGGGGTATAAACCCACGCTACTACTAAGTTGATAGTAGTAGCACGGGTTTATATCCCTCGCTACTACTAAGTATGAGGTAGGTGAAGTCCCCATATCCTCGGCCGAATCCCTCCTCTCTCCCTCACTCTCCCCCCTCTCTCCATAGGCTCTTCGGTGGTGAGGTGCTCCTGCCCAAGCACATCTCCTCCTCCATGGCGCCAAATGAGTCCACCTCCTCGCGTCACCGGCGTCGAGGAGCTCGCCCATCTTTCCCCTCGCCTCCATGCGACCACGACGGAACACCTCACCACTCGTACCAACCCCGATGCGCCCTCCATCTCCTTCCTTTATCCCTTGTTTCTCTTTTTTCCTCTCCCTCTCCCTTTGACTTTACTCACCTCCGATGCCCATGCCTGCGCAGGTCGTCGATATGGCCAACCAGGAGCTCTCCGCCTTGGCCGCGAAGAGGATCCTCACACCATTGTCTTGCTCTACACTGGATGCAGTCCCTCTCCAATAGTCGTCGCTAGATCTGGTCTGCCGCTACCCATCCGCACCTCCGGCAACCGCTGGCGTCACTGGATCGAACCATTGACACCATTGACAGCATGCATGGGGTCAAGATTTTTTTTGTTTTTGAAATTAATAGTAGTAGCGCGGGTCACAGACACGCGCTACTACTAACACACGTACTAGTAGCACGGGATGCAGCGTGCTACTACTACCAGTTAGCTGCAGCGCCGTATCAGTAGCGCGGGCGCCCGCACTACTAATACCCCCAAAACCCAAGCTACTTCTAGGCTTTTCCCTAGTAGTGATATTATGTACTATGATTCAGGATTTCCTTATTAATTGCATGCATGCATTGTAATTTGAATACTAAATTGTTTATATTTCTTCTGGATTAGTTAAACAAAAGCTATGGCGGACAATACCGGCAGAGAGGGAGAAGAGGCCCTGTTCGAGATCATACGCTCCCCTCGCGGGCCAGATGATCGAATTGAAGAAGATGACTACTCCCAATATCTGAACAATACCGGGGAGGGTGATGATGAGATGATATTCGATCGCGACGACCGAATTGATGAAGTCATGGACGACAACTATGATTATGATGGCGAAGAAAATGTTGATCTTGAAATTGGCAAAGAAAATGTTGATCTTGAAATAACAGAGACCGGCGAGGTATATTTATATAAGCAGGCATTTGGTGATCTCACATATTTTAAATGATTTGAAGATATATTAACGAATCAATCTTTCTTCTTTCAGCCCTCCGGATCGAGCAAATTTTCTATAGGTAGAGTGCGAGGCCCGGGCAAAAAGTTGAAGGACGGCGTAAAGTACAACATCGATGCCATCGAAACTAATGGCGAACCAATAGTGCCTAAGAACATTGCAAACAAGTTCGTTCATCAGTGTGGAGTTCTTGTGAAGGACAAACTCCCGATCTCCCTTCAAGAATGGAAATAGCCATCAAAGCCTCGTCCAGATCTTACTTTTGTCGACGACAGAGCAAAAACTGTGCTTTGGGAAAATCTCATGGAACATTTCACCCTACCAGATCATTTCACAGCTAAAGATGTGGAGAAAGTCAAGGACGCTGCTCTTAGGAAGATGGCAATTGCATTCAACAACCACAAGAAAACTGTATGGAATAACTACGTCAAAGCAGGAAAGAAGACTCCAGAATTCAAGGGAACACTGGAGAACCAAAGAGAACATTGGCCCGCTTTCGTGAAATTCAAGGAATCAGAATTATCTAAGGAACAATCCAGAAAAAACAAGGCCAATGCCGCAAAAAAAGGAGCAATTCCATAGGCTGGGGCCAGGTGGCGGCGCGGTGGCAATGCCTAAGTGGGATAGGTCCGAGCAAGAGATGCTAGCTGCACAGGTCACTCCAGTTACATTGAGCTGCCCCCCCCCCCAGGTGCAGAAGTTGGTTCTATGTGCATGGGGGGCCTTGGACCCGAAGACAAACCAGGTTTTGAAGAAGGCATGTCTTAAAGGAGCCGATGTTAAGTTAGTTGAAGCAATAGAAGAAGCTCGAAAGGGGGTGTTCACGCCCAACAGAGAGAACGACGAGCTTATGCGTGCCTTGGGAAATCCTGAACACCCGGGAAGAACACGAGGCAAGGGCGTTATTCCAGGGTATGAGGGCTTTTCTGACTGGAATGCCTACTACAGAAGCCGTGCAAGAAGGAAGATGGAGGAGGAGAAGAAGAAGAAGTTGAAGGACGAGCAGAGGAAACAGGAAGCAGAACGCCCTCAAGGCCTAGAATCAGCGCACGCGGACTTGGCACTCAAATTGCAGCGGCAGCAGCAGTAGATCGACTCGCTTAGCTAGGAAAGGGGGTCTCAGCAGCGGCAGCACCTAGCGGATGATCCAGCATTGGATAGCACCGTCCCATCCATGCGGAGAAGCAGCGTGGGTTCCACCCCGGGCGACGCACTGCTAGATAGATACCCTGTGGATTAAATCATGGAGAACACTAACTGTGAGCTACACTTCAAAATAAAGAACATATCCGTGAATGCGGAGGACGCCGTTGCTTATACAAATCCCCCCGAAGCTTCCTACCATTGCAGAACGATTCCAGCCGGCTATGCTTGTGTCGTGGTTGATGACGTGGTGGACCAATATTCGGGGCTAGTGCTTGACATTCCTGGAGGTGACGAGGAGCACACACTGGGACATGCCATACATCGTATCATCCTATGGAGAAATGATTGCATCATCTTTAGAAGGCCACCGACACTGCGTCATCTAGAGCTTGACATCCCAGGAGGTGACGAGGAGCAGATGACTCCCGCTCCTCCTAGTCCAGCACAGCTTCACGCCACTCCTCCTGCTTCAACTCAGCCAACGCGTGAGGCCACTCCTCCTACTTCGAATCAGCCAACACGTGAGGCCACTCCTCCTGCTTCAACTCAGCCAACGCGTGAGGCCACTCCTCCTCCTCCAAGTCCACCAATGCGTGTCACTCTTCCTCCAAGTCTGACGCCGTGCAGCCATCTTCGTTGCCTCAGCAATCGCGGAAGAGAGCCACCGCAGCTATGGTGCGTAGTGCTACAAGTCGAGGTAGTACATGAGGTACAGGAGGAGGCAAGTGATTTCAATATGGTCCAAGACTCGTGACTCTTCCGTAGAGGCCTTACGACATGACCAAGAGGCAAAATGAAGCCATAGTGAAGGCCCAAGTGGACGCCCATTTTGGACCGAAACCGCCACCGCCGCCAAGGGAGAAAGTGCCCGAGGATAAGATTGACCACTTTATTCATATGGCTAAACCACCAGATCCCAAGCTTGTTGACTCAGACTATGAGCGCCAAATCAGGAAGGCACATCGAGCACGGCAAAGGGAGTCGAGCTCAAGCTCGAGCCAAGCAGGTGGCCAAAAATGCGAGAAAACCGTTCCCCAGCTAGGAGAACAGGCGGCGCAATCGATCGCCCTGCTTGTTGTACCAACACATGAGAGTACCGGCACCGGTTAGCTGGTAATAACCGACGAGCATAGAAGGCAGGCTGAAATGCTTGGTATCACTGTTGGACAACTCCTCGAGATTGAGCCCATGCCTCTGCTTAGAGAGGAGGACATAAAACGGAAATATGTCTGCGGCCAAACTTTGGTCAAGCCTGAGGAGGTCAAGAAACTAACAACGAGAATGTATGAATTGCATGACTGGTACATGAAAATTACCAAGAGTACCAACCGAGTGTCCCTCATGGTGAAAGTCAAGGAAGAGTATTACTTCCATAAACTAGCTCTGTCCATTGAGTATTCAGAACTATTTTAGTTATTCAATTAAGACGCACTCGACAAATCTCTCGTCAGTTGCTATTGTCTGTAAGTGAATTCTTTCTGTAATTTAAGTCTCAAGCTAGTTGTAGTGCTCATTGATTGATCATTACCTGTAATTATCCTGACTATATTCTTTTATGTGGTATTATGCAGGATGAAGATGTATGAAATGAAAAAAGGTGGATGCTATGGCATTGGGTTCATTGACCCAAATACCGTTAATCAAGAAACGTGGAAATATCCATGGTATAAAGCAGATGTAGAGAAAAACATGCAAGAGTTCTTGAAGTGCCTCAATATCAATGCAGATATACTACTTCCTTACAACTTCCTATGAGTCACACTGTCTTGTACTATAAATTCTGTTTTTACTTACTAGCTAGCTAGATGTTAATTATTATTACTACCAATGATGAGTGTTATATATGCACATGCCCCCTTAATTAAGACATGCAAACATGTGTGTGCATGCAATTACCATTGGATCTTGTTAATCATTAAAGTTGATGAAGGAACAGTTGAAGTACTAGCCTCACTACTTAAAATAAAAAGAGATTACTCAACCGTGAAGGGAATAGTCGACAGGTAATTTCAATCATTATGAACTATATGGAGGCCTCTTTAGTTCGTCATTTCCTGATATCAACTTTTTAATAACTCGTTTATTCATTTTCTTTGCCGGTGGGCAGGGCTTGGGAAAAGTTCAGGAATGAGGTTCCAGGCGATTGGAGAGAAAAGCTGTATTGGTTTCGACCCAAGGTATAATCAATTAAGTAGTACTAGCTAGCTACCATGCATCTCTTTAATTCTAGTTTCAATACCATTAATTATCATGCTTGATTAATTATTATCTGATTAAATTCTATTCTCGTAAAGGCCCTGAAACAGGCGGAGGTGACTTGTGTGTGTGTGCATACTATGTTTTCGAGAACATTCACACGATGACGTCCGAAAGGACCAAAACTGATAGACAACTATGGGTACGTTTGACAGAACAATATTCACAATTTTTACATCATTTATCGATATCTAGTCACATAACTAATACACATGCATATTGATCTCCTTCTTAACAGTTCAAATCGGTGCGGGAGAAGCTCCTACCAAAGGAGCGCATACGAGCACTTCAAGAGGAAATAGCGGGATTTTTGCTCGAGGAGGTCATAGATCCCAAAGGGGAAATCTATTATGAGCTACCGCCCCAATGAACCGCTCCCAAATTGTCATCATGCTCCAAAGGCACCAAGGCAAATGCCACTGGCTCTGAAGGCAACATGTAGGAAAAACTGTATATGTATACATGTGTATGTGTGAATAATGGTGTGGTTGTGAGACAATCGAGAAATTATATATATATATATATATATATATATATATATATATATATATATATGATTGGTTCTATATATAAGCATAACGTGTACAATATGTAGTATCGTAAAATACCAGCAAATGAAAAAGAATTAAATGGAAAACATAAAATTAAAGGAAAATAAATAATAAAACCAAAACCCCTCAAACAATTTAGAACCGGTTGGTGTTGGTCTCCCCACACCCGGCCCTGGCTCGTGCCATGTGGTGGCCCTTTAGCGGCAGTTCGTGCAGAACCGGTACTAGAGGGGGAGGGACCTTTAGTCCCAATCCTTTAGTGCCGGTTACAAAACCGGCACTAAATTCCCTTATGAACCGGAGCTATAGCCCGGTTCTACACTAGTGATGCGATGTCACCCCGCCATTCATGCGTCAGGCCAAGGACACACCAATAACTGAAGAATGGGCCCTGCATGCCCTGTCCCTCGGCATAATCAAGACAGAACTCTCCAAAGACTTTGCATAAGGAAAATTTGAATAATCGGATGCTTATCCCTAGATTGTAAGAACCATCACTACAAAATTTGCTCTATTTCGCAACGTTTCACTTTTATCACATATAACTGAAGGAAATATGCCCTAGAGGCAATAATAAATTTGTTACTTTATATTTCCTTATTTCATGATAAATTTTTATTATTCATTCTAGAATTGTTTTAACTAGAAACTTGATACATGTTTGGATACATAGACAAAATATTGTGTCCCTAGTAAGCCTCTACTAGACTAGCTCGTTGATCAAAGATGGTTAAGTTTTCTAACCATATACATGTGTTGTCATTTGATAAATAGGATCACATAATTAGGAGAATGATGTGATGGACAAGACCCATTTTTTAGCTTAGCATTATGATAATTCAGTTTTATCGCTATTGCTTTCTTCATGTCAAATACATATTCCTTCGACTATGAGATTATGCAACTGCCGGATATCGGAGGAATGCCTTGTGTGCTATGAAACATCAAAACTTAACTGGGTGATTGTAAAGATGGTCTACAGGTATGTCCGAAGGTGTTTGCTGGTTTGTCATAGATCGAGATTAGGATTTGTCACTCCGAGTATCGGAGAGGTATCTCCGATCCCTCTCGCTAATACACATCATAAGAAGCCTTGCAAGGAAAGTGACTAATGAGTTATTTACAGGATGATGTCTTATGGAACGATTAAAGAGACTTGCCAGTAACGAGATTGAACTAGGTATGAAGATACCGACGATTGAATCTCGGGTAAGTAACATACTGATGAGAAAAAAAGGAATAGCGTATGTTATCATAACTGTTCGACCGATAAAGATCATCATAGAATATCTGGGAGCCAATATGATCATCCAGGTTCCACTCTTGGTTATTGACCGGAGAGTGTCTCGGTCATGTCTACATAGTTCTCGAATCCGTAGGGTTCGCATGCTTAACGTCCGATGACGATATTGTATTATACGAGTTGTGTGATTTGGTGACCGTATGTTGTCCGGAGTACCGGATGAGATCATGGACATGGCGAGGAGTCTCGAAATGGTCTAAAGGTAAAGATTGATATATAGGACGATAGTATTCGAACATCGGAAGTGTTCCGGAGGGTACCGGGTACATATCAGAGAATCAGAGGGGTTACCAAAACCCCCGAAGGGAAGATATGGGCCATATGGGCCATGAGAGGGGAGAACGCCATCCCACAAGGGGTGGCTCCCCCCCTATTGAAGGAAGCCGAGTGGGAGAAGGAAAAGAAGGGGTTCACCCCCCCTTCCCTTTTCTTCTCCGGCAATTATGGACGGGGGAGGCCGAATTGGGGAAGACCCCAAGTAGGATTCAACCTACTTGGGGTGCCCGCTGGATGCCTCTATTCCCCTCCCACCTATATATATGTTGGGAGGGGGCGCCTAGAAGAGACAACATCAATTGTTAGCCGTGTGCAGGGCCCCCCTCCATAGTTTACACCCTCGGGTACTATCGGATCGGTGAATTAGAGAACAGACAGAGGCTCATTGGCATTTCAGCCTTTCTTCTCCTTTTAGGGCCTATTCGAAAGAAAATCCAGTACCTCTTGGTACTGACCCACAACAATGAGAGAACGCCCCGAGTAATCAACCTGTTTCCCAAGTAGAGTCTCGCGAAACCTTCCCTCTTTACCTTCAATTACATCTGAAAGTGATTTGTATACTTTATTGTGACCATCCCTCATCGGTTGCCCACAAGTCATATTCTTGCGGTGCTTAGGCGAAGCCCTGCGCGGATCACTTCACCATCACCGTCACCATGCTGTTGTGCTGACGGAACTCATTTACTACCTTGACACCTTGCTGGATCAAGAAGGCGAGGGGTGTGACCGAGCTAAATATGTGTAGAACTCGGGAGGTGTCGTACATTCGGTCCTTGATCGGTCGGAGCAAGAAGAAGTTAGACTACATCAAATGTGTTGTCAAACACTTCCGCTTATGGTCTACGAAGGTACGTAGACACACTCTCTCCCCCTCGTTGCTATGCATCTCCTAGATAGATCTTGCGTGAGCGTATGATTTTTCTTTTGAAATTACATGCTACGTTTCCCAATAGTGGCATCCGAGCAAGGTCTATGTGTAGATGATATGCACGAGTAGAACACAAAGAGTTGTGGGCGGTGATCGTCATTCTTCTTACCAACAATGTCTTATTTTTATTCGTGGTATTGTTGGATGAAGCGGCCCGGACCAACCTTACATGACCACGTTCATGAGACTAGTTCCACCGATAGACATGCAACTAGTTTTGCATAAAGGTGGCTGGCGGGTGTCTGTTTCTCCTACTTTAGTTGAATCGAATTTAACTGCGGCCGATCCTTGTTGAAGGTCAAAATAGCAAACTTGTTAAATCACCATTGTGGTTTGTGTGCCGTAGGTAAGAACGGTTGTTGCTAGAAGCCTGTAGCAGCCACGTAAAACTTGCAACAACAAACTAGAGGCATTTAACTTGTTTTTGCAGGGCAGGTTGTGATGTGATATGGTCAAGACATGATGTGATATACACAATTCTATGGGATGATCATGTTTTGTAAAAGTTATCGGCAACCGACATGAGCCTTATGGTTCTCTCTTTATTGTATGAAATGCAAACGCCATGTAATTGCTTTACTTTATCACTATGCGTTAGCGATAGTTGTAGAAGCAGTAGTTGACGAGATGATCGCGATGCAACGATGGAGATCAAGGTGTCGAACCAGTGACAATGGAGATAATGACGATGCTTTGGAGATGGAGATCAAAAGCACAAGAAGATGATGGCCATATCATGTCACATATTTTGATTGCATGTGATGTTTATCTTTAAGCGTTTTATTTTTCTTAGTACGGTGGTAGCATTATAAGATGATCCATTAACTAAATTTCAAGGTATAAGTGTTCTCCCTAAGTATGCACTTTTGTGACAGTTCATCGCGTTAAGACACCACGTGATGATCGGGTGTGATAGACTCTACGTTCACATACAACGGGTGCAAGACAGTTTTGCACATGCGGAATACTCGGGTTAAACTTGACGAGCCTAGCATGTACAGACATGGCCTCGGGACAGTGGAGAATGAAAGGTCGAATGTGAATCATATAGTAGATATGATCAACATAGAGATGTTCACCATTGATGACTACTCCATCTCACGTGATGGTTGGACATGGTTTAGTTGATTTGGAGCATGTATCATTTAGATGATTTCAGGGATGTCTATCTAAGTGGTAGTTCTTAAGTAATTTGATTAATTGAACTTAATTTTTCATGAACTTAGTCTTGATAATATTTGCATATCTATATTGTAGATCAATGGCCCATGCTACCGTTCCCCTGAATTTTAATGCGTTCCTAGAGAAAGCTATGTGATATGGTCAAGATATGATGTGATATAAACAACTGTATGAGATGACCATGTTTTGTAAAATGTATCGGCAACCGACATGAGCCTTATGGTTCTCACTTTATTGTATGAAATGCAAACACCATGTAATTGCTTTACTTTATCACTATGCGCTAGCGATAGTTGTAGAAGCAATAGTTGGCAAGATGACCATGATGCAACGATGGAGATCAAGGTGTCGAGCCAGTGACAATGGAGATCATGACGATGCTTTGGAGATGGAGATCAAAAGCCCAAGAAGATGATGGCCATATCATGTCACATATTTTGATTGCGTGTGATGTTTATCTTTATGCATCTTATTTTGCTTAGTACGGCGGTAGCGCTATAAGATGATCCATTAACTAAATTTCAAGGTATAAGTGTTCTCCCTGAGTATGCACTATTGTGACAGTTCATCATGTTGAGACACCACGTGATGATCAGGTGTGATAGACTCTACGTTCACATACAATGGGTGCAAGACAGTTTCGCACATGCGGAATACTCGGGTTAAACTTGACGAGCCTAGCATGTACAGACATGGCCTCAGGACAGTGGAGACCGAAAGGTCGAACGTGAATCATATAGTAGATATGATCAACATATAGATGTTCACCATTGATGACTACTCCATATCATGTGATGGTTGGACATGGTTTAGTTTATTTGGATCACGTATCATTTAGATGACTTCAGGGATGTCTATCTAAGTGGTAGTTCTTAAGTAATTTGATTAATTGAACTTAATTTGTCATGAACTTAGTCCTGATAGTATTTGCATATCTATATTGTAGATCAATGGCCCGTTCTACCGTTGATGAGGATATAGACCTAGGGTAGGGTCATAGGCCTGACGAACATACCCTACCCAAGATCACTACCCGAGAAGCAAAGAAGCTCAAGAGACAACAGGGAGTACCCAACGAAGACGTTGAGTGCAATCCACTCAACCAATCATATCACTCAGGTATCCCACCTTTCCGAAGACCACTCGACCATACAAGAAACCACTCAGCCCATGAAGACCAGGAGTCACACGGAACTACAACGGTCAAGCATTCACTCCGTAGTCTTCATGGCCATTAATGACACTTATGGCTGACGTTATCAGTAACGTCCCTCCTTTATGTACATTGAACCCTCTGTAATGGGGGATGGCTCACTACTAGGGAAAACTTTATACACAGAACTTTAGCAGTAGCGTGTGTTAAAATGAGGCGCTACTGCTACTTAGCAGTAGCGCGTTGGATCAAAGGGCGCTATTGTTATCCTATTAGCAGTAGCGCGGCAGGAACAAAACGTGCTAGTACTATAATTGCCACACCGTTTCCGGCGTGCTAGGTATAGTAGTAGCGCCCTTCTAAAAACTGCGCTAGTACTACGGATTTTAGAAGCAACGTGTTTTCTATCTGCACGCTACTGTTAAATCTATTTTCACCTAACCCCCCGCGCGGGCTTCCCTGTCCTCAGCTTCCTCCCCCAATTCCCCACTCTCTCTTCTCCCCCTCGTCACCTCCACCGAAGCCCCTGCCCTCGCCCTCGCCGGAGACCCTGCCCTCGCTCTCCGCCGGAGTCTGCCCCTCGACATCGCCGCGCGCCTGTGCCTCCTCCTCCTTAACCTCGACCTTGCAGGAGCCCCAGCCCTCACTCTCAGTCGCCGTCTCCCTCGACCCGCCTCGCCGCCATCTCCCCCGACCTCGCCTCGCCGCCGTCTCCCCCGACCCCGCCTTGGTGCCGCCGTCTCCCCCGACCCCATCTCTCTTCCCACCCTCTGTAAGCACTCTCCCCTTCCCTCTTCTCTGCTCTCTGTTAGTATGAACCCTAGCTATTTAGTGCTAGTTTGTATGAACCCTAGGATATTTTTAGTGCTAGTTAGTTAATTACAATTAGTATTAACCCTATTTAATTAGGTAGTACGAACCCTAGTTAAAAAAATGGATACTTATATGGTAATCAGGGCAGTAGTTCCTAGGTACTAATTAGTTAGTAAGACCTAGGTACTAATTAGGTACTAGTTTATTTTTATTTATAGTAAGTTTATTTTTAGTAAGAACTAGTTGAATTAATAGAACTAGTTAGTAAGAAATTGTTGCTATTTTTTTAGTTAAAGCAATTTTTCCCGCATCAACATGGACGATGCCTATCCCGCATCCTCGTCGTCGAGTCAGCGGAGGACGACACCTGCTTGCCCAGATGAGCCATGTCCAGGACTGGGCTTCGCCGGGGTGGTACTGGGAGGCGCTACCTACCGGGGGCGCAGGTTGGTGAGGAGCCAGCCTGTCATTGAACCAAACCTTCTTTGGTGGCGGTCGCGTGGGCCAGTGTCGTTCCAGAGGCTCGAGGACCCCGCGGAGGTGGTGCGTCACCATGTTAGTGAGGAGGACGTGCACGTCCGTTGCTACTTGTTTGTGTTGGAGCACAAGTTCTCCAATACCTGGCAGGTTCTCCAGAGGTCTCACTAGAGCTATGATCTCGTGATGGTTCCTTCTTTGTGGGTGTCCACCGCCCGCGCCGATACCCATCGTGAGCTAGGGTTTTAGTTGTATTAGTGATGTTATATGTATGATACTATTCGGGATGTATTAGTGATAATATTCGATGATGTACGGACGCATGAGATGATTTACTTTTACTTATTGAATGCATGCTAATTTGAGTCCTATAAGATATTTTGAAATGTATATCTTGTGTTTCTCAAATAGGATATGTGCTTGCCAAGTGGCCGGTCATGTTTGAAGGTTACACCTCCGAGTGGCCTATGTTTTGCCGGAGTGTTGATTCATTTCCGTTCCGGCAATTTTAAGGCGCTCGATATGTCCTATTTTAGCAAAGGTCATGCCGGATTTTTCCGTGAATTTTGGCATGACTTGTGCCAGATTATGTAGGAAATATCGAGTGCCCCAGATTTGTGTGTTGAGTATCCTGGTAGTTGTCTTTGATCGATTTTCAATTAATGTTTTAACTATGAACATAGGAAATGTCTGACGACGAAAAGAATTTCGGTATTTGCAAAGACTACGAAGACGAGCGCGGCCTGTGCGACAGAATCATCCTAGATGATGATAGGCGCTTCAGCATCAAGCTGGACGAGAACTTCGAAGTGGATACAGAAAGTCATGATGATAAGTCTTTTTTCATAATTAAGCATGACATCTGCTTCATTTGCTTCAACTTATAATTTTTTTTTACTATTCTACTAGCGTATCCCCTGCCATGCAAGAGTTTTTGTATTGGATAAGATAGGTTTCAGTTCTATGACAACTACTATGGAGGTAAAGATAGTTTATTTGAAGACCGAGCATGGTTATATTTTCCATGCAAAATTATACAACGAAGACGGCTACACCTATTTTGGATGCAAAACATGGCGAGCACTATGCAAGACTTATGCATTTGAGCCTGATATGGTTATCACCTTTGATATTCGTCTGGAAGATGATATTGAAGGTAATACCAACATCTGGGTTGATGTGCAGACGCCTCCAGTTCTACCAAAATGTGAGTTTCTCAACCATATTTATGTCTTTGATATTGTTTATTCAAAAATAGTTGACAACTAATTTCTATTGACAACTTATTTCCAATCAAGCAAACATGTCCAGCGCTTGGTAGACAGGACCTACTACTGTCCCGGGGCTGAACTAAACTGCGAGGAGATAAGTCATTATGTTTCATGGCTTGAGGATCTTCATACTGTCAAGACAAATTATTTTTCTGGACTTGCAAATCTTAGTACTCAAAACGTGCGACCAATAGTGTTCATATTGAACTACGGTCACATGTATTTAGGAAAGATGGTAAGATTTTTACTATTTGTACTCAGTGCATCTTTTGCATACATTATTTTTTAAGCTAACACTACTAGGGAAAAGCCTAGCAGCAGCGCGTGTTTTGGGCCTATTAGCAGCGCGGGGGCCGGCGCTATTAATAAGGCACTACAGCTAACTTATAGCAGTAGCGTGGGTGCCACCCGCGCTACTACTACATCCTTTAGTACTAGCGTGGGTAAAAACCCGCGCTACTACTACCAGCGCGGTTTTTTTTTTGAATTTTTTCGAAAAAATATTTCGATTTTTTTCCCTAATTTTCAAATTTCTGAATTATTTTAACCTCAAATCTCTAATCACCCCTCATCATTGCTCAATTTAATCTCTAATCACCCCTCATCATTCCAAATCATCTAACTTCCTGGACGGTCACCCATCCTCTCACTACTCTAGCCTGAGCACGCTTAACTTCCGGGTTCTATTCTCCCTCGTTTCCAAGTCTGCACTTGTTGTTTTCCTCACAATAGTAAGATGTCAATCCTATTAACCTCAGGAATTTAGCTTGAGCATGAAGTCACACATCTCACTATTTGAGTTTGAAACTATTGTTCTAAAAAATTAGTAACACTAATATTTCTTGAATAATTAGTTTGACCACAGTTTGACCACAGTCTGACCATAGTTTGACCAGATTTGACCAAAATTCAAAAAAAAACTAAAATAATTATTTAGTAACACTAATAGTATAGAATAATTAGTTTGACCATTGTTTGACCACAGTTTGACCACACAGTTTGAAATTTTTTCGATTTTTTCCACTCTAGATCTTAAAAGCCCCGTAACGTTTTTTCTGTTAGGTTTTTGAGGATTTTGAGTACATGATTTTTCATATAAAAAACTTTTTCATCCAAGTTAGTATGCAAAAGTTATGCCCATTTTTACAAATTCTCGAGAGATTTTGCAAATAAAGTCAAAATTAATATTTGCAAATTTTCCCAACAACTAGACCACATATCACATGGGAAACTTATTTTCTTTTATTTTTTTGACATTTTCATCATTTTCTTTTATTTTCTTTAAAACTGAAAAGGCGATCCACAGGGGGGGTGTAGAGTTTGAAAATGGGACCTTTAGTAGAAGCGCGTTTTTTACCCCCTCGCTACTACTATGGCACCACTTAGTAGTAGTGATGGCTAAAAACCCGCGCTACTGCTATCAAACTTAGTAGTAGCGAGGTTTTAAAAACCCGCACTACTACTATGGCATGGCACGGGGGGCACGGTAGAGATCGCTTAGTAGTAGCGAGGGTTAAAAACCCGCGCTACTGCTATCAACTTAGTAGTAGCGAGGTTTAAAAACCTGCGCTACTGGTAAGTAGCAGTAGCGAGGGTTTTTAACCCTCGCTACTAGTAACTTTCTGTGTATTGGCTTTTCCCTAGTAGTGTAAACTTCATTGCTAAGTATGTCACTATACAATGTTCTTCAACAGGGACTCCCGTTGAATGTTGTGCCAAATTGGATCGAGACTAAAGGTCAGATGAGAATTGTTAGCTTACGGCCAAGATATCCTATAATGCACTTTAGTGCATTCAGGATTTCTAATAGCGAGGAATGCTTAATAGTGAAAGATTGGAGCAAAATTCTGAACGATCGCAGAGAAGTACTAGGGGACAGCAATTAGAAGCGCAGCCCACAATTAGGAGACAGGTTCATCTGCATGCTCCAACTTGATGAAGAACGAGTGCTACACATGTTTTATGTTATTTTACCTGAGAGAGAGCAGCAGGAGTGATTAGCTAGTGTTGGTGGCAATGACTCTGATGATTTTTATTAGCTAGTGTTGCTGGTGATTAGATAGCTACCACAGCTAGTGTTGGTGGTGATTAGCTAGATAGAATGAGTTTGAAGATGATGATGTGCTACACTATGACTATAATGATTAAATAACTACTATTGATGTTATGACTATGATGATGATTAAATAGCTTGTGTTGGCGGATTAGATTCAAGTGGAGGCAACATATGGTGCACATCGAAAGTACTACTAGTCCAAACTAGATCAAGTTTGGTTTAGTAGTATACTTTTGACATGCACCACATATTGCCTCCACTTGAACCTAATCCACCTTCATTTGACACACTGTTATGGACATAATGATGTAAACCTCATAACTGGTATTGCACCAATATTTGTATGATGGCGTATAAATACACTAAAATTAAAAATAAATACTAGTAGCGATGGGTAGTAAACGCGCTGCCACTAGCTAGATTAGCAACAGTGTGGGAATGAACAAATGCTTCAGCTATTTGTCCTAGCAGTAGCGCGAGCAGGCACGCATTACTGCTAAGCAATAGCTGTAGCGCCTTATTAGTAGCGCGGCCTCCCATGCTACTAGTGAGCACAAAACCGGCGCTACTGCTAGGGTTTTCCCTAGTAGTGGCTGGGGTCCGGGCACACTCTATATAAGCCACCCCCTCCTCTGGGACAAGGGTTCGCACCCCCTGTAACACACACACACACACACACACACACACACACACACACACACACACACACACACACACACACACACACATATATATATATATATATATATATATATATATATATATATACTGAAATCCAGTCGACCCCTCCGGGCACCGAGACATAGGGCTTTTGCCTCCTTTGAGAGGGGCCTGAACTCGTAAACACTTGCGTACAACCTCACCGTTGATAGGGCCTTGCCTCATCCTATGTACCCCCTACTCTTACTGTCAGTCTTAGTACCACGACAGTTGGCGCCCATCATGGGGCCCAGCATCTTAGCGACTTCTGGCGAGGTTGCATTTTCTTTAGTCTTCATCAACATGGTTTCCGGCGATAGTTTGGTCATGGGCTGCGAGTTGTGACTCGGGGCGCTCACTTTCATCGCCGACAATTCGGCCTGGCTCCAGGAGGCCCCCCTCGATGACAAGGCGTTGCCGGTCCGAGGTTCGTCGCACTTCCGTGTGAGTGCCCATGGTGTCCTCCTCCGGCAACTGTCGACTCCGTGACAGTCGACGCCCGTGTCGACCTCTCGCTCTGATGGACGCCGCCGCAAGCGGTCGGGACGTTCACGGCTCCAGCGGTGGGTGAAACACGCGGTGGCTCGGCAGACGTTCACCCCCCCCCCAAGGTTGCGGCAATCGAGCTGGACGTATATCCCTGCGATCCAGTCGACCCGTCGACTGACTTCGCAGACACACTTTCCGAGAGCGGGAGTTGTGACCCCGCGGCAGAAGTCCTCATGGTCGACTCTCATCACGTCCCGCCTAGTTTCCACCATAGCGGCGAGAACAGGGATGGCGATGGTACATCACTCGGCCATGAGGAGTACCAGCCCCAACCTCTCAGTTCGCAGTAGAGGGAGGAGCTACGTCGTCGCAACGAGGAGGCTCTCCATACCCCCATCATAGGGGAAACCACTGAGGCTTAGGCTTTGGAGGACGTGTGCTTGGCCACGCTGGCCGAGAGCACCCATTTGGAGAATATCCAACATTCTGTTGACGAGCGTGCACGTCGATTGATCCCTGGATCCAGTCGACACACACGGTAGTTGTTTCCACCGGAAACTCAGGTATTCCGCACACCGATCCAGAATCTCGCAGCTATTGCGCGTATTAAGGACTCCATTCGGCCATCTCGCTCAGGGGCTGGAAGAAGCCTGGAACGGATCAGAGCGCTGCTCTGGGCGGCAGGAGATCAGAACTCCGTAGTGTCCCAGTCGCGGAACAGAATTCACATTCGATCGATAAGGATAGAAACCATTCAGTCGGCACACAGTCCTAGATCACCGCTGAGGCAAAGAGATCGTGAGCATCGTCAAGATCGGCATTTGGGAAGAGTCCATGTAGATGATGATCATGAGTTCGCCCGTGACAATTACCCGTCGAGTGCCTTCGCCACTTCCGAGGGATGGGTCGTACACGCCCCGACGGTATGCTGACAGGCGTCTGTTCGGTAATGATCACAGAGTTCCAGTCGACCCAAGGGAGCCTGAGTTCGATGCAAGGTCAATCCTTGTTCAGGGCTTGGTCGACCGGAACCGAGCGTACAGAGAAGGGCTAGACAGAGACAGGCCCAGCAGCAGCAGGGTCCATGTGTCTGGCCCCGAGTGCTTCGGAAGAGCCATGAGGGCCGCCGAGATCCCCCACAACTTCAGATTGGCGACTGGTGTCAGCAAGTTCACGGGAGAGTCGAAGCCTGACACTTGGCTCGAAGATTACCGAGTGGTTGTGCACATCGGCGGCGGCAGCGATGAGGTGGCCATGAAGCACCTCCCTCTAATGCTTGAAGGTTCTGCCAGAGCTTGGCTCAATCAGTTGGCCCTTGGGAGCATTTTGAGCCAGGATGAGTTGGCCCGAGTGTTTACCAGGACATTCGAGGTTACATGCAAGAGACCAGCCGGTCTACCAGAATTGCAACATTGTGTGCAGAAGCCTAATGAAACCTTGAGAGACTATATCCAGAGATGGATCACTCTGCACCACACAGTGGAGAATGTGTCAGATCACCAAGCAGTCTGTGCCTTCAAGGGGGGCGTTCGCTACAGAGAGCTCAATCTGAAGTTCGGTCGGACAGAAGATATGACTCTGACTCGGATGATGGAGATTGCCACCAAGTATTTTAACGGCAAAGACGAAGACCGACTCCGCAGTGGTAAACACAAAACAGTCGCCCAGGACACTGGAGGAGGGAATTCCAGTTGGAAGCAGAAGCGAAAGGCTGAGGCAGTAGTGTTGAATCAAGGGAAGTTTAAGGGAAAGCCCAAAGGGCCCTCGAATTCCAATAAAGTGAAAGATCATTATGGAAATGATGTGTTGGATTTGCCGTGCCATATTCACACCAAGAAATACGAAGAGGGGAATTTGATCTTCCCCAAGCATACCACTCGACAATGTCGACTCCTGATCCAGAGCTTCCAAAAGAAGGGCTAGCCCAATGAAAAGGATAAAGACTCTGAAAAGGAGGTAGACAAGGAAGAGGATGAGGATGGATATCCCGTTGTTAATGCCAACCTGGTGATTTTTGCTGATGTCGAGAGCAAAAGTGGACTGAATGTCATTAACCGGGAAGTGAACATGGTTGCTCCGGTGACGCCTAAGTATCTGAAGTGGTCAAAGACTCCTATCACATTCGATCAGTCCGACCACCCGCCACGAGTAGCTATATGATGCCCCCGATTCAATCGTACACTAATCATACACGCAAATGTGTATGATCAAGATCAGGGACTCACGGGAAGATATCACAACACAACTCTAGACACAAATAAAATAATACAAGCTTTATATTACAAGCCAGGGGTCTTGAGGGCTCGAGTACATAGCTCGATACACAAGAGACAATGGAAGCAACAATATCTGAGAACAGACCTAAGTTAAACAAGTTTTGCCTTAAGGAGGCTAACACAAACATCAACGATTGAAGAGGCAAGGCCTCCTGCCTGGGACCTCCTAACTACTCCTGGTCATCAGCGGGCTCCACGTAGTAGTAGGCACCCTCGAGGTAGTAGTAGTAGTCGTCGGGATGGCATCTGGCTCCTGGGATCCACCATCTGGTTGCAACAACCAGAAAGAAGAGAGAAGGGGGAAAGGTGGAGTAAAGCAACTGTGAGTACTCATCCAAAGTACTCGCAAGCATCAGATCTATACTAAGTATGCATTGGTATCAAATGGAAGGCTTGAATCTGTGGACTTAACTACAGAATGCCAGAATAGAGGGGGAAGGCCTAGCCTATCGAAGACTAGCATCTTCAAGCAGCTCCAAGCATCTTGCAGCATGTAGAAGAGTAAAGAATAGCAATTTAATATTTAACAAACATGTTGTAACGTTAATGCCCAGAGATCCTTCCTGGACTCCCTGCGAGAAAGCAATCCCGGAAACACATATCCAAGTATCCATTTGTAGTTGTATAAGATCACGATATAAGTCTAAACGTCCGTTACCGTGGACACGACTATTAATAGATATTCTTCCTTGCAGGTGTGCACCATGTTTTCCAACACGCTTGATTACTCTGGCTAGACACACTTTTCTAGGTCAATGCCCGGCCTCGGAAGTTCAACACATCGTAGCCCTACCTAGGCTCAGCAGAGAGGTCCCCGCCGATCTACATCCTAAGCACTCCGGGGTCTGGGCCCATCGCCCGGTGCACTCCGGGTCGTTGCGTGCAGGGAGATACAGTCCACCTCCACTAAGGCACCGACCACGCCGTGCCGTAATGCTGAACTGGACGTTTGACAAAGCTTTGGCCGATACCGCGACGTCTAGGCCCATAACTATTCTCGCGTGGTGGTTGTTGCGTAAAGGCGAAAGGCCAACTCAGAACAAATACCCAAACCATAGTGTAATATTAGCTTGCAGAGACGAGCAGAGACTCACGATCGAAAGTGACCCCCTCGTCCCGTCTTGTGGACTTACGAGAAGGGCCTAGAATGCCCGGTCGTGCCACGTAATTATCTTGCGGGTGCTCTCTAGGCCCGCCCAACTTTCACCAAGGTCTCAAGTAAAGTCAATGTAACCGTGTGTCCACACATCAAGGGGAAAACTCGAGGAATCACCCTTGGTGGATTCCACTCGATGTAATCATCAAGGTGAACGTAAGAGGAACCACCCTCGAAGTTCACACTTGAGGGGTTGCACAACAGAGTCATATCGGAAGTGGTTAAAGAGGAATCACATTCGATGACCATGACGGAATTGCTACACTACAGAGATCTCATCTGGAGTGACGTATGAGGTACCACCCTCGACACTCCATGGTAACTCTGTAGAGTTGAGCAACAAAAAGGGTGTGATGTGATGTGAGGTGTCGGGCTCTGTTCCTCGATCACGTTGATTGAGTCGTCGATGATGAAGCAGGGGCAACAAGGACAAGTTGGGGTCACTGATGGGTCACTAGCCAACATATACTAAGAAGTTTAGGATAAGCAGGTAGGTAACAATAAGCAGGCTATGCATCAGAATAGGAGCAATCAATTACAGTAGCAAAAATCTAATGCAAGCATGAGAGAATAGAATGGGAGATATCAGGATGATCAAAGGGGAGGGGCTTGCCTGGTTGCTCAGACAAGAAGGAGGGTCGCCGGTGACGTAGTCGATCACAGGGGCATCAACAGCGGTCTCGGGGTCTACCGGAGAGAAGAGGGGGAAGAAATAGTAAATACACTCAAACATATGCATAACAAAACAAAACGCGGGGCTAGAGGTGTTCTAACGCAGCGCTAGGCGATACTGGCGAAGGGGGAAACTTCAGGGAAAGTTTTCCCGGTTACGGACGTCTGTTAGACAGATGAACCGGAGGGGAAAGGTTCCACGTTTGCTATGCTAGGGACGTGTGGCGGACAAACGGACCGCGTATACGGATTCGTCTCGTTGTTCTGAGGAACTTTCATGTAGAAAATGTTTTAATCGGAGTTACGGTTTAATTTCTTTGAATTTTCAAAGTTTAAACAATATTCTGGAATTATTAATATTAACAAAAAAGGAGTATGACATCAGCATTGCGTGGGGATGATGTCAGTAGTCAACAGAGCGGCTGACCAGGTCAAACCTGACCGATGGTTCTAGTGGGACCCACATGTCAGCCTCTGTTAGCTTAACAGTGGATTAAACTAATCTAACAGGCTAATTAGAGGGGTGGCCCCCTGGTCTCAGTGACTAACTTATGAATAAAACTAATTAACAAATTTTATTTATTTATAAAATGTTTTAAACAAAAGGGGCCCACATGTCAGCCTCACTGGGCAGCCCAGTCAGCAGTTCACTGGGTCAACCCAGTCAACTGGGCCACCCTGGCCCACTGGTCAGCGCCCTAGGGGCGGGACCCACTGTGCCACGTCGGCGTCGGCGCCGGAGAGAGCTCCGGTGACCAAATCCGCGGCGAAGCATCTCCGGACTTCACCGGAAATGCGCTATGGCGCATGGGGAGAGGCGCGACTAGGCGCATTCGAACGGCCACTCGTCCGCGCGTCGAGTGGTGGTGGTGGCATCGTTGGACCTGGCCGGAAACATCGCCGGTGATGAGGTCAGCAGCGGAGCAGCTTCGGTCGAGCACTGGATCAGGGTCGCGGGGTGCTAGCTGGCTGGCTAAGGGGCTCACTGGCCTCCTGAGAGGGCTAGGAGCACGTGGGGATCGCCGGTGCGGGCAGAGAAGCAATGGTTGCGCGAGCCCGGCGGCCATAGCGGACGGCGGAGCTCGGCTATGCTGCGAGCTAGCTGCGGTGGAGGCGGAGACATGCGAGGAGAGGGAAAAGGGGCCGAAGCTCACCATGGGGGCACACAGTGGCCCGTTGGGTGACTAGGAGCAGCAGTGTCGCAGATTCGGGGCGGCGGAGTTTGTCGGAGCCGAGGGCGAAGGCGAGGTCGTGGCGGTGTTGCGGGGCTGTCCCGGTCCGCGTGGCTCGGCGGGGAGGATGAGGAGGTCGAGGCAGAGCCTAGGGGCACGTCGGCGAGGCGGAGGCCGGCCGGTCGCCGCTATGGAGTGCGGTGAGCGGCGACGGAGAGGCACAGCCGAGGCAGATCTGGAGGGGAGAGAACACAGGCGGAGAGGGCCAGGGAGGGGTGAGAGAGCAAGTGGGAGGAGTGGGAGAGGACTGAGGCGTCGGGGGGGATCCTTATCCCTTGCCAACGAAGTGGCAGTATGGGACGGTGCGCCGGACCGGCGGGGATGCACCCCGGTCGGAGGAGCAGTGAGGAGGACGACCCGGGGGGGCGTGGGCTGGGCCGGCTCGTGGACGTGGGCCGAGGCCCAAAGGGGACATGGGGTGTTCTCCCTCAACTTTTTCTCCTTCTTTGCTTTCTGTTTTTTAATTAATAGAACCAGAGATGGGTAAGAAAATATTGGGCATGCTATTTACTTAGGAAAATATGGGAAGTTCCCTTTTATTCCCTAGTGATCCTAGACAGTGCCACAAATATTTTGGAGACCACAAGAATTCATTTGGTATTTTTCATAAATAGGATAGCATTTAAAAATGCTGAATTGGTGCTATTATAATTGCCAATGCTCATCTTTGCCCAAAAGTGATGTTGTTTTCCTTAACAAATAATTGTTATGGATTTTTTAACAAATGATGAACATTTTTCCAGCAACTTTTGAGCAACTTCAAACTTCACTTGAATTTGAATTGACTGGAATTTCAAATGGCATATTGAACAAAGGTGATTAAGCATTGTTTGAAAAAAATATTAGCTTAATCACCGAGGGTTACTGTAACATGACACTGGGGGTGTTACAAATCTCCTCAAGTACAAGAAATCTTGTCCCGAGATTTGTGAGGTACGGTAAGGGGGAAAGACTCGGGAAGGACGAAGCTCAACATAGGATAGGTACCTGGGGGCTATCTCAGTGAACGTGGCATAGAGGCATCTCTCGAGTTGAAATTCAAGAAATTCATCGAGAGCAAGAAGGTACCATAAGAAGTTTCTAGCGGATAGACAATCGTTCGATGTCTGAAACAGAGGTTGAAAGGGGTTCAGATCAATCGGAAAGTATTGCGTCTAATACCAGAATAGATCACTAGGAATATGGCTCGTGATTTACATACGCAACCAAGCGTGAGGAACAATTTTGGAAGACAGAGATGTACAGGAGAGTCAGGTTTCGATCCTGTGGAACTATGGGTTATGGGCCCACCATGTGGGTTGAGAGCGGAAAAGGTTCCTATCATTTGCATGGTCAGGACAACAAGGCAGGTCATAGGATAGTTTGTCAATTACGTTGGCAACAACGTTGGTACCAAGGGGGGACGAAGAGAACCATTTTCCTGCTCGTTAAGACGAGGCAGACCAATAGGCAAAGTTCTCGTCCATCGGCGGCTACCAGAATGTCATCGACAATAGTAACAAGGTCTTACTGACAGAGTTTGTACACCAAGGTGTTACATAAGCACGGAATTATCACTGCTCAGGTATGTTAGGTTCCAAGAAAGGTTAAACAAAACAAGGGAAAGTGAAGTGTAGACTCGAATCAGTTAACGGTGTCCTTGAGTGTCTAACAACTCAAAACCCGTGGAATATTTGAATTGGCAAGAAATAATAGTTGATGAAGAACTCATCAGAAGTTACGTAGTTCCGTGATATTCTCAAGATACCAGTGGGTAATACTTGAAGGTGGATCAAAGTAGAGGTTGGACTGGTGAAATGATCTGCAGAAGACAAGTACTTTAACTTGTCCGAGAAATGGGATCCAAGAAGAACAATATGGTCAGAACCACGGTTGCAAAGGACCAAACAAAGATACAAGATAAACTTATCACAAGGGGATTAATATTATTACAAGAAGCTTCCATGATAAGTTCCACATCGGGTCCATGGGCATGAACACAAAGGTTCAAGGTCGACTCCCACTTCTCTAATGCACAACCTTCCATTCACTTCTTGCTTTTGATGAAGTTGTAGAATTGATTATTATTAATTTTGAGGAAACGCCAATAGATATAACCCGGATAATCTTCGGGTTCACACGGATTAGGGAAGGTGTAGGTTCAACCCTCTAGGGCATCTTAGGAACCTATACCACAACTTTTAGGAATAAAAAAGTTAAGCTCGCAGGCAGATCATGGTTGACAAAAGCAGGGGATTTACCAAAGGTATTATGTATTCGAGGAAAAGCTCACAAGGTTATTGAATATGAAGGACACTGTCGGATAGAACCCAACAAAGAATCTGGTGGTCCACGAGGGATCTGGTCTGAGCCATGGTACTCAACCAAAAGAAGAAAGAATGCAAGGAAATCAGGCTATAGAAACAACTGTGTGATTCAAGCTCAAATGCAAAGGAATTATGATTTCCATAACAAGAGATCAGAACCAGAGGCTCTGATCAAAGACAAGTACGTTGAATAGGCATAGATCGACAATCAATCAAGGTTTGCTTTGTCGAACACCAGCTCATGTCCGGAGTGACGTCTGAGCCAAGGGAAAAATTATAATTAGGACCGATGATCACGAGCGTTCACAAACTTATCGAATCAAATGCTTGAAATCACGATGAGGAAGGATGTTAATGAGCATTGCTCGATATACGGAGTAACCATAATGCAAAAAGATAAGTATTTCCCAAGCAATATTTAGAGAGCATTACTGGAAGATTGGATTGTACTTAAAAGTACGAATCACTTGATAAACTAGGAATGAACAAATCCTCGAAAAAGTGTGAGGAATTATTCATAGGGGTATTCATGCGGCAATGAACTGCAGGGCAGTAAGCATAAAGGATTCTCGGAACATCACAGAGTATTTCAGGACATCTTATAATAACAAGGGCAACTGGGAATGAAGATATGAACGACAATTGTAGGTAGTTACCCATAAGGATTTATCGGTGGTAGGGATCACAACGCGAAGGGTACACGGGACTTGGTAAAACATCAGAGAGTGTCTTCAGAATCTTCTGGTGCACCAAGCAATCATCTGGAGTGAGGGGGCTCTCCGGGAGAAAGTATTTACGAGATCCTAGAGTTAGAGTTAACAAAATCATTTAACCCGAAAAGGAGAGAGATCAGAGTCCCAGAGTATAGACGAGGAGTAAAAGATCCTAATACCACCCAATGGCGACGTGGGCCCGTAAGCCGCACAGCCATGTTAGTAAAACATTTTTTGAAAGACTAGACTCAACTTCGACCAAGGAGTTGGAAAGGGGGATCCTACAGGCAGTCGGCTCTGATACCAACTTATGACGCCCCCGATTCAATCATACACTAATCATACACGCAAATGTGTATGATCAAGATCAGGCACTCACGGGAAGATATCACAACACAACTCTAGACACAAATAAAATAATACAAGCTTTATATTACAAGCCAGGGGCCTCGACGGCTCGAATACATAGCTTGATACACAAGAGTTAACGGAAGAAACAATATCTGAGTACAGACATAAGTTAAACAAGTTTTGCCTTAAGAAGGCTAGAACAAACATCAACGATCGAAGAGGCAAGGCCTCCTGCCTGGGACCTCCTAACTGCTCCTGGTCGCCGGCGGGCTCCACGTAGTAGTAGGCACCCTCGAGGTAGTAGTAGTAGTCGTCGGGGTGGCATATGGCTCCTAGGATCCACCATCTTGTTGCAACAACCGGAAATAAGAAAGAAGGGGGAAAGGGGGAGCAAAGCAACCGTGAGTACTCATCCAAAGTACTCACAAGCATAAGATCTATACTAAGTATGCATTGGTATCAAATGGAAGGCTTCAATCTATGGACTGAACTGCAGAATGCCAGAATAGAGGGGGGAGGCCTCGCCTATCAAAGACTAGCATCTTCAAGCAGCTCCAAGCATCTTGCAGCATGTAGAAGAGTAAAGAATAGCAATTTAATATTCAACAAACATGTTGTAACATTAATGCCCAGAGATCCTTCCTCGACTCCCTGCGAGAAAGCAATCCCGGAGCCACATATCCAAGTATCAATTTGTAGTTGTATAAGATCAGGATATAAGTCTGAACGTCCGTTACTGTGGACATGACTATTAATAGATAATCTTCCCTGTAGGGGTGCACCATGTTTTCCAACATGCTTGATTACTCTGGTCGGACACACTTTTTTGGGTCAATGCCCGGCCTCGGAAGATCAACACGTCGTAGCCCTACCTAGGCTCAATAGAGAGGTCCCCGCCGGTCTACATCCTAATAACTCCAGGGTCTGGGCCCATCGCATGGTGCTCTCCGGGTCGTTGCGTGGAGTGCGATACAGGCCACCTCCACTAGGGCGCCGACCAGGCCTGCCGCAATGCTGAACTGGACGTCTGACAAAGCTTCGACTGATACCGCGACGCCGAGGCCCATAACTATTCTCGCGTGGTGGTTGGTGCATAAAGGCCAAAGGCCAACTCAGAACAAATACCCAAACCATAGTGTATTATTATCTTGCGGAGACGAGCAGAGACTCACGATCAAAAGTGACCCCGTCGTCCCATCTTGTGGACTTACGACAAGGGCCTAGAATCCCCGGCCGTGCCACGTAATTATCTTGCGGGTGCTCTCTGGGCCCGCCCGACTTTCACCAAGGTCTCAAGTAAAGTCAATGTAACCGTGTGTCCAAACATCAAGGGGAAAACCCGAGGAATCACCTTCGGTGGATTCCACTTGATGTAATCATCAAGGTGAACGTCAGAGGAACCACCCTTCAGGTTCACACTTGAGGGGTTGCACGACAGAGTCGTATCGGAAGTGGTTAAGGAGGAATCACCCTCGATGACCACGACCGAATAGCTACACTACAGAGAGCTCATTAGAAGTGACGTATGAGGTACCACCCTCGACACTCGATGGTAACTCTGCAGAGTCGAGCAACAAAAAGGGTGTGATGTGTTGTGAGGTGTCGGGCTCTGGTCGTCGATCACGTTGATCGAGTCGTCAATGATGAAGCAGGGGCAACAAGGACAAGTGAGGTTCACGGATGCATCACTAGCTAACCTATACTAAGCAGTTTAGGATAAGCAGGTAGGTAACAATAAGCAGGTACAAAAGCAGGCTATGCATCAGAATAGGAGCAATCAATTACAGTAGCAAAGTCTAATTTAAGCATGAGAAAATAGAATGGGCGATATCGGGATGATCGAAGGGGGAGCTTACCTGGTTGCTCAGACAAGAAGGACGGTCGCCGGTCACGTAGTTGATCGCAGGGGCATCAGCAGCGGTCTCGGGGTCAACCGGAGAGAAGAGGGGGAAGAAACAGTAAATACACTCAAACATATGCATAACAAGACAAAAAGCGGCGTTAGAGGTGTTCTAACGCAGCGTTAGGCGATACTGGCAAAGGAGGAAACTTCCAGGAAAGTTTTCCCGGTTCCGGACGTCTGTCAGACAGATGAACCGGAGGGGAAAGGTTCGGCGTTTGCTATGCTAGGGACGTGTGGCGGACGAACGGACCGCGTATTCGGATTCGTCTCGTTGTTCTAAGCAATTTTCATGTAGAAAACGTTTTCATCGGAGTTATGTTTTAATTTCAATGAATTTTCAAAGTTTAAACAATATTCTGGAATTATTAATATTAACATAAAAGGAATATGATGTCAGCATTGCATGGGGATGACATTAGCAGTCAACAGAGCGGCTGACCAGGTCAAACCTGACCGGTGGTTCCAGTGGGACCCACATGTGAGCCTCTGTTAGCTTAACAGTGGATTAAACTAGTCGAACGGGCTAATTAGAGGGGTGGTCCCCTGGTGTCAGTGACTAACTAATGAATAAAACTAATTAATAGATTTATTTATTTGTAAAACGCTTTAAACATAGGGAGCCCACATGTCAGCCTCACTGGCAGCCCAGTCGGCAATTGACTGGGTCAACCCAGTCAACTGGGCCACCCGGGCCCACTGGTCAGCGACCTAGTGGCGGGGCCCACTATGCCACGTCGGCGTCGATGCTGGAGAGAGCTACGGGACCAAATCCGCAGTGGAGCATCGCCAGACTTCACCAGAAAAACGCTACGGCGCACGGGGAGAGGTGCGGCTAGGCGCGTTCGAACGGCCACTCGTCCCCTGTCGAGTGGTGGTGGTGGCATCACCGGACCTGGCCGGAAACGTCGCCGGCGACGAGGTCAGCGGCGGAGCAGCTTCGGGCAAGCATGGGATCAGGGTCGCGGGGTGCTAGCTGGATAGCTAAGGGGCTTACTGGCCTCCTGAGAGGGCCAAGAGCACATGGGGATCGCTGGTGCGGGCAGAGAAGCACTTGTTGCGCGAGCCCGACGGCCATAGCGGACGGCAGAGCTCGGCTACAGTGCGAGCTAGGTGCAGTGGAGGTGGAGATGCGCGAGGAGAGGGGAAAGGGGTCGGAGCTCACCTTGGGGGCACACGGTGGCCCGTTGGGTGACTAGGAGCAGCAGTGGCGCAGATTCGGGGTGGCGGCGTTCATCTGAGCCGAGAGCAAAGGCGAGGTCATGGCGGTGCTGCGGGGCCGTCCTGGTCCGCGTGGCTCGGCCGGGAGGATGAGGAGGTCGAGGCAGAGCCTGGGGGCACGTCGACGAGGCGGAGGTCGGCCGGTGGCCGCGGTGGAGTGCTATGAGCGGCGACGGAGAGGCGCGACCGAGGCGGACCTGGAGGGGAGAGAGCACAGGAGGAGAGGGCCAGGGAGGGGGGAGAGAGCAAGTGGGAGGAGTGGGAGAGGACTGGGGCGTCGGGGGGGAGGATCCTTATCCCTTGTCGGCGACGTGGCAGTATGGGACGGCGCGCCCGATTCGGCGGGGATGCGCCCCGGTCGGAGGAGCAGTGAGGAGGACGACCCGGGGGGGCATGGGCTGGGCCGGCTGGTGGATATGGGTCGAGGCCCAAAGGGGACAGGGGGTGTTCTTCCTCTCCTTTTTCTCCTTCTTTGCTTTCTATTTTTTTAATTAATAAACATAGATGGGTAAGAAAATATTGGGCATGCTATTTATTTAGGGAAAATATGGGAAGTGCCCCTTTTATTCCCTGGTGATCTTAGACAGTGCCACAAATATTTTGGAGACCACAAGAATTCATTTGGTATTTTTAATAAATAGGATAGCATTTAAAAATGCTGAATTGGTGCTGTTATAATTGCTAATGCTCATCTTTGCCCAAAAGTGATGTTGTTTTCCTTAACAAATAATTGTTATGGAATTTTGACAAATGATGAACATTTTTCCAACAACTTTTGAGCAACTTCAAACTTCACTTGAATTTGAATTGATTGGAATTCCAAATGGGATATTGAACAAAGGTGATTAAGCATTGTTTGAAATAAAAGATTAGCTTAATCACCAAGGGTTACTGTAGCATGACAGTGGGGGTGTTACACGCTACCCCTGGGCGGCAGGTGCCGGTGGTCGACCCAGTTGTCGGAGGCACCCGACTGACAAAAGTTCTGATGGATGGCGGCAGTGGCCTCAATAATCTTTATGCCGAAGCTCTTAAGGGAATGGGCATTCCGATGTCCAAACTGAGCGAGAGCAACATGAGGTTCCACGGATTCATCCCTGGAAAGAAAGCCGATTCACTCGGCCAGATAGCCCTTGATGTGGTTTTTGGCGATGTGAAGAATTAACGCAAAGAGAAGTTGACGTTTGAGGTTGTGGATTTCGAGAGTGCTTACATGCCATTCTGGGCAGATCAGCCTACGCTAATTTCATGGCTCGACCATGTTATGTGTACCTCAAAATTAAGATTACTGGCCCCAAAGGCGTGATAACAGTCTACGGCAACCGGAAGAAAGCAGAAGATTGCCTTCAAGATGGTGCAAAAATAGCAGATGAGCAAATGGCAGCCGTGGAGTTCCAAGAGTATAAGAAGGCGGCAGATCTGAGTGATTTAATGCGTGCTAAGAGGCCCGCCTCAGAGTTCGTGTTCCAGTCGGCCGGGGAGACCAAGCCGATTCACATCCACCCGACCGATCCCAATGCTGCTCCGACCCATATTTCGACGATGCTAGAGAGCAAATAGGAAGCCGCGCTCATCTAGTTCTTCCGTGAGAATTGGGACATCTTCGCATGGAAGCCATCTGACATGCCGAGTGTGCCCAGGGAACTGGCTAAGCACTGTTTGCGAGTTGACTCAAAAGCAAAACCGATCAAAGAGTATGTTCATCGGTCCGCCACGGAGAAGAGGAAAGCCATTGGCGAGGAAGTGGCTCGACTTCTGGCCGCTGAGTTCATTCACGAGATCTACCACTCCGAGTGGCTCGCCAATGTTGTCATGGTTCCCAAGAAAGACAAATCACTTCGAATGTGCATTGACTTCAAGCACATCAATCGGGGCTGCCCGAAAGATCATTTTCCGCTGCCCCGCATCGACTAGATAGTCGACTCAACTACGGGGTGCGAGCGACTGTCCTTCCTGGACGCCTATTCCGGGTACCATCAGATCCGACTGTTTGGACCCGATGAGATCAAGACTGCTTTCATCACCCCGTTCAGGTGCTTTTCCATTCCCTTTGGCCTCAAGAATGTTGGTGCCACGTTCATGCGCATGATCCAGAAGTGCCTGCTCACTCAGACAGTCGGAATGTGGAAGCATACATGGACGACATAGTGGTTAAGTCAGGCAAAGGTTCCGACCTGCTGACTAACCTCGTTGAAACCTTTGCCAACCTAGGAGATATGATATCAAGCTCAACCCATCAAAATGCAAATTCGAAGTCCCAGGCGGAAAATTACTCGGTTTTCTCGTTTCTGAACGAGGAACCGACGCAAATCCAGAGAAGATTGGCACAATCCTCCGAATGAAGCACCCAGTGCGAGTGCATGATGTTCAGAAGCTTACTAGTTGTTTGGCCGCATTGAGTGGATTCATCTCATGCCTCGGTGAAAAGGCATTCACTACTAGGGAAAAGCCTAGCAGCAGCGCGGGTTTTAGGTATATCAGTAGCGCGAGGTCCAGCGCTACTAATAAGGCGCTACAGCTAACCCGTAGCAGCTGCGCGTGCACCCCCGCGCTACTTCTATACAAGTGTAGCAGCAGCGTGGTACGTGGATGCTCGCTACTGCTAATAGCTCTAGCGCGCTTTACCTGTAAGCGCTACTGCTACTGTCACGATACTGCTAACTTTTCTCCACTCGCTACTGCTAATTTCAGTAGTTTCAGTAGGTTCACGCTACTGCATATTTGTTTTGTATTTGAACTGGCTTTATACAAGAATCTTTAGCACATACAAATGTCATCATGATACACATACAAATGGCTGCGAGACCACAAATGTAATCATAGCATATACATACAAATAGTCTCATCATAATCATCATCCAACACAAAGTGGTATCTCGTCATCATCTCAAAAATAGCGATACATGCAAGTCTCGAATACTTGCAACTACAACGCCATCCATCTAAACAATGGTATACACGAGAAGAGATATAATTATGAGTGAGAGCGGAACTATGCAGTACATGAGGCGGCGGTTACGAGTCCTCTCTCGCGCTAGTGTGAACCTCAAGTAACTAGCTTCTCCTTCTTTTCTGCTTTTGAAGCCTTTATGGTTGGCGCCCGAGACCCCACTCACCTGCGCCTGACACTCCTGCCACTCGTTGTACACCCCCAGAACCTTCTCTTTGTACACGACATAGCACTGCCATCTCGCCATCAAGAAACTAGGTACCTGTTAGAGATGCATCTTCATGAAGAGGATGTACAATCATATGCAACAAAATATACTAGAGCAACACGAAAAAGAAAGGGTTAGCAACTAGATGCAACATACATTACGCAAACTAATTAACTAGAGGTACGCAGGTCATCGTACGCAAACTAACAAAGTAGCGTTACGCAAGTTCGGCAGGGACCATGGACATCACAAAGTTTCATCACTATAGAAAGTTTACAAGTTCAACCGACACATATCATCATCATCGGCATCGTAAATCACTAGAAGTTCCATCCTTCCATATCATCGAGGATGGACCCTAGCTTCTTGAACGGCATGAGGTCTAGACGTTGCATGCCTATGCGAGTTCGGACGTCAGCTCGCGATATAGGGCCGTGGTGGAACATCCCCTTCTCATCGACGACTTCTTTCATGATGATCATCGCAATGTCCCCTGGATGCGAAAGAAGTCATCTCTAAGTTTATAATCCGCTTCTCCATGAGATTCTAGCCACTTGTGGATATGATCATCATTTCTGCTTGTCATGCGAAGCTTTTGGTGATCCGTGCTGAACTCAATCATGAGATGGACGATGTAGAATTCATCCTTCTTGCTTGGTTTTGGGACATGGATGCAGGAGAAGTTAGTTTTGATGCGCGAAACCCATCTTCTTGTTCCTTTGTTTCCTGATCTGCATGTGGCCACCTCTAATGCTGAAGCCTTGGAGAGCATCATCTAGAATATTCATTATGTGGGTGTAGTCCTTTTTCTCGTAGTCTTTGGAAGGGTTAAAATACACGGCGCGGGAGGTTCGTGGGTAAAGAACGATAAGGACGGCGCGCCCGTTGCTGCGGGGAAAAGACACCTCAAATTATTCTCCATATGAGCGAGAAGGAATGATTGAAATGTACGAAAGGGTCGTCCGGAATTGAATTACTTTGGATGATAAGGCAGGAGGACAATTTTCTGGTCCTTATTCTGTACCATGAAGTTTTGGAGGTAGTCCCTAGCAGTTTCACGCTCAAAGTCGCCGAGACTCAAGAAAGACTCATGCATGTAGTACGGATCCGCCACACAGATTTGTGAGACTTGTTCACTCTTCATGACGGAGCTCATATGTAGCGCAAAAAAGGCGGACGATTGTAAAATCAAGCCGCCTTGTCAGAAACATCTCAAAGATATGGTTAAACCACAGGAAGAACACCTCCGCGGGCCGTGTGTCGACGTAGCACTTCCCCTCAGGCACACGAGCCACGTATGTCGGATATCCTGGATCCTTTGAGGCTAGTAGGCTTTTCTCAGTCAACAACACATGGTCGTGCAGTCTCCTGAGATCCCCTGATAGTGCCTCTAGCGGTTTCGGCGGTAGCATCGGCTCGCCCGTGAGATGGAACATGGCCGCACCTTTCACGGGTGCATGCTCTTCAGAATCCATCATCTGGCTGCTATGTTCTCTCGCTTGTTTGGAGGCAGTCATCTTCCCTGATCCAAACCCTTCCTTAACCCCTGCCCCAGGGTTCCCGGGCTAAGCACTGTACGACCCCCGGCTAGTTGAGCCTGTGTTGAGGCGGCATCTTCATGCGTGTCCTGTGAGGAATTCATGAAGAGAGACTTTTTGCAATCCTTCCAACGACCTTCCTGCCCGGGCATATCATCCATCTCCTTATTAGCATGCTGATAGCCCGATTCGTCATATGGTTGACTCATCATATCTGTGTTACAGTCATACGCGTTGTATTGAGGAAACTCCTAGGGTCGACCTCCGTCTCATCATCCATTCTCTGTTCTACAGGACCGATTACATCAGCCAGTACTATTGCACCCCCTTCATCACGTCGTCCGCTGCTCTCACCCGGCACTACAGGAGCTGGTAATTGCGTAGGCGGGGTGGTGGTATCCGCACATGCTTGTTGATGTGTGGTTATTGGTGTGCTCTCAGCCGGCTCCAGACGAATAAGATTCTTCGTCCATAGCAGCACCCAACCCTTGCAGCTTCCAATCCGCGGCGGGGTCTCGTCGTCCTCTCCCACATGTTGTAATGGAGGAGGCAAAGCCTCGCACCCCGATTTCACACTAGACAAGCTAACCCTGAAGTGCCCAGCGGGGATCGGCTGGTTGTGGAACGTGGGTCGCAAGAGGTTCATTATCATCCCGTGTCCCACGTCCACCTTCTGGCCTTTGATCAAGTAGAGTACGGTGCACGGGGTTTCTTTGGCCTGCAAACACATATGTTTGTGGCGTAAAACATCCGAAAGGCAACAAAAGTGGAATATTATATATATATATATATATATATATATATATATATATATATATATGTTGGTGCGACATGTAATTACCGTGATGGTGTCGAGCTCAGCCAAAGACGAAGGCCCACCTAGCGTGCTAGAGACTGAGGACGGGCTGCTATGAACGGGAGCGAGTGCAAGAGGAGGCCCGGTTGCGTGAGCAAGTGATGGTGCGGTGTTGTTGTTGTCCATGGAGTTTCTCCCGATGAAACTGGGCATCGGGAAATCATGTACCATCTTGTCTGGATTTTCCTTCGTCCAGTTGAAGATAGTTGGAACCAAGTTAGTAGCAAAATCATTTCTGCAGGCAGTTACAGCTGCATTGACTACCTGCTGTAGCAGCTCATTTTTCTCCTCGGCTGTTTTTTTTCGCGTCCTCAGCTGCTTTTTTCTCGACCGCAAAGCTTCACCTTCGCGTCGATGTCCGCCTGACGAAACTTCTTTTTCTACTTCTTTGCATCCGGGCCCTTGTTGTAAAACACCTTCCACGTGGCACCGTCTCCAGCGCCGTGCACACGACCATATTGCAGTCGCTGGTCCAAAGGGTGTCCCTTAAGTTCGTTCAAGGCCCGGTTGAGAGGGGTGTCCCACTTGGGCCTCATCGGAGAAGTAGGGCTTTCTGCTGCAAGCTAGTGTTGCTTCTCCTGCAGAAGGAGCGTGAACCATTTAGGAATGTGTAGTCTACTAGATATGGAGCTAAATGTAAGGTGCTAACAGAATAATTACCATTAGTCTAATCAATTTCCTCATGATCTGGTCCGTGTAAAAAACCTTTTTTTCCTTGTCCCACTTGTAGCGGGCCCTGATGAAGTCACGCTCCAAGGGGTTGGTGAACTTCGCGAAGGGGGTCTGGGATACCCGCGGCTTCACGTTCCGCGTCCTCCTTATCCCATATGGGCCTTTTACCGAGGTAGCCACGGCTTCCGAGGCGATGCTTCCCCGTGTTCCTTTGCTGAAGGCTCTTGAATCTCGCAGCCTTATCCTTGGCTGCCTCGATAGCGCAAGTCTCCTTAAACTTTTCGAACTCCTCTTCCGTAAGTGTCGGATTTTTGTCCAGAATCTTGGACAGGGGTTCCTCAGCCTCAATAGCTCGTTTCACCCTCCCTTTCCAGGAGGCCAAATCATTGCTGAACATGCCCATGGCATGATTGTTTATCTTTTTCATCTTCAGATCATCCCACGGTTGTTCTATGTTATCATCCCGGTCGGGGAACTTGAATCTCTTGTGCAACTTCGTCAGGAGCAACTGCGTCAAATGTTCTTTACTCCTTAAGTCATCATCGTTGATGCTCGCCCATTCCCGTAAGATGCATCCTACTTGGTTCCCATAGCACTTGCGAGGTTCTTCCGGCTCTAATGGCTCAAACTTGCCAGGTGCCATCTTTGTGATCACTAGTCGTCCAATCCCTAGTTTGTTAGGTTTCGTATCCTCTGCTTCTTCTTTTCGGTAGCGGCATCGGCGCCGGTACCTTCCCCGCCGGTATCTTCCCCGCCGGTACCTTCCTCACCGGTCTCGGTGCCGCCATCGGTGTAGGCGCCGTCGATGTCGATGCCGGCGTCAGTACCATCATCGACGCCGACCTGCAAACCTTGCTTAGCAGAAAAATAGTCGAGGTACTCTTGTTCACCCTCATAATCCATCTCGTCTGCATCTTGGTCAGAAGGCCCAGTTTCTTCGTTATTCGACATGTTTCCTATGATTAAGTCTCCTTGTTTATTTCTAAAAGTATGAAAAAAATGAGAAATGACATAAAAAAGAAATCTATGTGCCAACACTCGATATGCCTACTATCTAGCACAAATCATGCCAAAATTCACGAAAAATTTCGGCATGACATTTGCTAAAAATGGACATATCGAGCGCCTGAAATTCACCGGAACGGAAATGAATCAACATTTTGGCGTAACATAGGCCACTCGGATCATTTACCAAAATTGAACCAAAAGATCACATGTCCAAATGACATGTCCAAATTCCAAACATGACATGTCCACATATCACATGTCCAGTTCAAATTTGCATATAAATTCAGCCTACCTAAATTCAGCCTACCTAAATTTGCTTTAACAAGGGATGTTGATTTGGAAAATTGCTTAAATGCTGCCTTTTCTTTTAACTACAATTGCTTAACCCTAAATTTATGTACTATTTTAAAACCTAGCTAAATTCATAACTAAATAGATAACCTAATTAACCTACTACCCTAACTAAAACCTAAGTAAATTAACCGAAGAACCCTAGCTAGCAGAGAGAGGGGGGGTTACAGAGGGTGCAGGGGCGAGGAGGCAGGCCCAACGATGGCCGGGGTTGGGAGGGGAGGAAGCAGAGGAGGGAGGCGTGGCGCGTCGGGGTCGGGGGCGAGCGCCGGGATCGGGGGCGAGCGCCGGGGCACGGCGGTACTACGGGGGAAGAAAGAGCAGGGATTTGGGGCGAAAAGAGGCGGGATGAAGCAGAGAGAGTGAGGATTTTGGGTTAAGTGGACGTAGCAGTAGCATGTTTAGACAAAACACGCTACTACTATTACAGGCAGCTATAGAGGTTTTATACGGAAACCGCTACTGCTACCTTGACTAGCTGTAGCTCTTTTCAGTCAACCACTACTACTATAACCAGTTTTCTTTTTTCTTTTCCTTTATTTTCTCTCACTTTTTTTAAGAGCAGTGAACGAAGGGAAGGCGATATATATTGCATCATTTGACGGTCAAATATGTATACAAAATAGGAACATATATATTACATCATTGGACCCATGCATAATAATGGGTAAGTGTCTACATCATTTGACCGATAACATATGGTTACTCGGCGTTGACGTTTTCATTTTTGAGTCATCTTCTTTCCCTTCTTGTTTGTTGAATAATAATTGAGCCCCTCATTGTGACTTTGCCTTTTCCATGGAGTATGATTTTTCTTAGGTAATGTAGTATTGGTTCTTATTTTGGCGTATACTTCATCATCATCATCGTCCTGCCTCATTGGGTTGTCGTACTGATCGTAGTCTTCCTCGTTGGCGACTCCATCCATTCCAATGATGTTCCTTTTCCCTCTCCTCACAACAACATGACTGGGATTGCACTGGTCGATTATGAAGAAGCATTGTGTCACGTGCTTATCGTGTACCCATGGCTCATTTTTTGCGATAACGTTCACGGTAGCGCTCTTGGCGTCGGGTATAGTCATGGTAGTGAAATTTCGGTTTTGTCTTTTGACATTCTTAGCCCATCTGACACGGAACATCATCGTGTTGTGCAGTCCAGCATAGTCAAGCTCCCAGATCTCCTCGACCCTTCGGTAAAATCTTTCAGTGGCATCGTTGTTGCTGCCGGCCATGCATTCAATCGTCACCCCTGAGTTCTGATCATCACTGTCCATATCTTTGGCCTCCGTGTAGAACGTGTATCCGTTGATATCGTATGCCTGATAGGTTACGAGGTTGGGCGAGGGGCCATGTGCTAAGGCGTATATGAGCAATCCGTCATTAGAGCCCTCCTCGGAGGCATTAGCAATAATATGCTCTTTGAACCAATGCAGGAAAGTGGAGTTGTGCTCTCTAGTAACTTCGGCGTCCGTCCTGCATACCCCCCGGTCACGATACTTCTTTGCGATAATTTCTTTGTGCAGTGCCACGAAAGGATCTACCTCGTCTAGGTGTTGTAGCACTACCAAGTTTGCTCTGTCAAAGTCGCCGCGTCGATCTAAGTATGCCACATGCAGTTCCCTACGACCGTTGGAGTGACCTTCTCCTTGGAGCCTCCCATCATGCTTGTTAACGGGCAAACCAACAATAACACCAGGCGGCTGGTCTGTGCCATATAGAAAATTCTCGTAAAAAGATATGCACTCTTGTGTCACATAGCCCTGGATGATGCTTCCATCCGGACGGGACATGTTACGAACGAATCCTTTGATGATCCCATTCATCCTCTCAAACGACATCATGTTGTGAAGGATGACGGCCCCAGGTCTATTATGTCGTCCACAATATGGACACACAGATGCACCATCACGTCAAAGAACGCGGACGGGAAGTACATCTCAAGCTCATTCAGTATCACAATGATCTCTTCCTGTAGCCTTCGGAGCTACTTCACACTAATCGACTTTTGAGAGATGACGTCAAAAAAGTTGCAGAGACCAATAAGCGTGTCACGGACGTGCTTGTCCATTATCCCTCTAAGGGCAACATGTAGTATCTGCGTTATCATCACATGACAGCCATGGGACTTCATCCCGCTGAACCTTTTCTTGTCCGTGTCTAGATATCTGCTTATCTTGCCACAATAACCGGAACTAACTTTGACTCTGGTAAGGCACTTAAAGAATTGATCGATCTCAGCCTAACTTAAGGTGAAGCAAGAAGGGAGGCAATAATCCTCTTTCTTTATTTTCTTGCCCTTCTTCTCCCATGCCTCTGTCTCCGTCTCTGTCTCGTCTGACATTTTACGGGGCGGCCTGTGCAAATCTTCCCTGATTTTCAAATCTTCCAAGTCTTTTCTTGCCTTCGGCCCATCCTTGGTCTTATCCGGCATGTTCATCAGTGTCGCGAGCAAGCTCTCAAGGACATTCTTACAGATATGCATTTGATCAAGGCAATGAGGTGTATCGACTTTGTGCCAGTACTCCAAGTCCCAGAACACAGACCTCGTCTTCCATACCTTCAGCAGCGGCTCCGGCGCCTTTCTCATCGTCTTTCCCGGCGCGGGACACTCCTTCTAGTTTTTCAACAGCTCATCGATTTGGGCACCGCTCCGCTTACGTGGAGGTCCTCGATGCTCAGCGTGACCATTGAATAGATCTCCACGGTTTCTCCACGGGTCGTCCTGTTCGAGCCATCTTCGATGCCCCATGTACATGATTTTTCCAGACCCGTCATCTTTCCTTGACGTTAGCTGCTGAGACATCGTATCATCCATGCACCGCGTGCATCCGCAATATCCATGGCACACCTGGCCTGCGACATATCCATAACCGAGATAGTCGTGCACCATCGTGATCAGCGTGGCTCTCATGTAGAAATACTCGCCTTTGCTGGCGTCCCATGTCTTGTCCGGTGTTTTCCATAACGTGTCTAACTCCTCTTGAAGTAGCCCAAAATACAAATTAATATCATTTCCTGGTTGTTTCGGCCCTTGAATAAGCATGCTCATGTGAATGTACTTCGACTTCATGCACAACCAGGGGGAGGTTGTACATCCATACAAACACGGGCCATGTGCTATGGTTGGTGTTCTGGTTGCCAAACGGATTCATGCCATCGGTACACGCGCCGAGCACGATGTTCCTTGCATCACATTCGAAATACCGATAGAAGCTATTCAACGCTCTCCACTGGCTTCCATCCTTGACGTGTCTCAGCTTCAGATCATCTCCATCGTCGGGCTTCTTCCTCTCCGTGTGCCAGCGCATTAGCTTTGCTTCCTTGGGATCTACAAAATACCGCTAGAGACGGGGAGTGATCGGTAAGTACCATACAACTTTCTGGGGACATTTCTTCCCGGCCTTCTTGTATCGAGAAGCATTGCACACCGAACAGCTTGTTTTTTCCGCGTGCTCCTTTCGATAAATTATGCAATCATTGATGCATGCATGGTATCTAACGTGCGGTAGATCAAGAGGGCACACGATCTTCTTGGCCTCATCAACACTAGTAGGACATAGATTCCCCGCGGGAAGAACATCCTTTAGGTACTTGAGATGCTCATCGAGGCTAGTGTCGGTCCATTTTTTTTTAGCCTTCATCTTCAGGAGTTGGAGCGTGAAACTCACGCGGGTCACCTCAGGATTGCAACCATCATACAATGGAGTGTTCGAGTCTACCACTAGTTGCTCCAGCTTAGCCTCCTCTCTAGAATTAGCTCTCTCAGTACTCGTCTCCTTGCGAAGCAATGCTTGAACATGAGGGTCCCACACGATTGAACTTAGTACCGACGAACTCTGCTGCGTGGATTCCACGTCGTTCTCGCCGCCGCCATGTCCGACCCCTTCTTCTCCGTCATGTTCGGCCCCTTCTCTGCCGCCATGTCCGGCCTCTTCCCCGCCACCATTATCGATCATCTCTTCGTCTTGCCCCGTGTCATCATTGCATGCACCGTCGGCGTCCTCAACATCGTCATCCTCATCTTCAATTATCCACTGAGTATAGCCATCCATGAAACTAGTCATGAGCAGGTGCGCTTCGACACGACCATCATCATAGGGGTCGAGCCAAACTATTCCTTTGCACTTTCGAGACGGACATAAAACCTCTGTCCGGTTATTTTCTTTCATGTCCTGCACCGCCAACCGCAACCACCTGTCCACCATCGATACACTGACCATCATGAACGTCTGCACGATAATAAAAAACAAATTGATTATAAAAACTAGTCGTCAACCCGTGCACTTGCACGGGCTAGGTATTTGTTTTTAATTTCATGATGAAAATCCATAATATTGACAATCATTCAAAATCACTTTGTGGATAAAGGAAAACTAAGATATCCATAAATTAATATTATGCTTTGCTATAACTCCCTTTAATATTATGTAAGCACTAATAATCGCGTATGTATCAAAAATCTATTACTCATAATGCACATAGTGATACTGTAAAATTAACCAACCGGGATACAAAAGCTTATGTTAATGTTCTCACTTTTTAGTGTTATGTGTCCAAATATCCTAACCATGGTTTCTTCATGTATTTAACTTTCATGTGTCGATAATATTTAAATTTAAAATAATCTATATCACAGTGACACTTGCTATTTGCAAAGCATGTGTGCAACACAATGTAATCAACAATTTCTACTCATTCGTATTAGAGCATTCAGTCAACCTTAGTAATATATAATCCTACATGTGGAAAGTAAAAAGCTGAAATAGCCACATATATATAGTAGTACCATCCAGTATGTTATACATGCCCATTCTTCAAATTAACGATGGAGAATCGACTATTTCTTCTATCCCACATCAAATACAACCAATCAGAAGTAAAGAATGTTTACCTTGGCGAAGGAAACTACATTCTTTCCTTCCCAAGGGTAGTATCTTCAAGAACAAACAAATATAAATGATGTATTTTTTACGTCTGATAAGCACACTCCATACCGTAGAATCTTGACAAATGATGTCCTGAGAGAGGAATAGAACTGAAAGAAACTCATATGTTTCGCTGATGGACTTTCTCTGTAAAGAAGTAACTTGAGAAAAGTATCTACAGAAGTACCAAGAAATGATAACTTCAATAACAAATACTACCCCTGTTCCTAAATATAAGGTGTTTTGGGAGTTGCCAAAACGTCTTATACTGAGAAATAGAGGGTGTACTATTTTGATCTTTAATTATCAAGAAGAAAATATTTTGAATAGCAAGCATGATCGGAAGATTGAAATATTTATTGAGAAACTACATTTAAATACCAATATGTAGCTCCACATTCTCCATATTATCACAGAAAGCAGTCAAAACGGAAACGTAATTACACTTTCTCCTGGTTTGCTGAAAAGGCATATGAAGATATATTAGAATCGGTATTGGATAATCGTATGGCGTGACAACAATAAATAATTACAAAGAAAGTCAAAACAAAAAATTGTTCGCAAATTAAAACCACAAAACAAATTTCAACTATGGTTAAGCAATGTGTTGTGCCGCCACTGGATGGCCAATACTCCATCTGCCAATGCAACAGTAATATATAAGCACCTACGTTGGTTTTAGAAAGCATGGTAAAACATCTAACTTAAAGTCAAACAGTGGTCAAAACATGTATTCTTAGATGCTATGAAAACGTATTGAGTGTTAATTGCCACATATTTTTTCCTTCTCCGTTTTCAATCAGTTTAGAAAGCAAGTTAATTAAGATGTCAGTACACGCTTAAAAGCTGATTGAAAACGGAGAAGGAAACCATCACTGTA
>NC_041381.1:34939256-34945453 GCF_002162155.2 Triticum dicoccoides | reverse complement strand
TATATATTATAGACTGAAGTGTAATTTCAACTGTACTCTTTAGCTAAGGATGGATCGTCACTGCACATTTGTAGCACTGAGTATTTGTTTAAAGCAAAACTTGGAGCAATCAGACCAACACCAATATGCATACTGAACAGATGTGTGTAAACAGGCTGAACGTGCTGATCAAATGGCATCCATGTTTGGAACTGAAACGTGGAGCAGCAGTGGAATATGATGATCACATCACGTGATCACATGACATCCATGATCAGGACTGAAACATGGAGCACCCAGTCTGTTACCAATCTAGCTTCTTCTGAGTCTTGTTTGTATATGGGTGAAATAGGAGCAACAATGAGGGTGAACATACAGCCAGACAAACAATGGATAGTGTCACAGGCTGAGAGGGCGCTGCCCTGGTTTGCAGTATGATGCATCATGCCAATTCCGACCACGCATTCATGCATTACAGTGGACAATTATGTGATAGAGGATCAATGTACCAATCTCCATCACTTGTACATGCGAGGCTGATGTTCTGTACATGGCCTATTTCTAACATCGTTGGTGGTGAATCAGAGGGCACGGGCGGGACACGCCACGGACCGGTCTGCAGTGGGGGATCAATGGATCAGTATCCATCAGTTGGACGCTAGAGCCTGGTGTATTCTACATGGTTGACTGCTAAACGTTGGCGGCAGTGAATCAGAGGATACCATAAGCGACTCAAAGGAGAGTTCCATATTTAAGTGCTAGGAAGTTGACGGCGGCGATAAATCAGACGGCCCAGGAGTGGTGAATCAGAGGACACCGACGGGACTCGCCGTGAACCGTTCTGCAGTGGAGGACAATGGATCAATCTCCATCACTTGTACGCAAGAGTCTGGTGTATTCTGCATGGCCGGCCGGCTGCTAACATGGGCGGCGGTGAATCGAAGGATACCGATGGGACTCATAAGAGAGATCCATATTTCAGCGCTAGGAAGTCGACGAGGGCGACAAATCGGAGGGCACAGCATGCAGGGAAAGATCATTGCTTAAGTTCTAGTAAGGTGAAGATCGTAAAATCCAATCCTGAACCGTAAGAGATCAATCTTGCGAGTGGAGAAGGCTGAGTCCTGTACGGAGTAGGCAATCAATCGAAGGGATATTAACATCTATGAAAGATACAAGATTGCTTAAAAAAATCAGACAAAAGCTTTCTTGACGTTGCCGACACCAGTTTGATAAATCTGTGTATGTAGTGTGGTATCAAGCATATAGTACTATGAGATTCCCCTTGAACAAATCAATGCTTGATTTATTAGGGAAATTAAGGGATAGTGAAGAAAGCATTACCTGGCTGGGGGGTGGGGGCCATGCAGGGAACTCTTTCCTCATGAGCTGCACTGAGCCACGGGGTAGACCTGCAGCTACCTGATGCCGATGAAGACACCTGTGCTGGTACTGGCGCCCCCTCGAGCTGCGTGAAGGCAACGCCCCGGCTCATCTCGAAGTCGTCGGCCTCGGAGTTGCAGGTCATGAGCCGTTGAGATGGATTCATTGCCATGGCGCCGCCAAAGAAGACATGACGGGAGATTGCAGGAGGTCTGCGGCTGTCGGGTAGCAACACCGCAAGATCGGGCAAGAAGACAATTAGATTAGTTTTTTTCCTTTTTTCCCGAAGGAGACAGTTAGAGCTTATGAGTAGATAGAGTTCTTTTTTGAAGAGATAGACTGCTTTCTTTACGGGAGGGGAGGAAGAATTGGTCGATTAGGGAGAGTCTAACTCGCGCGCGCTCGTTGGAGCGCTCGGTTTCGGACAGCTCCCGATTTGGAAAGTAGACAGTTGTTTTCTTTGAAGATTAGGGGATTAATTAAGGTGGACCCCCGAAAATCAGGGGGGGGATTAGTGTTGATTCTGGGTGGGCCTTCACGATGGTGCCTTCGTGTGGATGCGCACCACACCATCCCTTGTTGGCTGGTTGTCACACGTGGTGGGCCCTACCTGGAAATCCTGTCGGTTTTGCCTTGTGCGCTGGTTCAAATCGAGCGCTGGAGCGGCCGATCGCGAAAGAGTAAATCCGGGTCGATTAATATCATTTTTTTTCTCAATTGAGCTAACTTTGAAGCCAGAATCATATGGCCAGATCTGCACCGTAATAACTCGGCCCCACCAGATTAACGGTTCTTAATTACTGATTAACGTGGGAATTTTTAGGAAGTCACAAATTAGTATAGGTATATAGAGGTATAGATAGATAGATAGATAGATAGATAGATGCGTGCATGCATCAAGTCATACAAAAATTCAGCATGACCTTCCCTAAAAATAGGACATATATAGATCTAGAGTTTGCCCGGAATTCGCCGAAACGGAAATAAATCGACATTTAGGCAAAACATAGGCAACTCAAAAGCATAATTTGGCGTCAACTCATGCCACACACACAATTTCCATAATATTGCCCAATTATCATATCACACACACATACACATATTTCCATTTTGCAAAAGCATGAAGTTTTAATCACCTCTATCTCGAGATCGAGCACACGGTGGAGATGATGATGTAGGGAGATCAAAAGTGCACAAAACTCTTCTTGACAAAGATAGATCTAGTTATGGGGCAAATAGGTCACTTGAATAAATGCTACATCTACCTAGCTAGCTAATTTGGAAGGATACAACTTCAACTAGTGGAGGGAAGGAAAAAGATAAAGGAGATGCATTAATGGAGGTGGTGTAGTTAGCTAGGAGTAATGAAGAGAGAGAAAGGTAGGTAGAAGAGGGAGAGTAATGGTGGAGATGTCTTGAGGAAGAAGAAGAGTGAGAGAGGGAGGATGTGGGAGGTAGGGGAAAGGGAGGAGAGGAGATGGGGGAGGGGAGGACGGGTGGGGAAAAGGTGGTAGGGTGCTGCGCCTTAGCAGTAGCGCGGGAGGAAAAGAGCGCTACGGCTAAGGGTGTAGCAGCAGCGTGCTTTACAAACACGCGCTACTGCTAAACGGGCCAACCGTGAGGACAATTTCAAAATTAGCAACATCGACGTGATAAAAAAGCGCGCTACTACTATTGCTTTAGCAGTAGCGCGCATCGCGCCACCGCGCTGCTGGTAAACTGAGGTTGTTGGGTTCTTTCGGTACATTTTTGTAGCAGCGCGGTTTATCCATCAAGTGCTACTGCTAAATTTTCATTAGCAGCGCGCTTTTCTGAAGATCGCTACTGGTAAGTAGCAGTAGCGTCGCTTTTTGAGTCGCGCTGCTGCTAAGATTCTATGTATAAGGTTTTCTCTAGTAGTGATTGCCTCTTTACCGACTGATGAAGAAGTCTAACAAGTTCGAGTGGAGTGACAAAGCCGAAGCAGCATTTGAAGAGCTCAAAGCCCTGCTTTCCACCCAGCCGGTGCTTGCTGCTCCAGTCAGCAAAGAGCCTCTTTTGCTGTACATCGCAGCCACAGGACAAGTTGTTAGCACAGTGCTCACAGTCGAGCGGGAAGAGGAAGGCAAAGCCTTCAAAGTTCAGCGCCCAATCTATTACATTTCAGAACTTTTGACCCCATCCAAGCAGAGATACCCTCACTATCAGAAGCTTGTTTACGGGATTTACTTAACCATGAAAAAGGTTGCACATTACTTCTCTAGTCATTCAGTTTCAGTCGTCAGCGACGCTCCATTGTCAGAGATTCTGAATAACAGAGATACAACTGGTCGAGTGGCAAAGTGGGCGATTGAACTTCTTCCATTGGATATCAAGTTTGAGGCAAAGAAGGCCATCAAGTCTCAAGCAATTTTAGATTTCCTCGCAGAGTGGACAGAACAACAACAACCGACTCAAATCCAATCGGAACATTGGACCATGTTCTTTGATGGGTCAAAGATGTTGAATGGCTCTGGCGCAGGAGTGGTCTTAGTGTCCCCACGAGGAGACAAGCTCAGTTATGTCCTCCAGGTTCACTTTGATTCTTCTAACAATGAAGCAGAGTATGATGCACTATTATATGGGTTGCATATGGCCATCTCACTCGGCGTCCGGCGCTTGATGGTCTACGGCGACTCAGATTTAGTGGTCAATCATGTCAGGAGCCCTACTATGACTGGTTACTGCAATGCAGTGAGAAAGTTGGAGAAGAAGTTTGAGGAGTTAGAGCTCCACCACATACCCCAACTCAAGAATCAACTGGCTGATGATCTGGCAAAGATAGGTTCCAGTCGGAGGCCTATCCCCAATAATGTGTTCTTGGAACATCTCCATGCCCCATCGATACAAGAGGATCCCTTCAAGGAAGAGCCCCCGCAACCGATAAGTTCAACCAACCCGACTGAGATTGAGATTCCAGTTGTGGTCGACTTAATCATGGAAGTCTTAGTGATCACGCCCGACTGGACAGTGTCGTACATTGCGTACATTCTCAGGAAGGAGCTCCCAGAAGACAAGGACGAAGCCCGTCAGATAGTCCGTCGATCCAAAGCCTTTAAAGTGATGAAGGGACATCTCTACAGAGAGTGTCACAGGAGTGGCTCAGTGCTGGATCACCCCAGAAGAAGGTTGAATGATCTTGAATGATATCCACTTGGGGACCTATGGCCACCATGCGTACTCTCGGACCATAGTGGCCAAAGCATACCGAGCGGGATTTTACTGGCCTCGAGCAAATGAAATGGCAAAGGATATAGTCGACAAGTGTGCGGGCTGCCAATTCTACTCCAATATGTCCCACAAGCCATCATCTGCCTTGAAGACTATTCATCTCGTCTCGCCGTTTGCAGTCTGGGGATTGGATATGGTCAGCCCCTTCAAGACTGGCGCAAGTGGCTTCACCCATGTGCTCATGGCAGTCGACAAATTAACCAAGTGGATCGAAGCTAAACCCATCAAGAACCTCAGTGCAAGCACCGATGTCAGCTTCATCAAGGAGTTGATATTGAGATATGGAGTTCCTCACAGCATTATCACAGATAATGGATCCCACTTTGATTCTGATGAGTTTAAGGCGTTCTGTGCAACCCAAGGCACTTGGGTCAATTATGCATCGGTCGCTCACCCTCAGTCGAATGGACAAGCAGAGAGGGTGAATGGTTTGATTCTCCAAGGATTAAAACCTCGCCTAATGCGTGACCTTAAGCATGCCGCTGGATCCTGGGTAACTAAGTTGCCTTCCGTCTTATGGGGGCTGAGAACAACACCGAATCGGCCGACTGGCCGGACTCCTTTCTTCTTGGTGTACGGTGCAGAAGTTGTACTCCTGAGTGATCTACTGCACAATGCTCCCCAAGTGGAACTATTTACAGAAGCTGAAGCAGAGCAAGCACGAGAAGACGTCGTTGATCTCCTGGAAGAAGAGCGTGAGATGGCTCTGATCCGCTCGACCATCTACCAGCAAGATTCGCGTCGACTCTATGCCCGAAACGTTAGAGGACGTGCATTCCAAGAAGGAGACTTGGTTCTCCGAGTAGATCAGAAACGACCTCAGAAGCTTGCTCCGGCCTGGGAAGGCCCTTTCATCATCACCAAGGTGCTTCACAATGGAGCCTACCACATCTACAACGTAGCCAAGAAGATAGGTGAGCCACGGGCGTGGAACGCAGAGCTGCTCCGTCACTTCTACACATAGATCACTCGACATGATGAGTTGTAATAAAAGTATTTCAGTTTGCTTTCCAAAGACAAGATTTTTTCAGTATCATAATGATCAGTCTCCCCATAAACATCTGTGTCTAAAATCCCCCAGTGGGTGGCTTAGCCGCAAATCCGATTCGCCTAAGTTAAAAAACACTCCGACTGAGGAGCAATCCTCCCACTCAGGGGCTTAGCCACGAATCAGATTCGCCTAAGTTAAAAAACACTCTGAGTGAGGAGCAATCCTCCCACTTGGGGGCTTAGCTGCGACCCCGTAATCGCCTAAGTTAAAAAAACACTCCGAGTGAGGAGCAATGCTCCCACTCGGGGGCTTAGCTGCGACCCCTTAATCACCTAAGTTAAAAACATTCCGAGTGGAGAGCAATCCTCCCACTCGGCAGGCTTAGCTGGGACCCCGTAATTGCCTAAGTTAAAAAACACCCCGAGTGAGGAGAAATCCTCCCACTCGGGGGCTTAGCTGCGACCCCGTAATCGCCTAAGGTAAAAACATTTCGAGTGGAGAGCAATCCTCCCACTCGAGGGTTTAGCTGCGACCCAGTAATCGCCTAAGTTGAAAACATTCCGAGTGGAGAGAAATCCTCCCACTCAGCAGGCTT
>NC_041381.1:34935128-34938754 GCF_002162155.2 Triticum dicoccoides | reverse complement strand
GGGCTTAGCTGCGACCCCGTAATCTCCTAAGTTAAAAACATTCCGAGTGGAGGGCAATCCTCCCACTCGGCAGGCTTAGCTGCGACCCAGTAATCGCCTAAGTTAAAAACTTTCCGAGTGGAGAGCGATCCTCCCGCTCGGGGGCTTAGCTGCGACCCAGCAATGGCCTAAGTTAAAAACATTCCGAGCGGAGAGCAATCCACCCACTCGGGGGCTTAGCTGCGACCCCGTTATTGCCTAAGTTAAAAGTGTTCCTCTGAGCTACGCCACAAATACAACGTGCGTTCCATCCCTATCCGCAGGGACGATGAGGTGTCGATTGAACACCTCTGAGCTACGCCACAAGTACAATGTGTGTTCCATCCCTATCCGCAGGGACAATGTGACGCCCCCAATTCGACCGTACACTAATCATACACGCAAATGTGTACGATCAAGATCACGGACTCACGGGAAGATATCACAACACAACTCTAGACACAAAATGAAATAAGACAAGCCTCATATTACAAGCTAGGGGCCTTGAGGGCTCGAATACAAGCTCGATACACAAGAGTCTGCGGAAGCAACAATATCTAAGTACAAACATTAGTTAAACAACACTGCCTTAAGAAGGCAAACACAAAAGCAACAACGATCGAAGAGGCAAGGCCTCCTGCCTGGGACCTCCTAACTACTCCTGGTCGTCGGCGGCCTCCATGTAGTAGCATCCATCGGCGGTGGCATCTGGCTCCATAGATCCACCATCTGGTTGCATCAAACGGAAAGAAGAAAGAAGGGGGGAAAGGTGTAGCAAAGCAACCGTGAGTACTCATCCAAAGTACTCGCAAGCATCAGATCTATACTATGTATGCATTGGTATCAAATGGAAGGGTTGTATCTGTGGACTGAACTGCAAAATGCCATAATAGAGGGGGAAGGCCTAGCCTATCGAAGACTAGCATCTTCAGGCAGCTCCGAGCATCTTGCAGCATGTAGAAGAGTAAAGAATAGCCGTTTATAATTAACAAGCATGTTGTAAGATTAAGGCCCAGAGATCCTTCCTCGACTCCCTGCAAGAAAGCAATCCCGGAGCCACATATTTGAAGTATCCATTTGTAGTTGTATAAGATCAGGATATAAGTCTGACCGTTCGTTATCGTGGGCACGGCTATTAATAGATAAGCTTCCCTGCAGGGGTGCACCACGTTTTCCAACATGCTCGATCACGCTGGCCGGACACACCTTTCTGGGGTCAATGCCCGGCCTCGGAAGATCAACACGTCATAGCCCTACCTAGGCTCAGCAGAGAGGTCCCCGCCAGTCTACCTCCTAAGCACTCTGCGGTCTGGGCCCATCGCCCGTTGCACTCCGGATCGTTGCGCGCAGGGCGGGTCCAGGCTCCACCTCTACATGGATGGTGCCGGCCCAGCCGTGCCACACTGCTGAACTGGACGTCTGACAAAGCTTCGGCTGATACCACGACGCCGAGGCCCATAACTATTCTCGCGTGGTGGTTGGTGCATAAAGGCCACAGGCCAACTCAGAACAAATACCCAAACCATAGTGTATTATTAGCTTGCGGAAACGAGCAGAGACTCACGATCGAAAGTGACCCCGTCGCCCCGTAACGTGGACTTACGACAAGGTCCTAGAATGCCCGGCCGTGCCACGTAACCATCTTGTGGGTGCTCTCCAGGCCCGCCCGACTTTCACCAAGGTCTCAAGTAAAGTCAAGGTAATCGTGTGTCCAAACATCAAGGGGAAAACCCGAGGAATCACCCCCGGTGGATTCCACTCGATGTAATCATCAAGGTGAACATAAGCGGTTCCACCCTCGAGGTTCACACTTGAGGTGTTACACGACAGAGCCGTATCGGGAATGGTGAAAGAGGAACCACCCTCGATGACCACGACCGAATAGCTACAATACAGAATTATCATCAGGAGTGTGTTATGAGGGATCACCCTCAGCACTCGATATGTGAGGTGTCAGGCTCTGGTCGTCGATCACGTTGATCGAGTCATCGATGATGAAGCAGGGGCAACAAGGACAAGTGGGGGTCACTAATGGATCACTAACCAACCTATACTAAGCAGTTTAGGATAAGCAGGTAGGTAACAATAAACAAGTACAAAAGCAGGCTATGCATCAGAATAGGAGCAAACAATAACAGTAGCAAAATCTAATGCAAGCATGAGAGTATAGAATGCGCGATATCGGGATGATCAAAGGAAGGGCTTGCCTGGTTGCTCAGACAAGAAGGAGTGTCGTCGGTGACGTAGTCGATCACAGGGACATCAGCAGCCGTCTCGGGGTCTACCAGAGAGAATAGGGGGAAGAAACAGTAAATACACGTAAACATATACATAACATGACAATAAGCGATACTAGAGGTGTTCTAACGCAGTGCTAGGCGATACTAGCGAAGGAGGAAACATCCAGGAAAGTGTTCCCGGTTCCGGACGTCTGTCAGACAGATGAATCGGAGGGGAAAGGTTGCATGTTTGCTATGATAGAGACATGTGGCGGGCGAACTGACCACGTATACGGATTCATCTCGTCGTTCTGAGCAACTTTCATGTATAAAACTTTTTCATTCGAGTTACAGATTATTTACTAGGATTTTTCAAAGTTTTAACAACACCCGGAAAAATCCCTCCCTGAAATTTCACTAAGTCTGAGAATTCGCGAGTTTTAAACATCACTTAGCTGTTTTCAAAAGACTATAACTTTTGTACTGTACATCCTATGAGTTAGTGCCTTATATCAATTTTGAGTACTTTTCTGTGATCTACATGTTAGTAGCAAGTGCAGATATGTTACCATCCATTTTCTTGATCAAAACTTTGTTGGAAAAGTGCTACTGCAACATTTCTGCTTCTGCTTTTCTGTTAACAGAACGTAGCGATTTGTGATTTTTGTAGGAATTAATCCACCCATCGAAAGGATTTGGTCCAGTGGGATAAAATGAAGTTTGTCAACTATACTTTCTACTCATATTTGTTTTTGGCCTGCTAGTAGTTGTTTTGCCGCAGTTTAGGGGTTGTCTAAAGGGTTAGTCAATGTGATATTTGTAAAGCTAGCAATAGCTACAGTAACTGAATGTTACTTATAGCAAACCGGCAGCAGAGTGCAACGGTGCGGTGCGGGCGCTAGGCATCGGCGGCGAGGCCACGCGCGGGAGGAGCACCAACAGCTAGCAGCAGCGGCATCGAGCAGCACAGCAGCAGGCGGCGCGGGAGGGCGTGTGCGGGCACGTGACGCACGCACATGGTGAGGCCGCGGCTGGTGAGCTCGCGAACGGGGCGGCCACGGCAAGTGGGCGCGGGCGCTGAGCGCAGTCGTGGCGGCAGGGCCGGGCCGCGGACAAGCCCGGGCACACGCGCGTGGGCGTGCGCGGGGGCGCGGCCAGGCGAGCAGCTCGGTGACGCTAGAGGGACTCGTGGTGGAGCGAATCGACGACGAGTGTGCGGTGTCCGTGGCGGAGGAAGACGTATTGACGGCGTCGATGAAGCGACGCCCAGCACCAGCCAGTGGTCTTAGTGGACGTAGGGGACGACGAGCCGACGGGAAGGCGAGGACCAACGGCGACGCGGCTCCGGGCGTCCACGGGCGGGCTCGAGCTCGAGCTCGAGGGGTTGGG
>NC_041381.1:34920309-34934607 GCF_002162155.2 Triticum dicoccoides | reverse complement strand
CGGTGTCCACAATCGCGCGAACAGGGGAGATGGGGAGGGAGCGTGTGCCTGGGCCAGGCTGGCGGTCCAGCGGGGCTGAGGCCCAGTGAGGGAGAGGGGGGGTTTTGTTTTCTTTTGTTGTTTAGTTTTATATAATTCTATTGTTTATTTTCTGCTCTGTTTTCATTCAACATTTAATTTATTAGAGTTCTATAAAATATATAATTTGTTCCTAAATTAGTATTCCTAATTATACCAATGCCACAAAAGTTTTACTCACAAATAAATTAGGTTAACATTTTAGAAATTATAAAAGGCATTTATATAATTGTTTAGCTACTGTTTTATTTATTTAAGTGCATTTAAATGTTTTATAAAAGTGTGGTTTCTTCACCGATAATACTTGCAGATTATTTGCCACAGTTTACACATTTTACTTTTGACATTTGAAAACTTTTATTTTCGATTTTATTTTAAATTTGAATTTGGACCGGATTCGAACCACTGCGAGTTTAACAACAGTAATCACGGTGACGTGGCATCACTAACTAGGGAGTTACTGTAGCTTAATTATCCGGGCGTCATAGACAACGAGGTGTCGGTTGAACACCTCTGAGCTACGCCACAAGTACAATGTGTGCTCCGTCCCCATCCGCAAGAACGGTGGAGGACGTAATCAAAGAACACTCGGAAGCAACAAGAGCGGGAGCCAAGATATCCAAGGAAAGAAAAGTTTGGATAAAAACCCTCAAAAGTTCAGAGCCACGGCGGGCAGAAGTGCTCAGGCATCAAGCCCGATTGAGTTTAACGGTTACATAACCACTGGGCATCCCGAGGCAAATAAAGGGTGGGACATAATGTTTGTTCACTCGGCAGGAGGAGGACTCGCTGGCTCGACAAAGGTGTCGAGGTCGATGTTGTCTGCGATACGCGTGGCGGTGTCAAGGAAGGTGTCCATGATGGACTGGAAGTCGAGCTTCTTCGTGTTAGCAACCTTGAGGGCCGCCAACTTGTCTTCTCTGACGTCCTTGTAGTGCACTCGGACCAGTGACAGCGACATCAGCACCGCACCGAGCGGATGACTTCTTCCATTCCTGCACTCGACCGTGGATCTGATTCAGTCGAGCCATCAAAGACTCGAGGTCCTGTGAAAGTTCCGCCTGGGGCCAGAGTTCATCGTCAACCCGCGTCATCGCAGCTTTCAATAGAGCGAGGTAGTCCACAGCACTATCCAAACGAGATTCCAGTGGCAACACGTTAATCGCAACATCGTCCTTGATGGGGCAGTTTATGGGGTCGAGACCTGTCTCAACCCGCCCAGTTTCTGCTTCGAAGTTGCTGGCACACGAAATCACCGCGCAACACCAAGATAACCGTCGTGCTTTCGTGACGACGAACACTTGCTTTCCGAGCAAAGCAACAAAGATCCCCCTCGATTTCGTAGAGGAGGGACGACCGCTTTTCAGCGCAAAACGGCAAAGATGAACAAAACCCTAAGCCTGCTAGGGCTCAGCAAGAAAAGGATGATACATAAAACATACGTGAAAAAAGTAGATTGGTTTTGTTGAATAGATCGATTGGTTGGGGATATTCGTTTCCGAGCCCCGGCTCAGATGCACCTGGAATCTCTCCCGTCAGCTATGCATTTAGATCTGTGTCAGCCATCATATTCAGATATGTATAGGAGGAGATGTATTGCTAGTAAGAGCAAGTACAATAAGGTGACATAAGCAGGCTATAAGGACTAGAATATTATATCTTTGCTTAGTTGGAGGAGAGAGAAGAGGAGAGAGAAGAGAAGCGGGCTCTTGGTTAGTAGCCAGCTCTAGCACGAGACCCAAGACGCTTTGTGAGATTGTAAGGTGGGTCAACTACTAATGAAGTAGTATACATATAGAACTTACTATTGTACATGCCAGCTACAAGATTCGCTATAGATGACATGCCAACTCCTTATAGCCGGTTGCTGGCTATATTATTAACCATGCTCTAAAACAAAACAGCCGCTTGGATGCATTAAATGCGCACAGAGCCGTCTAGGTGTGGTGGAACAGCATTCACGCGAACGGCTCAGGTGTTTTTCTGTGCTATGCCGAGCCGTCGCCTTCAACGGATGCCTATAACGCCCGTCCGTTCTGTACAAGTGCAGTAGGTACGACTTAAGTGATCTGATTTTCTTCTGTTCGTCTGTCTCTGCTTCAGGCATGAGTCGATGACAGTTTTGAATCTTGCATGTGTTTTTTCCAGTCCCGCCAATGTGGCTTCATCGACTTCCAGTTCGCGTACGAGCTCGACAGCAAGCCGGCGGCAACGAACACGGTCAAGTTGCTCCGCGTAGCTCAGGCTGAGGACATAGTTTCAGTCACCAACCAGCCGTCTATTCAGCCTGCTCCTCCACAACAAACTGGGCTCGTGAATCAAGCTCTAAGCCGGGCTGCTTCAATTGTAAATACATCCATTTCTGAGACAAGTAATTCCGAACGGAGGGAGTATCAGCTTACGGATCCCATGTGTTTGCTGCTGTGGCTCTTGCTGGGAGCCACTATTCTTTTTCTCACCGTAATTGTTCTCTGTTTCTCTCAAAACTTCACCAGGCTTTCCACTCTCACAAGAAGTGGCCGGGGTGCTCAGCGTTATACAACGACTGTGGTCTGCCAGCAATCACAAAAACTACATTTTACTCTGTATTCAGTTCAAATTTTGAACGCCATGGCACACACACTAGTCCTGTGCAGCTGCCAAATACAAGCACTAGTCTACATCAGGCATGCCAAGCAAGCAGTTGCAGATTTTCGCAAATTCAATACATCTAGATACATCCATACCTGTGACAAGTAATTCGGAACGCTCATCCAACTACTTTGTACACATGTCCGCCGTTTTGAGCAAGAGGAACAAGCGTGGAGCAAATGCTCACTAAAACATACCAGAAAATCCTCAAATTACACATATATATTTTTTTCTCAGCGAAACCAAGAGGCCGCGTGGCATTGTTTATCTGGAACACATAGACCATGCATGGCATTGAGACTTGCATACTGCCCTGGATTGTCTTCACGGCAAGGGCTGTCATTGCCCACAAATTCAACCTCCCCATTCCCAGGCAAAATTGCCAAACAGTCCTCAAATCCTAAACCATCCCTCTTTTCTACAAACGGCGCCCCACTCACTACTAAAGCTTTTCAGGACAGCGGACATGCGATGAAAAGATACAGCGCTTGCGTCGCCCATTCGTACAACTTCCATAGCTTGTGTATACACTATACAGCGTCCAACGCCTGCAAGTGAAAGACATGTTTACCGCGCTGTCCTGTTGGTAATGAGCTAGGTGCGCATGCAGCATGTCCCTTGCATCTCTTGTCCACAGCTTCAGTATGTGCTTCTGGGGGATTTCCTCCAAGTGGAGGACATCCATCACCTGCACAGGAGCAACTAATAAACGAGAACTGGAATGAGGAAACAAGTTTCAACACTTAAACGAGAAAGATATTTGAAAATTACTAAATCGTTTTTCTTTTCTTTTTTAATGAAGATATTTTATTGAAGCAAAGATAATAAAAAGTAAACACTTGAATTTTATTGAATCGTTTTTCTTTTCTTTTCTTTTTTAACGAGAAAGATATTTTATTGAAGCAAAGCAGAGAAACAAAGTTCGACTGACACCTGCACCACACTACCAGACCAACTAACCTAAAGAAATTAGCCACATTACAACTTGCCAATGACAAAAGCCAAATAGAAGAGCCCTCAGAGGCTAAACATTATTGTAGATCCCAGAACGACACAGTCAAACCATAGAAGCAGTCTTTTTTTAGGCAAGATAATACAGTTAGACACGCCTACGACACATGGAGAACCTAATGTATCACCCAGTACAGTATCCCCATGAGCTCAAACTGTCCACACTAACAAGTAAATTCCAACCCGTCCTCCTTTACTTCAACCTCATAAACCACCCTTCTCCATTTCTCTCTTTTTGCTGCGTTATTTGTGTTGTCATGTACTATTTCCTTATTTTCTCCACTTCTGTCACATTGTATGCGGTCCCCTTGATCAGTAGAAATCTGAACTCCTCCAACATAGCCCTGGTATATACTTTGCTAACATGTCGCTCTATTGCCAGATTTGTTCTCCTCACAAGGCCTCCCTGAAAAAGAAAGATCATTTTAGAACGTAAGAACGCTGTATATGACACCAGCAAAAATAATGTTTTCCAAAGGAATACAAAAATTCTCAGATTGTATTTATCTAGCAGCATCCCCCAAGCTGCCTCGAATTCATCCCTAGTTAGCATGTGATCAACAACCTTGTGGAACTCTGGCTGAAAGTCGCTCTTCTTCATGTAGAGTGGCCCCAAACTCACTTTTGCTTTCTTCAATACGTGTCATTTGCACCATCGGTGCACAGTATCAGGATATACCTTGATGATCGCCACTTCCATAGCTCTGTTCTGGTCTGTCGAAAAACACAGAGTTGGAATTAGTTTAAACAGAACTCAAATTGCTCTCTCATAACTTAGCTGATAGACATGTTCATCTAGAACTTTAGTTGGGTAAATTACTCTCTGATAACTTAACTCGCACCTACAAGATCTGCTGTTCTCAGCTTCCAGCTTGCCCTGCATGACAAATTTCACTGGAAAAAAAATCATTTGACTGAATCACAAATTGTATAACAGAATTATTATTGTTATTGCCAGCATTGCTCAAAAGTAAGATTCAGGCACAAAGTCAGAATCAACCGAGCAGCCACACACTATCTCCTACATGGACTTCGTTCTGTAAGCGTTTAGCCTGCTTTTGCCGTACCGAATTTCAAATCCAATCTCCCACGAATACAAATTGTAGAAGTCGTACGCCTCTCCAAGTGAACCAAAACTCAGCCCAAGTTCCGGCTTGATTACACTTCTTGTAGGCTCTTCAGCATATTTTCTCATTGTCTACGCACTCATACAAGAAGGACATGGTGTCATGTCCAGGGGTGCCCTACCTAGGCGTAACCTGAATTTGCGCAGAAAGAAATCATTGCCCTTTCATCAGGAATAGGTTGCTACCCTAGTTCAGGTAATTTCTTTTTTTCATTTTTCTCTTTTGTTCTACTGCCGTGGTAATGTCATGACAATTACCATCCATATAGGTTATGTTTTCTTACTCAAAGTTTGTCTAGCTGTGAATAATTATCTGAACCACGGTCTGACACCCGATGTATAATGTACTGTACATGCTTTAAGCTACGCAAAACGGAATTATTTAAACTCACCTCTTCGTCTCCACCCAGGTGATTCTGGGCGTCGGTCAGTTGATTGCGCCGAAGCAGTGGTGAGTGAATCTGGCCGCCGGTGCTGGCCGCAGTTCAGGCGACCACTGCCACCACCTCCAACATGCTGCCCGCAACCAGAAGATTTTGTTCTTCTTGCCCACCCGGATCCGCTGAGCCAGGGGTTAATAACGCAAGCGGCACTGGATCTGGGTTTTCCAAACTGTCGGCGATCTCCTCTCGCAGGGGAAACCTACAGGACCACCCGCCATTGGCGGCAGCAAACCCATCCAAATCAGACCTTTCATGCCGACAGGCTCTACAAAACCGAGGCGGAGACCAGGAGGGTGGTGCGACAAAGTGGTTCACCTCGATTTGGGGCGGGTCGGGGCTGGACTTGGGTTTTGGTTTGCTCAGTTAAATCCAAACGTCATGTACGTCCTACCTGTTCCTGGCTCAGCTGAAAAGCTTACGATCCGAGCCACGGACCAGGGAAGCGTCGGCCGTCGGCGGGTTCAACTCATATGGTTTGTGCCCGCGCCTGGGCCACTGTTCTATACAGTATATCGCCAGTACGCCAGATTTCCCGATTTACTCATCTCCCTGACCCCACGATTTCGTCACATCCCAAGGCAGCAATGGACCGCGACGATTTCGGGAGCATCTGAGCTCGGGCACCGAATCGCCGCATTCGGAGTAGTACCATGTTACCATCAACTGTAGCTGTAGGAACTGCGAGCACCATGCATAGCAGCGGGTCACTACCAAAGAAGAAGAAATGAAAACAGATGGCTAGCTAGTAGTCAGACATGATTTACTCAAGGCCATGGTTGCTCTGCACGAAGTAACATGATTCAGCACAACCTTCTAAAGTCCTGCAACCTGGAATTCATTTGCCTGAACTTCAGGTCTTCCAGCAGCTTACTTTCATGAGAACTTGTGAAACAGGACAACAGTAACAATAACTTCACACTGAAGATTCTCTTGAAGAGGCAATTATCAATTATGTTGTATTGTATGTGCAGGAGTAGCCCTGCGAACAATTCACACATTCAACCAAAGAAAGAAGATCATAACAAAATCAGCCTCAAACTTATAGAATTCAGGTGTCATAATTAATTTCAGAGACATACATTGTATGCATGTCTATTCAGTCCTCGAGCTAATTGTCCCACTGATGTCCAAGAATTGCATATTTCCAAGACTTTGGTTCCCATAGTTTAGGCCCAGTGCATGGAAAACGATGTCAGGATGTCCCTGAAAATAACTGCATCCAAGTCAAACTTACAGAAATATATACATACACAAAATAATGATATTGGAATAGACATATTAGGATAAGTTGTGTACACAGTGACTACACAAGACGACATACTTGTATACTTTGTTAGAATTCCGCCCACAGATCGATCACATCAAAAGCACACGAACGTACATGCTGACAAAAAAACTTTGCCAAAGGCACGTGTCGTGCCTGTCTTCTCTTTATTACTTTTCCCTTTTTCACCGGTACATTGTTTACCCACCTGGTTCATATATGTATACAGCCAACCACCGACCTAACACATATACCAAGTCCTACTGTGCAGACCACTAAAATCCTAACCGGACTCAACATGACCTACACAGACTGTAATCAACCAAACCTGATTACAACTCTGAAACGTACTAGCACTCCTTGCTAAACCAAACTAGACACAACCCAAAACATATAGCACAGCGACTCTGAATTGACACACGCGGACACGTATGGGAGTTTGGAATATAAAACATATTTTACCAAATTAAGAAAATACAGATGCACTCACATATGTGCTCAATAGTACCGTACATCAAATTTGTTGTGCAGAAATACAGTAATCACTAGAAATGGGACAAGGCATATAACCAGTGCAAATGAAAATTAATCATGAGAATGCCAAAAACACACACAACCAGCAGTCTGAATTAACCATGCATATGCCACACGCAAATATTCGCCAATCATGTTCTACTCTACATGGGTTGGAAAATGAGATAATATCAAATACCTTGTTACCGTGAACTGTGTGTACTGCCAGTGTACCATCCATAACAGCGGCTAGCTACCACACGGCTGCAATGTGCCTAATCACATAGGATTTACTCAAGGACGCCGTTGTTCTGCACAAAGTAACATGGTTCAGCAGGACCTTTCTCTCCAGTTGTGCAACCTGGAATTCATTTTGTTGAAGATTATTTCCACACCAATTTACGAAACAGGAAAACAAAGGAAATTCACACTGAAGATTATTCCCTTCAAGAGGGCAATTACCAATTATACTGACAATTTGTACAGGCGCAGCAGCAACCCTGCAAGGAGTTCAAACAATTAATCAGCCCAGAAAAGACGAAGGTTCAAAAAACACTCTTTTACCAAAAGTGTGGATGCAAATATTAATTCAGCAGACATACATTGTGTACATCTCTCTATTCAGTCATCGAGGTCAGTGCCCCGCTGACGCCCAGGAATAGCATATTTCCAAGATTTTGGTTCCCATAGTTTAGGCCCTGTATATGGAAATGATGTCATGATATCTCTAAAAATTAACTGCATCCAAGTCAAAAATACAATAGCAAAAATAAATGATATTGGAATAGCCATATCAGAATAAACTGTGCACATGTTCACCACACAAGGCAGCACACTTCCACGGAGTATTAACTTTAACCAAATTGTAGAAAATACAGATGCAGCCACACATGTGGATAATAGTACTGCATAATCAACACACGCTGACACGCACATTTGATGCGCAGAAACGGGACAGAGCACATAAGCAGTGTAAATGGCGATTTAAGCATAATCCAAGTTTGCTGGAACGAAGTTAGTAGCTTCCATCGTATTGAAAATAAACCACCCCTGTCCATACTAAGACATGAGAAAACTCTATTCACATGTTTCTTCACATTGAAATAAAACAAAAACAGATATACCAAGTGTGTTTTCAAAAGGGAAAATGCAAAGAGTTGAATAAGACTTCAAACTGCAGGTCGCAAGGTGCAATTTTAAAACACAATAGACATGAAAAATAAAAGAGGTGCTAAATGATGTAACGAAGTAAACAAAACTGAGACGTACCTTCATCAGGATTGCATGAGCCAGCATGGGATAGATCCTTGTATTCAAGGCTATTTAGCCGTTGTTGGAGGCTTCCATAAAGTGGCTTCAGATTTAGAGCTGGGCAGTATCTAACGATGAGTCTCTGGAGGGCTGAGTAATTCCCACGACTACCTGGTACAGCTGCCAGATGTTTGCATTTCTGAAGGCATAGTGTTTCCAGTAATGGTAAATCCCCCAAATCCAGCGACTCCAGCCCATTGCAATGCTCAATACTCAAACATAGGAGTGCATCCAACTGCGCTGACACGAAACGAAGCTTCTTGCAGTCCTCTATAAGTAAAGACTTGAGACATGGCAAAGGATTAATTCTGGGTGAAGGTGACTGCTCTGGCATACTTGTGGATGTAAGGTCACTGCAGTTTTCCGATGATGATACTGTATCAAAGTGTTGCAGACTCTCCAACTCTTTATCATCCTGCTCCAGTACGGACTCAAGACTATCGCACAGATGAATCTAAATAGCCACGAGAGATTGTGGAAGAAGAAAAAGCTCTTTCAAGCTTCCACAACCTGCTATCGCTAGTGCTTCTAGATTTGGCAGGAGTTGATCTCTTCCTCGAGTATGATATCCTTTCACCTGGGTGGGGCCTATTAGCTGGCTGCAGTGAAAAATGCAAAGGGCAGTCAGTGATACCAGGCTTCGGAACTCTTCTTCAGGCCAGCAGATGAGCGTATCACAATATACGAGTTGCAAATACGTAAGCTGGCCAAACCATTTCCAGACCCCAACTGTTGGCTCCGATGGACACGGTCGGAATAAAAAGTTGCAACCATGCAACTCCATTTCTGAAAGAGATACTTCACGATTCTGAATTTCTGATCAAGCTCGAGTGTTGGTGTTGCTTCTGTATCAAAGACAGATAGGTATACCGCAGACAAGTAAGGCATGTACCTGGACCTAAATACTGATAAGGATAGTTGAGCCTTGTATTCTGATAGCGTTATAACTTCAAGTTTTGGAGCTTCAGGCAGAGTAGTTAGCTTTGGGCAGTTCTTAATCTGAACTTTCTCAAGCAAAGGAAATGCTAATTCTTCTCCTTCTGCTGCCACCCATCTCTCAAAATTTTCCAAATTTTCTAATCTGAGGTCTTTTAATGCTCGAAATGCTGCAGAGGAATTGTTACTGCATAGGCTTTGCAGTTTGTTCAACCTTTTCAAAACAAGAACTTCAAGGGCCTTAAATTGACCGAATTGAGGAAATTCATCACACACTGAACAACCATCAAGGCAGAGCTCGGTCAAATGCTGCAGAGAAGTAACATTTATCACCCATGTCGGGAAGCCAGTACTTTTGTAGGAGTGTATCCTTAAAAACTCCAGTGCAGCATGAGGTTTAAGAGCCTGAAGCACATTCCTGTGCTGGTCCAGTTCCTCACTTCTGTTGTCGCTCCATTCAAGAGATAAATGTGTGAGCTTCTCTTTACTTCCAAGACGGGATGCTTTAGCATGTTCTTCAGTTGCGTATTGAAGGCCAGACATATTTAATTCACCACCAAGATTTAAGTCCCGTAGTTCTCTAATAGTACTGCAACCAGGAGTAGGACCCCCCACAAAATGTGTTAGTCTGTAGAGAAGTGGGTTGCCCGAGGCCTGGAGGCATGAACTCCAGTGATCTGCACCCACAAGTATAGAGGTGACGGAGATTTGACATATACTTCATATCCTTTGGAAGTTGACAAAGATTGACGCAACCAGAGAGTTTAAGTGTCTGCAGATTATACAGTATGCCTATTTCCTTGGGAGGCATTTTGATCCCCTTATTGCCTGAGAGATCAAGATACCTCAGGTGCTGTAAGTGCCTTGGTCGGAGTGGAAGTTTGCTCTGTTTAGAGAGTTGTAGTGCTCGCAGATGATTGTACTTCGACAAGTGTGGCGTTGATCCATCATCAACGTATTCTTGATACAAGAGTGTCTGAACAGCTGGAGACTGTTTCATCGGATAATAACCCAGAAGGGTTCTGGTATGAAAATATGATGAGAATATGTGGCGAGTAGGCCCTGCTAACAACAACTCCTTTTTATTAAGCCTATGAACTATAGTAAGACAATCTTTTCCCATAACAGACAAGGCAATGTCATGCATAAGATCATGTATCTTGCATACTGTTCCAGAACAGAGCTCCAGCATCCGATCACTATGAGGGATTCGCTCGACATCTTGAAAGAATGACCTCCAAGTTAGCTGGTCAAAAATTTCTCCGCCTACCTCTTCAAGACGGTCACCATCCTTCAGTGGTATAAAATCATGTGCCATCCATAGCTGGATTAAAATTTTCACATCAATCTTATAATCTTTTGGAAATACAGCACAAAAGGCAAAGCATTGTTTCAAGTGTGATGGCAAGTCATCATAGCTGAGCTTGAGTATAGGTAAAATTCCTGTCTTCTCACTGCAAGTGTTGCTGCTGGTTAGTACATCCATCCATTCTTTTATTCTAGTCTTAGTACTCAACATAGAACCAAAGGCTTTGGCAGCTAAAGGAGAGCCTCCACATCTGTCCAGAATCTTATCAACCACATCGCTTAGATCAGGAGCGTTTGGCTTTTGCAAACAGAATGCTCTATTCTCAAATATTTCCTTCAGATATACTTTATCTAGCTTTCCGAGGTTATGGCTATCATCAATACACATCTTCATAATTTGAGCCACTTGTGCTTTACGAGTGGTTGTCAGTATTGCACTCCCCTTGGCACCGTACTTCAGGCAGGTCTTGAGTTTTTCCCACTTATCAACGTCTTCATAGTTAGAAACACAGGTTTAGGGTTTTGCGTGGGTGGTTGACATCCAGCCTCATGTCTCAATATATAGAGGATCACAATTACAATTACATACGTATACAAATACGTGTACAAGGACAATATACTAGACCCTACTTTACATGCCCCCTCAATCTGAACTACATACAAGATTCAGATTAGTTCTAAAACGGTCTAGCATCTGTCTAGTAGCGGGTTTAGTAAATACATCCGCTAACTGATCATCTGTAGAAATAAACCTGACTTCCAGTTCACAAGCAGCTACTCGTTCTCTCACAAAGTGGAAATCAATCTCAATATGTTTGGTCCGAGCATGAAACACTGGATTCGCCGTCAGGTAAGTTGCCCCTAAGTTATCACACCACAATATAGGAGTGTGCTGCCGTGGGACTCCAAGTTCTGTGAGAACCGAGTCTATCCAAATGGCTTCAGCCGCGCCATTGGCTAATGCCTTATACTCTGCCTCGGTGCTTGATCTCAAGACTGTGGGTTGCTTCTTCGAGCTCCAAGATACAAGGTTAGGTCCAACAAATATAGCAAAACCACCAGTGGAGCGCCTATCATCAACACAGCATGCCCAGTCTGCATCGGTGAATATACTCACTCCAGTGAATCTGGACTTACGAATCCGTAGTCCCATGTCTAGCGTACCTTTGACATATCTTAGAATATGCTTGACTGCTTCCCAATGATCCACCGTTGGCTGAGACAGGAACTGACACACTTTCTTCACTGCGGAGGAGATATCAGGACGAGTGAGGGTCAAATACTGAAGTGCCCCAACCACACTGCGATACCGAAAGGAGTCATCTCTACCCAGTAGTGCACCACTATGACGTGAGAGACTCTCGGATGTAGCAAGCGGAGTGGAAGTGGCCTTGCAATTCTCCATGTTGACGCGATGAAGAAGATCTAAAGCATACTTTTTCTGCGTCAAGGTCATGCCCCCTGAATGAAAGGACGCTTCCAAACCAAGAAAGTACTCGAGGCGACCCAAATCTTTGATGGAAAGCTAGCAGACAACGACTGCACAAGACGATCCACCACGGCGGGGTAGAGCCAGCAATCACAATATCATCAACGTACACCAGCATGTATATCTGTATAGTACCCTGGGAGAAGATGAACAGAGATGCATCTGATCTGGAGGCAACAAAACCGAGCTGCAAAAGGCGCTGACTCAAACGAGCATACCAGGCACGGGGTGACTGCTTGAGACCATAAATAGACCGTTGAAGTTTGCAGACATGAGAGGGATAAGTGGCATCCTCGAACCCAGGTGGCTGCTGCATGTACACATCTTTGGCCAAGAACCCATGTAAAAAGGCATTGCTCACATCAATCTGTCAGAGGCTCCAGCCACGAGACACAGCAAGAGACAAAACCAAGCGAACCGTGGCAGGCTTCACCACCGGGCTAAAAGTATCGCCGTAGTCAATCTCGTGCTGTTGAGTGAAACCACGAGCAACAAGACGAGCTTTGTGCTTATCAACAGACCCATCCGGACGGTGCTTGGTTTTGAAAATTCACTTGCAGCTCACAATATTAACACCAGGTGGCCGAGGCACCAACACCCAGGTGTTAGTGTGACGGAGAGCAGCAAACTCCTCGGACATGGCGGCACGCCAGGCAGGTTCACCCAGAGCATCACGATGGGAAACCGGCGCGGCGAAGAAGGCACGACGGCGAGAGTCGTACCGAACCGTGCCATCAGTGTAAGACTTCTCCTTGCGCGTATGATCACGGTGGCGTGTAACCATAGCATGCGCCGGAGCTGCATCGCAAGTAAGAGAAGACGACGGCGACGAGGGCTCGGCCGAGGGTGTCGTGGCTGAGGGGACCTCAGCAGGAGGCGACAGGGGCCGAGAGACTATGGTGTGCGGGACCGGCCCAGGCGAGGGCGGCGGCCCGGGCGACGGACCGGGCGAGGGTGGCAACCCAGCCGCACCGGGCGAGGGTGGCGACCCAGCCGCGTCCGCGGTCGCGCCATCAGGCGAGGCAGCCGCATCCGCCTCGGGCGGCGGGACATGCACGTCGGGCGCATCAGGAGGCGTCGGAGCAGCAACATGTACCTGGGGGAACTCAAAGCAATATCACCTGCAAAAGACAAGTTAGATGACAAATAGGACAGGTCATATTTGCGCACATGGACATCCGGAACCGGTTCATCGGAGGGAAAAGTGAGTGCATGTTCAAGAGAAGCAGGATCAACCGAAACGCCGGGTTGAGAGTAAGGGAACACAGTCTCGTCGAAAACAACATCACGAGAGATGTATATCCGACCGGAGGTACGGTCAAGACACTTATAGCCCTTATGCAAAGGACTATAGCCAAGGAAAACACACATCTTGGACCGAAACTCAAGTTTGTGAGCATTGTACTTGCGGAGACTAGGCCAGCAAGCACACCCAAAAATCCGAAGGGAAGAGTAGTTGGGCTGAACATGAAACAGACGAAACAAAGGTATGTCCTTGTTGAGAACCGGAGTGGGCATACGGTTGATGAGGTAACATGCCGTAAGAAAAGCCTCATTCTGAAACCAAAGTGGAAGAGAGGAGTGCGCAAGCAAGGCAAGACCGGTCTCCACCAAGTGTCGGTGTTTGCGCTCGGCAATACCGTTCTGCTGAGAGGTATGCGGACATGACACTCGGTGAGAGATGCCCGTGCGTTGAAAGTAGCGATGGAGTTTGTGGTATTCACCACCCCAGTCAGACTGAACGGCTTTGATTTTATAATCCAGAAGGCGTTCGACATGAGCCTGAAAGTTGTAGAAAACTTGCTCAACATCAGACTTGTGTTTAAGCAAATAAATCCAGGTGAAGCGCGTGTAGTCATCAATAAAACTAACATAATATTTGTACCCTCCCGACGAAGCAAGAGCGGGACCCCAAACATCTGAATGTATTAATTCAAGAGGTACAGTAGTGATGTGAAACAAAGTAGAATAAGGTAGTTGATGACTCTTAGCACGCTGACATGCATCACAAACTAACGATGAATTATTTGAACTAGAACACGGAAGTTCATGACTCTGAACAATGGAAGTGACCACATTATTTGTAGGATGACCAAGACGTTGATGCCATTGCGATGATGAAACTCGAACACCGGAGGAGGCACGGTGAGACGATGAAGATGACGCACGAGCGAAGGGGACCGGATAG
>NC_041381.1:34916013-34919845 GCF_002162155.2 Triticum dicoccoides | reverse complement strand
GACGCGCCTGGTTGCTTTTTCCTTAACAAGGAAAAAACGACGGTGAAATTCAACAAACACGTCATTATCACAAAGAAGACGATAAACAGAGAGAAGATGCTGGCTGATGTGTGGAACATGAAGGATGTTGCGCAGTTTAAGAGATGAACCGGGTAAACGCGAATGACCAATGTGTGAAATAGACAAACCTGCACCATTGGCCACCTGAACCTGATCCTTGCCGTCATAGCGCTCATGAACCTGGAGGCGCTCAAGATCATTAGTCAAGTGATCCGTAGCCCCGGTATCCAACACCCAAGGAAAGTCGATGGTGTTGGTGGAGGCCGAGTTGGTGGAGTGGGAGTTGTGATCCTGATCATAGCGCATGCGACAGTTGTCGGCTTCATGGCCCCAGTTCTTGCAAATTTGGCACCGGGGACGCCAGCGGTTGCGACGCCCACCTCCTCCGCCGTTGTTGTTGCCGGCGTTGCCTCCTACACCTTGCCGGCCATTGCCGGCATAACCAGTATTGCGGTCACGGCCGCCGGTGTTGCCGCCATTACCGCCCTGGCGGTTCTGCCCTGGCTGGCCATGTCCATCAGCCGGGCGCCCCCCACCATGGGAGGAATAGGGATCGGAGTAGGGTGCGCGTCCGCCCGCGCCGTATGAACCCGAACGGGTCATGGTGTTCGCGGAGGGAGACCACCCCTCCACCGCACTCTGTTGTGCCTGCAGCGCCTCGAAGGACAGAACCAATGAGTAAAAACTGGAGTAGGGCATGGGTGCATTACTCATGCCCAAGGAGGCGGTGATGGAGTTGTAGGCAGAGCCGAGGCCAGTGAGGATGTGATCGATAAGCTCATCATCCCGGATCGGAGAGCCGGCGGCGGCCATAGTGTCGGCCAGGGCCTTCATCTTGTGCATGTATTCCGCGGCAGACAGATCATCCTTCCTCAGCGACTGAAGTTGCCGCCGGATGTGGCGGACATTGGCGCGGCTCTGGGCGCCGAACATGGCGGCGACGACTGTCCATACCGTATGCGCCGACTCGCAGCCAATAAGTTGGCATGCAATATCCTCATCCATGGAGGTGAGAAGAAGCCCCTTGACGCGCTGATCTTGAACCCACCATTGGTGGTACTCCGGGTTGGCGACGGTGGTAGCAGCGTCGCCGGTGCCGACAACGAGTGTTTTGGCCGGTGCCGCCTTGGTGACATCGAGGTGTCCATGGAGGTTGGCACCGGCAAGAAGGGTGCTGGTGATGCCCCCCCAGAGCATGAAGTTGTGGCGACCGAGGCGGACGGAGATCGTCGGGACGACGAGCGCGGCAGGGATCGAGGCGACGGGAGAAGAGACGATCGCGCCGCTAGTTTGGGCGACGGACATAGCGGCAGATGACATCGCAGCGGTGGCGTGGATGAGACAGCGCGCGGCGGCAGCGGAGCAAGTCGCGGGAGATGGCACGCGCGGCAACTGCGATCGGAAGCGGCGGCGCAGATGGATGGAATGCACTCACGGCGGATGGATGCTAGCTCACGCGGCAGATGGATGGCTAGCTTGGCTAGCTCACGCGGCGGATGGATCGCTAGCTTGGCTAGCTCGCGCAGCGATCAGAAGTAGCGGCTGCGTGGAGAGAGGATCGGACGGCGGCGCGAGGAACTTGCGGCGGCGGCCCGGCCTGATACCAAGTTAGAAACACAGGTTTAGGGTTTTGCGTGGGTGGTTGACATCCAGCCTCACGTCTCAATATATAGAGGATCACTAGACCCTACTTTACATTCATTCCATACATCATCCAACACAATAAGGTATCTCTTCCCACTTACTTATTTTTGAAGGTTCCGGAATACTTTTTAACAATTGATCTCATTGGTCTGACAAATGCTGCTTGCAATCTTGGCAGCATCAAAATCATCTGACACACAACACCACCTCTGGAGCTGGAAATACTCCTGAATTGCAGGGTCATTGTAGACAAGCTGAGCAAAGGTGGTCTTGCCAAGGCCACCCATTCCAACAATGGGAAGGACACTGATATCCCCGTTGCTAGCTTGATCAACCAACATACTCACAATCTTCTTCCTCTCTTCGTTCCTAGACCTGCTGACAATATCCTTCTCGGAGTCGATTATGAGGGAGTCTGTGTTGCGCCACTCCATGGATGGCGGTGCTTGCTGCATGTGTTTGAATCCAAAGGCATTCATCTCTGCAACAAGAACCTCCATGATGTGCACAATCCTGCACAGTTTCTTGCCCATCCTGTAACGAAATACAATGGGGCTGTGAGCAGGGAAGAGGCTTACGATATCAAAGCCAAGCTTCTTGAGGTGTCCCTTCTTCTTGGCGTTTCGTCGGAGTGCCTCGTACTTAAACTCATCGAGGACATCGTTTGCCTCATAGGCCACCTTCTTAATTGCTTCAAGCCAAGCACTCACTCCAGGTCGGGAAACTCCTTTCTCCGCATCTTCAATGATGTCTAAGATTGCCAGCAGCTTGCGGTCCAGGATCTCACGCTGCTCCTCCATGCCGTCCATCACCTTGTACTGCTTCAGAAGGTAGCTGGATGCCTTGTTCATCAACATGGATATTAGCGGCCTGACTACATACTCCGCCATTGTCAACTCTCAGCTCACAAGAACACAGGGTATCACAAGGGCTATGCAGAAGTGAAATGGTCCGTTGTTGTGCAGATCTAGATTCAGATAGATGAGCGCGTGTTGACTTTCTGGCAGGAGGTGGTTGGGGCGTGTGAGTGGAAGACGATGGGTTAAGACTTAATCGGAGGCTATGAGATAGGTACTTCGATATTAGATTAGTATTGCTGTTTGTCAAGTCTTAAGAGCGCTCTAATTTGATAGTAAGAAAGACCAAGTCTTACATGATTTTAATTTAACCGAAAAAGGGTTTTCCCCGCTTTGTACACAAAGCAACCAACCGAACCATACAGGGATAGGTGCTGGGGCGGAAGCAGCACAGACACGCCCAAAAGAAACGACAGAGAAAGAGCAAAAGAAACAAATGCTGACAACGGCGGATCAACAAAAACGAAGAAGCCTCGCGATCGCTGCGCCCACCGGAATCTACCCCTAGGCTCCAAGACACCGAAGCGCCGGCACCTATCAACACCTCCAAGAAGGATCGCGACGATGACGACGCTGCTGCCAAGGGTTTCCCCCGGTACACGACGAGGTGAGAGGCAGGGTAGCCCCAGACGCCCTCCCGGAAGGTCAGGTGGCACCCTCAAGCGCCACCGCGCCGGTGTCGGCCACGCCGACAGGGGTTTCCCCCGATCCCAACCCGCACCTCGGGCGCTCCGGATTCATCCACCAAACCAACCACCACCCTGCGCCAACACGGTCATGAGGCCCCAACGCCGTCTCACCACGGCACCACGAAATGAGGGCAGTGCGACAAAGGATCAGAGCCGGGACTAGGGCATCAGCACCGTCGGCACACGGGAGGGCCCCACCTCCACCGTCCGCGACGGTAGCCGTCCGGACGCAATAGCAGGAGCACACCAAGCCCGTGGGCCCACAGGCCCGGCTGAGCCCTCGTGGGCCCGTAAAGCTCCCGCCTTCGCGCTGCTGCCGGCACGCCATCGGCGCCGACGCCCCCATATCCGAGCCGCTCCTCCTCCTCACCGCGCCGCAAACAATGAGGTCATGCCGGGGCCCGACCCGCTAGGACCCAGATGGGGCCCGACGGGCCCAGATCTAGGCCGGGGGCGCGACGTCGGCCACCCAGCACCACCACGCCGCCTGGCCGCCAAGGAGCAGCGCCGCCACCACGTCTGCCGCCGGCCACCCCGCCGGGTCACCGGACCGCCGTCAAGCCGAGCGACACCGCCGCCGCC
>NC_041381.1:34881848-34915476 GCF_002162155.2 Triticum dicoccoides | reverse complement strand
CCGCCGGCACCCCCCGGGCCGGAGCCGGGGGCGCCCGCCGGCGATGGCAGGGGAGAGGAAAATCGGAGCGAGGCCGAGAGCCGCGGCGTGGGGGCCGCCCCGGCCGCCTCCCGGGGAGGCGACGCGAGGGCGGAAGGAGGGGGGTGGGAGGAAGGGCGGGGGGAGGGAGAGCCGGATCCGGGCCGCGCGCCGGCGAGGGCGGTCGGATCCCGCCGGCGGCGGGCAGGGGGAGGCAGCGGCGGCTAGGGTTGCGGGGACGGGAGCGGGTCGCGGGAGCGGGTTGCGGGAGCGGGTCGCTCTCCTTATCGATCATGATTTTAATTTCGTTAGCAGTATGATTGGTCTGGAAGATCTCAAGGTAATAAGATCCATATTCATCCTATGAGAAGCTTAATTAACTTTAGCCACTGGAGCCTAACCATATTATAACATCTGTGCTCACAGAAAAATGAGCCCAATGACTCCCACTTGCTCATAACTCCAATTGAAGTTAAGTACAATGAAAAACTGCACCCAATTAACTCCACTAGCTCATGACTCAGTATAACTTGTGCGGTCGCGCCCATCTCAATACGAAGAGAACATATTCTTAAGGTACTATTATTACTTGTAATTCTAGAAACAAAAGAGACTGAATGTGAGCAGTGAAAATTCATTGGTTTCTTTAGGAGGTACATGGACGGCCTTGTCTAGTGGCCTGGATTTTATTTTGTGATCAGTGAGCAGTATGATTAGTCTGGGAGAGATCATAATGGCAGAATGGGTCCGTTTGATTGGAGACTAGCGTGGCCAAGCCAAAGTGTGGCAAGCCATACAAGTATGGCAAGCCACAGAAGTGTGTCTAAGAAATTGAACGCCAAACTTTGGCAAAAGTTGGCAAAAAATTTGTCTCTACGACAAGTAGGCCATAGGGGCAATAAAGTGTGGCAAGCCAAAGTGTGCCAAAAACCAAACACATGCCAAGTAAACTGTGACTGCCAAATTTTGGCTTGGCAAACTGTGGCTGAAAACCAAACAGCCCCAAAGTTTACCATTGTGGTTGCCACAAAGCTGAGTCTGCCCATGCCTTCAGCGACCAACCATGTGACAGCATGTGCGCGCGCTCATAAAAAAATCGAGTGCATTTGCACGCTGCAAATATCTCCACCTGAAGTTCAGGGCATCTCCGACCCCGCCCCTGTCCGGCTCAGCGAAGAAATCTGGGCCCGAGCCACACAGGGCCGGTGACGCGAGCCAAGGGAGGAGCCGGCAAAGGTGGTCGGTTGGGGAAGCGAGCGGGAGGCCCAGCCGGCGACGTCGACGGCCACCCCGCAGCCGCACGGTGGGGCCGCCTGCGGGGGAGGGAACAAGCGATGCCGCGTGCGAGGAATAAAGAGGGGGTGCAGCCTGGGGTAGCCGTCACCGGTGGCGGCGGCCGGAGTAGGGAGGAGCGAGGCGGCGGCGATTTGGGCGGCTGGCCGGTGGATGAGGTGGACGGAGGAGACGATATGCTTTTTTATATTTGATGAAACGCACTCAAGCGCGAACGTCCGCGTGATAGGGTGGATGCATCTGGCGCAGCCTGTCGATCAACGGCCAGAGGGCTTTCCTTTTTTATTTTACCCCGCATGTGGTAATTTTGCATGTGTGTATACCTTTCTTTCTCCTTTGAAGCGTTTCTTACTGAAATTTCATGCCCAAATTTGCGGCAATTCTTCATGGTTGAAAGGCTCATATTTCACCCAAAATGTGTCTGTTTCAGGATCAACTACCGGGTTTGTCATGGAGATGGAGATCGGTCATCGGTGAAATTCAATTTTCATCATGTATTCTTGAACTTTTGAGAATTGTCTGCATTCACTTTTAACAAATACATATATGTTGGACCAGAACATTCACGGTTTGTGTAAAACGGTTTGTACAAAATTCTGGTAGTAGTTTCAAGGTGTTTGCATGGCTATTGTTTGGAGGCCTTTGCTCAGTGTGTTTTACAGTTGACCAAATTTTTCAGGGGTTTGAACGAGGACCATCAAATGTGTTTGTAGGAACATTGCTGCTCCCGCTGTGACATGGTTTCGTCATGAATCGAACCTATTTCTCTATCTTATCAGGGAATGTGAGAGGTTTAGGCGACGGTGACAATTGCAGTGGCATTCTCTGTGAGATTATCTCCTTAAGCCTGTATGTTGCTCTCGTCCAAGAATCTAAGATAGAAACATTACCCATTGCCAAGTTAAACTCGTTTCTTCCCCGTTTCCTTGACAAATTTGTGTCCCTCCTAGGATGGGGGCACGATTTTCTCGGTCAACTAACCCCCTTGCGCTCACCCTGCTAGAGCACTCTCACGGCCTCTTCACAACCTCTCTCAAACTCTCTTGTCCCACATCTCACATCACCTTCCTTACCTCTAATGTTTAGCGCAGACTAAACGCCCCCTCAAACCTGCATTCTTTCAGGAACTTACATATAGATATTACGCCTGATGGTGCTATGCCTTGGCTAATCATTGGCAATTTCAACTTAATTCATTTTGCTAATGAGTAAAACAATGCGAACTTCCACGCCTCGGAAGAAAATTTATTTAACACTACAATCTCGGACCTCCCGTTGCTTGAGCTACTGCTTCTCGATCACACTTTCACCTGGTCAAACAATCTCCTCGGATTGACCCTCAAACATCTAATACCGCGCTTTTTTCAACCATGTGTGGGAGGATAAGTTCCCGAACTCCACCCTCTCCTCCCTAACCTAGTTCGCGTCTCATCATGTCCCACTAGTCATCAATGTCTCTTCCCTCATCCCTCGCTCCCATCTTTTTTGACGCCCAGCCGGCGACGTCGACGGGCACCCCGCAGCCGCACGGTGGGGCCGCCTGCGGGGGAGGGAACAAGCGATGCCGCGTGCGAGGAATAGAGAGGGGGTGCAGCCTGGGGTGGCCGTCGCCGGTGGCAGCGGCCGGAGTAGGGAGGAGCGAGGCGGCGGCGATTTGGGCGGCTGGCCGGTGGATGAGGTGGACGGAGGAGACGATAGGCTTTTTTTATTTGATGAAACGCACTCAAGCGCGAATGTCCGCGTGATAGGGTGGATGCGCAACCCCATCATTCACCGTCCACATCCTGCTGCAGTATCATGAAGGAGACGATAGCCTGCCGATCAACGACCAGAGGGCTTACCTTTTTATTTTACCCCGCGTGTGGTAATGTTGCATGTGTGTGTATACCTTTTTTTCTCCTTTGAAGTGTTTCTTACTGGAATTTCATGCCCAAATTTGTGGTAATTCTTCATGGTTGAAAGGTTCATATTTCATCCCAAATTTGTCTGTTTCAGGATCAACTACCGGGTTTGTCATGGAGATGGAGATCGGTCATCGGTGAAATTTAATTTTCATCATGTATTCTTAAACTTTTTAGAATTGTCTGCATTAGCTTTTAACAAATACATGTGTTGAACCAGAACATTCACGGTTTGTGACTACAAAATTTTGGTAGTAGTTTCAAGGTGTTTGCATGGCTATTGTTTGGAGGCCTTTGCTCGGTGTGTTTTACGGTTGACGAGATTTTCAGGGGTTTGAACGAGGACCATCAAATGTGTTTGGAGGAACATTGTTGCTCCCGGTGTGACGTGGTTTCATTATGAATCGAACCTCTTTCTCTATCTTATCAAGGAATGTGAGAGGTTTAGGCAACGGTGACAAGTGCAGTGGCATTTTCTTTGAGATTATCTCCTTAAACCTGTATGTTGCTCTCCTCCTAGAATCTAAGATAGAAACATTATGCATCGCCAAGTTAAACTCGTTTCTTCCCTGCTTCCTTGACAAATCTATGTCCCTCCTAGGATGGGGGCACGATTTTCTCGGTCAACTAACTCCCTTGCGCTCACCCTGCTAGACCATTCTCACGGCCTCTTCACAACCTTTCTCAAAATCTCTTGTCCCACATCTCACATCACCTTCCTTACCTCTAATGTTTAGCGCAGACTAAACGCCCCGTCAAACCTGCATTCCTTCAGGAACTTACAGATATTACGCCCGATGGTGCTATGCCTTGGCTAATCATTGGCAATTTCAACTTAATTCATTTTGCTAATGAGTAAAACAATGCGAACTTCCACGCCTCGAAAGAAAATTTATTTAACACTACAATCTCGGACCTCCCGTTGCTTGAGCTACTGCTTCTCGATCACACTTTCACCTGGTCAAACAATCTCCTCGGACTGACCCTCAAACATCTATACCGCGCTTTTTTCAACCATGTGTGGGAGGATAAGTTCCCGAACTCCACCCTCTCCTCCCTAACCTAGTTCGCGTCTAATCATGTCCCACTAGTCATCAATGTCTCTTCCCTCATCCCTCGCTCCCATCTTTTTTGTTTTGAAACCTTTTGGGCACTTCACCTAGCTTGCAGCAGGTTTGTCTCCTCTGCTTGGTCTCAAGACCGGCAGGCCCTCTCTTCTGATAGTTTCCTTGCCATCGCCATCAAGAAAACCAGGAACGAACACATGGATTGGTCCAAAATATTAGACCGGCCCACAAGGGAGAGAAAGGTTGCAGACTTATTATTAATCGCATTGATTCCCTTCAGGAAAATGAAATATCTCATGACCCAAAACCTCTCCAAGACTCATCATCATTATGCCCCTTCAACGTGCAATCCCACAAAAAATCCTCTTTTGGAAGCAAAGCTCTAAAGTTAATACTACCATTGACGGTGATGAAAACACCAAGTACTTTCATATTTTTGCCTCACAATGGTTCTGCAAGAATAAGATCGCTATCCTTGTGGACCAGGGGTCGAATTCACCTCCCATGACCAAAAATCTTCGATCCTACAAAAACCTTCCATGATATCATTGGTGCCTCTTCCAAATGAACCATAATTTTAGCCCAGTCCCAATGGCATCGGACCAAGGTTCCACTTGTAGTTCTGGACTTCCATCAAGGGTACTCGTATACCTTTCTTCGACGATTTCAACCACACCCTTACTAATATTGACCGTTTTAACAGGGCCCACATGATCCTACTTCCTAAGAAAGAGCCTTCTAGATCATCGGATGCCTTCTGGTCTATCTCTCTGCAAAATTCGAAGTGATTGCCAAGATCCTCACAAATAGGCTCAACCCCTAATCCCTCTACTTGTCCAAGGGGATCAACGGGCTTCATCTTTGGGAGGAATATCATGGAAAACTTCATCTATGCGATGGATCTCCTTAGTGACTTCCATACAAGAAAATCTCCTACAATGGTGTTCAAGCTCGACTTCCGTAAAGCTTTCAACTATGTTTGCTCGGAATCTCTCTTGTTTATCCTTTCCACTAGAGGTTTCCCTCCCACCTAGATCAGGGTGATCCTCGAATTTGATAAAACTACTATTCTACTAAATGGCGTCCCAGGCGCTGATACGTCTCCAACGTATCTATAATTTTTCATTGTTCCATGCTATTATATTATCTGTTTTGGATGTTTAATGGGCTTTAATATGCTATTTTATATTATTTTTGGGACTAACCTATTAACCGGAGGCCCAGTGCCAGTTTCTGTTTTTTTGCCTATTTTAGTGTTTTACAGAAAAGGAATATCAAACGGAGTCCAAACGGAACGAAACCTTCGCGAGGATCTTTCTTGGACCAAAAGCAGTCCAGAAGACTTGGAGTTGAAGTCTGGGACTCTACGAGGAGGCCACGAGGCAAGAGGGCGCGCTCCCCAGCCTCGTGGGCCCCTCATAGCTCCACCGATGTACCTCTTTTGCCTATATATACTCTTATACCCTAGAAACATCAGGGGGAGCCACGAAACAACTTTTCCACCGCAGCAACCTTCTGTATCCGTGTGAAAGTGCTAGTTATCGACTAGGGGGGGTGAATAGGAGAGTTTTATGAAAGTCTTCACGAAGACATGAGAGTTTCAAAGACAAACACGAAAACTGGACCTATGAACATGCAGCGGAAGATGAACTACACTAGACACACCATAGTCAAACAAGTATGAAGCTAAAGCATGATGACTGATAGCAGCTAGGTAGTAGGATCAGGATGGAAGATAGTATGAAGCCAATCAGAACAAGTAGTCACACAGTGAAGTCAAATAGGCAGAGCAATCAGGCAATGACTTCACAAAGACAAACTGTAAGTAAGGAGAGTAAGAGATAGAACCAGTGTGTTGTGAAGACAAGGATTTGTTTGACCAGTTCCAGTTGCTGTGACAAGTGTACGTCTGGTTAGGGAGGCTGATATTCAACTCAGAAGACCGCGTCTTCACCTTATTCCCCTTGAGCTAAGGACGCAGTCCTCGCCCAATCACTCTCGTAAGTCTTCAAGGTAGACTTCCAAACCTTCACAGACTTCATTCACCGGCAATCCACAATGACTCTTGGATGCTCAAAACACGACGCCTAACCGGCTGGAGGATTCACAGTCCTCAAGTGTAAAAAGTCTTCAGATCACGCAGACAGAAAGACTTCAGTGATGCCAAACACACTCTGGGCTCTGGGTGGTTTGGGCTTTGTCCTTGAAAGGATTCTCTCTCTCAAAGGCTTCGGAGGTGGGTTGCTCTCAAACGACAAAAGCCGTATCTAACTCTGAGCAGCCACCAATTTATAGTGTAGGGGGTGGGCTATTTATAGCCACTGGGGAACCCGACCTGATTTGTCCAAAATGACCCTGGGTCACTAAGGAACTGACACGTGTCACAATGGTCAGATTTCAAACACACGCGACAGCTTGACTTGGGCTACAAGTAAAGCTGACTTATCCGACTCTGGATAAGATTTGCTCTCATTGTCTTCGCTCGAAGACATAGGATTGTGGTTGAGCATCACTTCAGTCATTCTGACATTGTTCACTTGGACCCCACTTAACAGTGCGGTGGTTCCTATGACTCAACAAAGAAGAAAAGAAACAACAAAACTACTAAGTCTTCGCGCTCCATAGTCTTCACTCAATGTCTTCTCCTGTCATAGTCTTCAGTGTGAATGTCTTCACGTACCACCATTATCTTCAATGTCTTCATACATTTTTAGGGGTCATCTTCGGTAGGTAAACCGAATCAAGGAGGGACTACTACCTGTGTTATCCTGCAATTCTCACAAACACATTAGTCCCTCAACCACGTTTGTCGTCAATACTCCAAAATCAAACTAGGGGTGGCACTAGATGCACTTACAATCTCCCCCTTTTTGGTGATTGATGACAAACTGGTTGAAGTTTTCAACGGGGAAATAAATATGTGAAATTCTAAAGGATGAGGTACTGTCTTCGTAAGTAGCAAAAGGCTCCCCCTGAAGATGTGCATATAAATAATTTGCTTTTGGAATGCAAATGCACATGGCAGGTTCTACTTGTGGAGATCATCTTCAACTTATGAAGACAAATCATCATGCATGATTCGATGTAACGAAGATAATGACATGCATAATGAAAAATGGACGTCTGCAAAATGATTTAAGTGCAGAAGTTATCATCGCATCACAAAATACCAAATAAGTAGCAGACGACCCTCGAGTTTAAGTGTTACAACTCAGAGAACCAAATGTATCAAGAGCAAGAGTTGTAAACACTAGGCAAAATATAATACAACCGCCCATATGAACCCGCTTGAAGACTATCAACTCATAGCTTCTCCCCCTTTTGTCAGTAAGGACCAAAAAGGGTTGAAGACAGTGAGCCTCTACTCGTTCCCAGAAGGAGTAGGAGAAGATGTAGTGTTGGTGTCGAGGTTTGGCGGTGCAGACGAACATGGAGCAGTGTAGATACGCGTTGGAGGTGGCGAAGTAGCATCATCTTGATCATCGATCACACGAGCATTCACGGTTGTAGCAGAAGAGGAGTACTCTGAGTCTTTAAGAGATGGAGTGCGCCGCGGAACAGCATTTCTGGGCGCAGTGGAATCAAACTTGAATCGTTCTGAGAAGCCATCGTCCTGAAGATCTTCCTCAGTACACATAAGTGTCAGCCCTTTCCATGTGCGTCGACAGGTTTCATGCACGACAAAGGCATTCTTGGTTGCAAGGTTGCGAATGCGATTGACGTCAGTCATGATGCTCTACATCTGGCGCTTGAGCCATTCATGATGCCTATCCTGCTTTTGATGCAGGCCAACAAGAAGCTCTCGGTCATTGAGAACACGAGATCGCTTTCGAGGCCGTTGAGCAATTGTGCTGTCAGTGGCTTCGGTTTGGGCACGGTGAGGTGCACGTGTAGTACCAGCCAATGGATAGACTCGGGTGGCAGCCAGCACACCTTCAATGGGCTGAGTGAAGCTCTGACGATCAACGTTATGAAGATAAAGTGGCTCCTTGTCAGGCTCTGGATAGATGGATTCAACAGACATATCGACATCTGGCAAGAAGATAATGTGGTTGCGTGCATATGGCTGATAGTTGAAAGCAGTGTGAAGTTTGATCAGACGCATGATCCATGGAGCATAGAACTTCAAGCCAAAAATGTCAGATCCTGATGCAGCAAGTTGGCAGATGAAGAAATCTTGTGCATTGAAGCATTTGCCATGAAGAATATGGAAGACCAATGTCTTCATTGCACCTTCGAGCTTAGCCTTTGGAGAGTGTCCTTTGATGGGCCAGAGAGTTCGCCTTATGATGTGATAGATTGTGTGTGGCAGATACTCAAGGTCTTCAACAAAGAACTCAGTAGGATATTCTGCATCTTGAGGCAATGGCTTCATCATACTGAGCATCTGGCTCATGTCGGGTTCTGGCTTGTGAAAGATGCTTTCCACAGCTGCAGTGTGAAGCTAACAACCAGGTTCATAGAGATCACCTGGAGTGGGCAGGCCGGTAAGCTCAATGACATCAAATGCTTTGTCTTCATGATGGACATTTCCTGTCATCCACTCAAGGACCCAAGTCTTAGGATCCCTGTTGTAGCCTCTGATATGAAGAGTGGCGTAGAATTGAAGCAGCAACTCTTCATTCCAGTGCTCCTTATAAGTGACGAAATGCAGTAAGCCATCCTCTCTGAAGCAATCTAGAGCTTCTTCTAAGCAGGGCAGGCCAGCTATGGCTTCAGTATCAAGGCGCATATGCGGAAATATGCGGCCTTGGTTGTACAGACTGCATGAATAATAGCTACGCTGCTGATAACTCCAAAACCGATCAGATGAAATCTTGGGCCTGGTGTAGGGGTTCTTATCACTATCGAAGAAGGTGTTGTGTGCAATGAAGCCGTTGACATTGAAAGATCCTGGTGAAGTGGCAGTACCTGAAAAATCTGGGCAGTCTTGGCTTTGGCTTCTGAACTTGAGGCTTGTGCTCGACATGGTAATCAAATTGAGGACCAGCAGTAGGTGGAGGAATCAGAATAGGCCATCTGACAGTGACAAGTTGCCGATAATTGTATGCTTCCTCGATGGTATGTGGACTTGGAGGCCGAATAGGAGCAGTGGCATTGACTTCAGGCTGTAGATTTGTGTCAGGTGCGGCATTGACTTCAGCTGCTTCATGGGCTTCATTGGCTTCATTGGCCACTGGGGCTTCACATTGGCTTCGGCCATGACAACGTCATTGGCTTCAGGAATGTCATTTGTGGCAGCCTCAGGATTCTCACCCTCCACTTGAATAGCTGGAGGTTCTGGCATAAACTGGTTCTCTTCATTAACTTCTTCTTGAGTTACAGGGGGAGTAGCGAAATGCTCTACTTCTTGTGTTGCTCCGGCTGATGCACCCGGAGGGTCTTCAGCAGCATTGGCTTCAGACACAGGGACCGTCACAGAAGGATTGTCTTCAGAGAACACTTGACGTGCCACTGAACTTGACAAGTTGGAGCCCTCTTTTGTGATGCTGGTCATGGAGACAGATGACCTCATGTCTTTGCGAAGCCGTTGGAATACGGGTGACGCCTTTGGTGATGGTGATGTCTCCATGTAGTTGTCATCATTGGACATGGGGCTGATGACGGGCACAGATGACGGTTGGGGTGTACTTGGTGAGTCTTGATGTGGGGTAGTTTGCTGGGGGCGATCAGCCCACGATGCATCTTGTGAGATTGGCGTCAAAGGATGAACAATACTGATAAGCTCATTGTTCATTTGAACAGGCGACGATACCGATGGGCGCTCGATCTGAGGAAGAACAGCATCATCTTGAACAATATCTTCAGTCGCGATGGGGTTGACGACTGGAACTTCTTGAGCTTTAGGAGCCTCTGTGGAAGCAGGCTCATGAACAATCATTCGACGCTCTTGGTTTGCAGACGGAGGGGGAACAAAGGCAAGGGGTTCAACAACAAGGGGCTCTGTAGGAGCAGCCCGATCTCTCTTCTTGGTTTTTCTCTTCTTAGAAGGTGGTGCTTCATCAGTGGTACGCTTGATTTTCCGCTTCCTGGCTTCGGCTTCAGCGGCCTTGGTCTTCTGCTGATCTGAAGCCATTGTGGAGACCTTAGGCTTCGAGCCTGTCATGCTGGCAGGGAAGATAATGCAAGGTTCTTCCTGCCTTGGAGCTTCAGTGGGGGCCACAGTAGGCTTCTTCTTTTGCTTGGCAGCCATCTTGGGGTCAATACCATGACGCCCAAGTGCCTTGTGCTTTTCAGCTTCGTTGTAAGCCTGAACACATTTGGCAGCAAGAATCTTCATGCGTTCTCTTGAGCCTTTGGCTTCTTCACACTTCTTGCAAAAGGCTTCTTTAATGTCATTCAGCACCACCTTGAATTTTTGGACATCAGCCACACTCAGCTTGGCCACATGCTTCTTGAACTGTTCCTTCTCGAAATCAATCTTGTGTTTCAGTTCAACAATTCGCTGGGCCAGAGCTAGCTCAGGAGCAATTGCGCCTTGGAAGGCGACGCTGATGCCAATGGGGAGTTTAAGATCATCAAAGCTGAGATCTTGATTGTCGAACCATTCATCAATGAAATTGTGCAAGATGTTCATATCAAAGAGGGGCAGATCATTGAAGATCTCCGCCTCTTGCTTGATCTTGATCAGCTGCTCAAGGGCATCATCACCAAATTCTTCATCTGAAGACAAATCAATGGCTTCAGATTCGTTCCTCAGAACGGCTGCTGGTGTCAGTGCTTGACTTGTCCTCAGAGCAGTTTTCTTCTGAGGCTTCTCGGTCCGTTTGGAGACACGAGATTGATCTTCGGAGGTGTTGCTTGGAGCAGGAGGGGCAGTTGCCAATGGCTTCACTCGAGAAGCCTTTGGTGCAGCAGTAGGTTTGGAAGCCTTAGCTTTCTTCTGCTTCTTTGGCTTAGGAGTAGGAGCTGGAGCCTCTTCAGAGTTAGCAGCATCGTCAAAATGATCCACTTTTGCACCTTGAACGGCTATGTGTGCGAGGAGGCCTTCAAAGTTGTAGAAGGGGCCGATCCTGTTCTCATTGGCTTCACGGGTGCCATCTTCCCGTGGAGAGGACGGACCAGGATTGAAGTCAAGTCCAAATTCCTTCTTGTTCTGCACAGCTAAGTCTTTGGCATACTGGTAATTTCTCTTGAAGAGATGGTCTTCGCGACACCATAGCAGAGAAGAAGGGTCAGCATTCTCTGGATCTGGTCCGCCAACCATGCAAGGATAGAAGCCTTGCTCAATGGCTTCAGCTTGGGTTCTGGGTTGAAGATTTTTATACAGAATATCACCCCAGGGTGCCTTGATGGCATTCTTCTCTGCATATTCTTGAGTGACAAATCGGTACTTGAACCACTCTTCAGCCCAGTATCTTCGGATCCATTGGATGCGATTCTTGTGACTAGTATAGGTTTCCTCAGGGTCCGTTTTGTACATCTCATGCAAATCTGGTGGCAAATCCTTGGAAGTGTTTCCACGATGCTTTCTGCCACCCTTCCTTGCTGGTTTCTCAGTAGCCATGAATCTTAACCTGAAAGGCTTCAGAACTTGCAAAGGCTTCTTGCAGCTAGTCAAACAAGAACTTGCTTCAGGTGAATTGATGTGACTCTGCAAGAATTCTGCAAATGAATGCAGACTATGAGAACCAAGGGATTCTCCCACGGACATGTACCTGTGACAGCATTAAAGGTGAGAGGGAAGGGGAAGAGGTCATATGCATTCTCAGAAGATTTTGATGATAAATCAGTTTGAAGAATTGACCTCATATCGCGAAGACATTCACTTATATGATGAGAGTTGGTTCTAGAGTTGTACAAATCCAAGAATAAGTACAAGTGAGGAATCTAACTTGTGAAGAAGCATAAGTGAATATACTAGGCAAAATACGAGATGCAGAAAGAGATAGATTCATGTTCGAAGATCTAGAAACCACTTTTGGTAGGAAGGGATGAATCTATTAGATCAAAAAGGCAGTAAAAAAGTTTTAATTACCACAGGAAGAACTGCTAGACGGAGGGAAGGTTGAGGCCGAGCAGTTCAATCTCTCGTTCCCTAACTTGGCGACGAGAGACAGCTACGGCGGCAGCGGAGAAGATGAGGTCCGCAGCCGGCGTGAGGACGGCGTTGGAGAAGTCGCGACAGCTAAGCGCTTCGTCGCCGGCGTCGTCAGGTGCTAGCGGTGGCGCTAGGGTTTTCCGGAGGTGGCGAGGTGGAAGAAAAGTTTTGACCGCGATGGGATGTGCATTTATAAGGAAAGGGACAACACAGCGTAATTATGCAGGTGCCCCTGGCGATTCGCATTTGAATGACACGTGGCGTGCATGCAACTCCTGGGTAGTTGTTCCATGTTCCCACGCATGCCTGGATTGTCGGGGCGGTCGTTCCGAATTCTTCGGACTTCCGGTAATAAAGATAGCGCATTTAAAACTGACATAAATGTTTGTCAGATTGGCTTCAGCTAACAAGGTTCAGTGAAGACAATCGACAGTTTTCAATAGAATGCATATGATTTGGACAGATAGAGTTGAGGTAGAAGCATAGATAGGTTAGGGTCCGATCACATTCACCTAGATCAAAAGATTCAACACGAAGTCATAACTATAAGTGGATGTTGTGGAGGACAGAACACAAATAGTATGCAACCAGTTTAAGGCCAAATCAATCATATGAAGATAAGTTCGAATATAAGTCAGAAATAAAGACAACTCAGTTATGAAGACTATGCAAACATAACGCCAAGAGAAGCACCTCAAACAAAAGTTTGGTGGTGGCGTTACCCACCGTATAGGAAGTATTAGACCCAGACACGGCGCACAATTATCGTGGAGCTCCGAAGTCAAATTCCGCATTAATGTATTCACACTTGGAGTGTATGTCTTCATTGATTGAAGATATAGGTTACTTCATGTGTTGCACATCTAAGTCATCAAAATGCATAGGTGTTAGGATGTGTGCCTAATCACAGGACATTCGAGGATTCCAAGATATTTAGCTCACACTGCAACTTGCAAAACCTTTTCTCATCCAAGGGCTTAGTGAAGATATCAGCCAACTGCTCTTCTGTCTTGATGTGGATGATATCAGTGTCTTCCTTCATAACATGATCTCTGAGGAAGTGATGACGAATCTCAATATGCTTTATCTTCGAGTGCTGAACTGGATAGTTGGCAATCTTGATGGCACTCTCATTGTTGCAGTAGAGAGGCACATTCTTCAGGTGTATACCATAGTCCTTGAGAGTTTGCTTCATCCAGAGAAGATGAGCACAGCATGATCCAGCAGCAATGTATTCGGATTCAGCAGTGGAGAGACATACACAGTTCTTCTTCTTTGAAGACCAACAGACAAGTGATCGTCCAAGAAAGTGACATGTGCCTGATGTGGACTTGCGATCAACCTTGTCACCAGCATAATCAGCATCTGAGAATCCAACTAGATCAAACTCTGAGCCCTTTGGATACCATAATCCTAGTGTTGGGGTGTAAGCCAAATATCGAAGTATTCGCTTCACAGCTAAGTGATGTGATTCCTTTGGTGCCGCTTGGAATCGGGCACACATGCAAACACTAAGCATTATATCTGGCCTAGATGCACATAAATAAAGCAAAGAACCAATCATGGAGCGGTATACCTTTTGGTCGAATTCTTTACCATTGTCGTCGGGACCCAGATGACTTTTGGTTGGCATTGGCGTCGTGTATCCTTTGCAGTCTTGCATTCCAAACTTCTTCAGGCAATCTTTGAGATATTTTTCTTGAGAGATGAAGATGCCATTGCATTGCTGACGGATTTGGAGACCCAGAAAGAACTTCAGTTCACCCATCATGGACATCTGATATTGCTCTTGCATCATATGACCAAACTCATCACTGTATTTCTTGTTGGTGCAGCCAAAGATAATGTCGTCCACATATATTTGGCACACAAATAGTTCACCGTCATAAGTCTTCGTGAAGAGAGTAGGGTCCAGTGAACCAGGTTTGAAGCCTTTGCTCTTTAGGAAGTCCTTGAGCGTATCATACCAAGCGCGAGGGGCTTGTTTGAGGCCATACAGTGCCTTGTTGACCTTGTACACCATATCAGGATGTTTTGGATCTTCAAAGCCAGGAGGTTGTGCAACATATACTTCTTCTTCTATCTTTCCATTGAGAAAAACACTCTTCACATCCATTTAATATAGGAGAATGTTGTGATGATTTGCATAGGCAAGCAGTATGCGAATAGCTTCAAGCTTGCCAGAGGAGCAAAAGTTTCATCAAAGTCAATCCCTTCCACTTGAGTGTAGCCTTGAGTAACTAGATGAGCTTTGTTTCTGACTACTTGACCATGTTCATCTTGCTTGTTGCGATATATCCATTTGGTGCTAATGATATTGTGCTTCCGAGGATCAGGACGCTTGACCAGTTCCCACACATTGTTCAACTCAAACTGTTGGAGCTCTTCTTGCATGGCTTGAATCCATTCAGGTTCCATGAAGGCTTCAGCCACTTTCATGGGTTCTGAGATTGAGACGAATGCAAAGTGTCCACAGAAATTGGTGAGTTGTGTTGCTCTTTGTGTGGCTCTTGAACGAGTGAGTGGACCAGGTGCATTGAGGCTATCAATCATCTTCTCAATTTGTACTTCATTTGCAACACGAGGATGAGCAGGACGAAGATTTTGCTCTTGCTAATCATTGTCATAATTTGGGGAATTGTCTTCAGGCTGAGCATTGTCTTCAAGTTGATCAGGTGCAGAAATGACGAGTTCTTCTTCAGCCTGATTCTCAGAGGGTATGATTTTTCCAGTTCCCATTTGCTTGATTGACTCACTAGGGAATAACTCATCTAGCACATTTGGCAGGTGCTCTCTTTGCGATCCGTTAGTCTCATCGAACCGCACATCCACAGTTTCAACCACTTTATAGTGAAAGCGGTTGAAGACTCTGTAGGAGTACGAATCCTTTCCGTAACCAAGCATAAAACCTTCATGTGCTTTCGGTGCAAATTTGGAAGTGTGATGAGGATCCTTGATCCAGCACCTAGCACCAAATACTCTGGGGTAGCTTACGTTTGGCTTCTTACCAGTTAGGAGCTCATAGGAAGTTTTCTTCAGAAGCTTGTGAAGATAAACACGGTTGATGACATGGCATGCAGTGTCAATGGCTTCAGGCCAGAACTTTCGTGGAGTCTTGTACTCATCAAGCATCGTTCGAGCCATCTCAATAAGAGTTCTGTTCTTGCGCTCGGCGATGCCATTCTGCTGAGGTGTGTAAGGAGCGGAGAACTCATGAGTGATACCCATGGTATCCAGGTAGAGGTCGAGGCCGGTGTTCTTGAACTCAGTGACGTTGTCGCTTCTGATGTGCTTGATCTTGACACTGTAGTTCGTCATGGCACGGTTGGCAAAGTGTCTGAAGACATCCTGCACTTCAGTCTTGTAGAGGATTATATGCACCGAAGTGTATCAAGAGTAATCATCAACAATGACGAAGCCATAGAGGCATGCAGTAGCATTGAGAGAAGAATAGTGAGTAGGGCCAAATAAGTACATGTGTTGATCCCTTGAGATTGCAACTCTACCTAGGCCCAATACCTTGCTTTTACCAGTGTCAGCAAATGTGATGTGTCTCTTGTCTGATGGACGCAACATTGAATCCATCAGAAGACTTTGATCGCCAGTCATGTGATTAGTGCATCCACTGTCCATAATCAATTCTGAAGCACAAGGTGTCGAGGCCTACAGTGCAGTTTGGGGGATAGGCTTCACCAAGAGAGTTGTGAAGCATAAATATTTGACGCACAAGAGGATTATCAAAGCTTAGATCAAGGTTAGGACTGATAGTATGACTGGCAAACGATTCAGATACAAAATTCATAGTAAGACCATTTGGGCATTTTATCATGCGTCCCATAATGTGTTTTAGGTCTCCAGCAATAGCATCGGACGCCTTTGATTTCCGGCTGGAGACCTTTCCCTGCAAAAGAAAGTTAGTTCTTCTTAACCACCCACATCTTCAGGGGTGGCTTAGAAGCAATGAGTCTAAGTGCATCATCTAAGAATTTTGGCTTTGGAGCCCTAGAAAATAGCCTTGCAGGAGAAGAATGATACTCATATGAATAAGCAGAAAAGTTCTTAGTTCTATGAACATAGCGGTTTGAAGACACACGCTCATATTCATCAGTCTGAGTATGGTTTCCCGGCAAAACATTGGCGTTAGGGTGACTCAGGTGAGTCCTGTATCTGTATGAAGCCATAGGTCTGGGGTTTGTCTTCTTCCTTGGTGGTGTCAGGATGACATTCACAGGAAGATTCTCAATACACTGTTTAGGTACCCAGATCTTCTTCATAGGTGGTCCATTCCTGCAGTTAGTCCCAATATACCTGGAAAACACTTCACCATTTTGATCCTTAAATAGTTTATAGTTTGCATCAAAGGATTCATCAATGATAATAGGGTTAGCGCAAGTAAAACCAGATAAGGTGGATGGATCTACTGCAGGTTCCTTTGCAGCAACCCATGTGGTTTCGGGGTACTGCTCAGGCTTCCAGTACGACCCATCAACATTCATTTTCCTCCCGAACCCAATACCCTCTTTTCTAGGGTTTCGGTTCAGAATCTGCTTTTTGAGGACATCACATAATGTCTGATGCCCTTTGAGGCTTTTGTACATCACTGTCATGTACAATTCCTTCAGCCCTGCATCATCAGTGATACTTGCATTGTCCTCAGATGAGGAAATAGTGACAACATAGACATATGAAGAATTTGTAGCATTAGAAGCATTGGAATATTCAGGTGAATAATTATTAGTTTCACATTCAATGCACTTCAGACATGGAGGAACAAATTCTTCCTGTGTAACGCTGATTTGTTGAGCAAGTAATGAATCACGCTCCTTCTGAAGATCTTCATAATCCACTCTTAGCTTTTCCAGATCTTGCTTTCTTTGAATACATTCAAAAGAAAGCTTCTTGTGATCAGACAAGAGAGTATTATGTTGATCTTGAAGGGCATCAAACTTGGAATGAAGTCTCTGAAGACTCTCAGCCAATGCTTTTGACTGATCCATTTCGTCACCCAACATATCATCGCTCTTACTAAGCATATATTGAACCTTTTCCAAGGCTCTTTGTTGTTTAGTGGCAAGGGAAGCAAGTTTGACATAACTGGGGCCAAATTCATCACCTGATTCATCATCACTAGATTCAGAAAGGTAGCATTCAGTTACCTTGGCACCCTCTGCCATGAGGCATGGTGAAGATGATGACGATTCAGGTGCAAAGGTCATCTCTTTGAGAGACTCCTTGTAATCCTCAAACCAAGGATCAAGACGAGTACGATGACCTTCATAGACCTCAAAAAGCTGGTCCCAGATTAGCTTCGCTTGATTGAGGTGCATGACGTTCCTGAACTGATTTCGGGACAGATAAGAGCAGATGACATCCTTCGTCGTAAGGTTCAGTAGAGTGTACTTGCGAATGTTGTCAGCCTCTCCCATCTTGCATAGATCGGTAAGACCAATCTCAGTGATGGTGCACAGTTTGCTGTCCATAGCCATGAGTCGCTTCTTCATCATGGCCTTCCACCGAGGATACTCATGACCATCAAAGGTGGGGCAAGATATGTTCCTCAATCCTGCAGCTGACATAGCTAAAAACTCCAGGTGGTTAAACCGAATCACACAGAACAAGGGAGTACCTTGCTCTGATACCAATTAAAGTGCTAGTTATCGACTAGAGGGGTGGTGAATAGGCGATTTTTATGAAAGTCTTCAAAACATGAGAGTTTCGAAGACAAACACGAAAACTGGACATATAAACATGCATCGAAAGATGAACTACAATAGACACACCATAGTCAAACAAGTATGAAGCTAAATCATGATGATTGATAGCAGCTAGGTAGTAGGATCAGGATGGAAGATAGTATGAAGCCAATCAGAACAAGTAGTCACACAGTGAAGTCAAACAGGCAGAGCAATCAGGCAATGACTTCACAAAGACAAACTGTAAGTAAGGAGAGTAAGAGATAGAACCAGTGTGTTGTGAAGACAAGGATTTGTTTGACCAGTTCCAGTTGCTGTGACAACTGTACGTCTGGTTAGGGAGGCTGAGATTCAACTCAGAAGACTGCGTCTTCACCTTATTCCCCTTGAGCTAAGGACACACAGTCCTCGCCCAATCACTTTGGTAAGTCTTCAAGGTAGACTTCCAAACCTTCACAGACTTCGTTCACCGGCAATCCACAATGAGTCTTGGATGCTCAAAACGTGACGCCTAACCGGCTGGAGGATTCATAGTCCTCAAGTGTAACAAGTCTTCAGATCACGTGGACAGAAAGACTTCAGTGATGCCAAACACACTCTGGGCTTTGGGTGGTTTGGGCTTTGTCCTTGCAAGGATTCTCTCTCTCAAAGGCTTCGGAGGTGGGTTGCTCTCAAACGACAAAAGTTGTATCTAACTCTGAGAAGCCACCAGTTTATGGTGTAGGGGGTGGGATATTTATAGCCACTGGGCAACAAGACCTGATTTGTCCGAAATGACCCTGGGTCACTAAGGAACTGACACGTGTCACAACTGTCAGATTTCAAACACATGCGACAGCTTGACTTGGGCTACAAGTAAAGCTGACTTATTTGACTCTGGATAAGATTTGCTCTCATTGTCTTCGCTCGAAGACATAGGATTGTGGTTGAGCATCACTTCAGTCATTCTGACTTTGTTCACTTGGACCCCACTTAACGGTGCGGTGGTTCCTATGACTCAACAAAGAAGAAAAGAAACAACAAAACTACTAAGTCTTCGCGCTCCATAGGCTGCACTCAATGTCTTCTCCTGTCATAGTCTTCAGTGTGAATGTCTTCACGTACCACCATTATCTTCAATGTCTTCATACATTTTTAGGGGTCATCTCCGGTAGGTAAACCGAATCAAGGAGGGACTACTACCTGTGTTATCCTGCAATTCTCACAAACACATTAGTCCCTCAACCACGTTTGTCATCAATACTCCAAAACCAAACTAGGGGTGGCACTAGATGCACTTACACCATGAGATCCCATCTTGGGGCCTTTTCTGGCGATCTGCCGGAGGGGGAATTGATCGTGGAGGGCTTCTACATCAACACCATTGCCTCTCCGATGAGGCGTGAGTAGTTTACCACAGACCTTTGGGTCCATAGTTATTAGCTAGATGGCTTCTTCTCTCTCTTTGATTCTCAATACAAATTTCTCCTCATTGTTCTTGGAGATCTATTTGATGTAATACTCTTTTGCGGTGTATTTGCCGAGATCCGATGAATTGTGGATTTATGAACTTGATTATCTCTAAATATTATTTGGTTCTTCTCTGAATTCTTATATGCATGGTTTGATATCTTTGCAAGTCTCTTCGAATTATCCGTTTAGTTTGGCCTACTAGATTGATCTTTCTTGCAATGGGAGAAGTGCTTAGCTTTGGGTTCAATCTTGCGGTGTCCTTTCCCAGTGACAGTAGGGGCAGCAAAGCACATATTGTATTGTTGCCATCGAGGATAAAAAGATGGGGTTTATATCATATTGCTTGAGTTTATCCCTCTACATCATGTCATTTTTTACTGGAGAGTGCTTTTAGGTTGATTCTTTTTGCAGATGATTAATAGACAAATTCCTCACGTCCACCAATTTATTTCAGAAGGTTTAGAGTTACAGAAGTATTAAAAAGTTACAGATTTCTACAGACTGTTCTTTTTTTGACAGATTCTGTTTTTTTGTGTTGTTTGCTTATGTTGATGAATCTATGAGTAGTATTGGGGGGTATGAACCATAGAGAAGTTGGAATACAGTAGGTTTAAAACCAATATAAATAAATAATGATTTCATTACAGTACCTTAAAGTGGTGGTTTATTTTCTTATACTAACGAAGCTCATGAGATTTTCTGTTCAAGTTTTGTGTTGTGAAGTTTTCAAGTTTTGAGTAAAGATTTGATAGATTTTGGAATAAGGAGTGGCAAGAGCCTAAGCTTGGGTATGCCCAAGGCACCCCAAGATAATTCAAGTACAACCAAAAGCCTAAGCTTGGGGATGCCCCGGAAGGCATCCCCTCTTTCGTCTTCGTCTATCGGTAACTTTACTTGAGGCTATATTTTTATTCACCACATGATATGTGTTTTGATTGGAGCGTCTTGTTTGATTTGAGTCTTTGCCTTTTAGTTTACCACAATCATCCTTGCTGTACACACCTTTTGGGAGAGACACGCATGAATCGGAATTTATTAGAATACTCCATGTGCTTCACTTATATCTTTTGAGATAGACAATTTTGCTCTAGTGCTTCGCTTATAAATTTTTAGAGCACGGTGGTGGTTTTATTTTATAAAAATTATTGATATCTCATGGTTCACTTATATTATTTTGAGAGTCTTTTAGAACAGCATGGTAATTTGCTTTGGTTATAAAATTAGTCCTCATATGATGGGCATCCAAGATGGGTATAATGAAAACTTTCATATAAAGTGCATTGAATACTATGAGAAGTTTGATAGTTGATGATTGTTTTGAGATATGAGGATGGTGATATTAGAGACATGCTAGTAGAGTAGTTGTGAATTTGAGGAATACTTGTGTTAAAGTTTGTGATTCCCGTAGCATGTACGTATGGTGAACCGTTATATGATGAAGTTGGAGCATGATTTATTTATTGATTGCCTTCCTTATGTGTGGAGGTCGGGATTGCGCGATGGTTAACTCCTACCAACCCTTCCCCTAGGAGCATGAGTGCAGTACTTTGTTTTTATTACTTGTAGACTTTTGCAACAAGTATGTGAGTTCTTTATGACTAATGTTGAGTCCATCGATTATACGCACTCTCACCCTTCCACCATTGCTAGCCTCTCTAGTACCTTGCAACTTTCACCAGTACCATACACCCACCATATACCTTCGTCAAAATAGCCACCATACCTACCTATTATGGCATTTCCATAGACATTCCGAGATATATTGCCATGCAACCTTCCACCATTCCATTTATTATGACACGCTCCATCATTGTCATATTGCTAGCATGATCATGTAGTTGACATCGTATTTGTGGCAAAGCCACCATTCATAATTTTTCATACATGTCACTCTTGAATCATTGCACATCTCGGTACACCGTCGGAGGCATTCACATAGTCATATTTTGTTCTAAGTATCAAGTTGTAATTCTTGGGTTGTAAGTAAATAAAAGTGTGATGTTTTTCATTATTAGAGTGCCATCCCATGCGAGGAAAGGATGATGGAGACTATGATTCCCCCACAAGTCGGGATGAGACTCCGGACTAAAAAAAGAGGTCATAAAAAAAGAGAAAGGCCCAAATAAAAAAAAAGAGAAAAGGAGAGAAGGGACAATGCTACTATCCTTTTACCACACTTGTGCTTCAAAGTAGCACCATGATCTTCATGATAGAGTCTCCTATGTTGTCACTTTCATATACTAGTGGGAATTTTTCATTATAGAACTTGGCTTGTATATTTCAATGATGGGATTCCTCAAAAGTGCCCTAGGTCTTCGTGAGAAAGCAAGTTGGATGCACACCCACTTAGTTTCTTTTGTTGAGCTTTCATAAACTTATAGCTCTAGTGCATCCGTTGCATGTCAATCCCTACTCACTCACATTGATATCTATTGATGGGCATCTCCATAGCCCGTTGATATGCCTAGTTGATGTGAGACTATCTTCTCCTTTTTGTCTTCTTCACAACCACCATTCTATTCCACCTATAGTGCTATGTCCATGGAGCATGCTCGTGTATTGCATGAAGATTGAAAAAGTTTGAAAATACTAAAGTATGAAACAATTGCTTGGCTGAAACCAGGGTTGTGCATGATTAAATACTTTGTGTGATGAAGATAGAGCATAGCCAGACTATATGATTTTGTAGGGATAACTTTCTTTGGCCATGTTATTTTGAGAAGACAAGATTGCTTTATTAGTATGCTTGAAGTATTATTGTTTTTATATCAATATTAAACTTTTGTCTTGAATCTTTCGGATCCGAACATTCATGCCACAATCAAGAAAATTACATTGAGAAATATGCTAGGTAGCATTCCACATCAAAAATTCTGTTTTTATCATTTACCTACTCGAGGACGAGCAGGAATTAAGCTTGGGGATGCTTGATATGTCTCCAACGTATCTATAATTTTTATTGTTCCATGCTATTATATTATCTGTTTTGGATGTTTAATGGGCTTTAATATGCTCTTTTATATTATTTTTGCGACTAACCTATTAACCGGAGGCCCAGTGCCAATTTCTGTTTTTTTGCCTATTTTAGTGTTTTATAGAAAAGGAATATCAAATGGAGTCCAAACAGAATGAAACCTTGGCGAGGATCTTTCTTGGACCAAAAGCAGTCCAGAAGACTTGGAGTTGAAGTCTGGGACTCTACAAGGAGGCCACGAGGCAGCAGGGTGCGCCCATGGGGGGTAGGCACGCCCCCAGCCTCGTGGGCCCCTCGTAGCTCCACCGTCGTACCTCTTTCGCCTATATATAGGCCACGAGGCAGGAGGGCGCGCCCCCCAGCCTCGTGGGACCCTCGTAGCTCCACCGACGTACCTCTTTTGTCTATATATACTCTTATACCCTAGGGGCGCGCCCCCTAGCCTCGTGGGCCCCTCGTAGCTGCACCGATGTACCTCTTTCACCTATATATACTCTTATACCCTAGAAACATCAGGTGGAGCCACGAAACAACTTTTCCACCGCCGCAACCTTCTGTACCTATGAGATCCCATCTTGGGGCCTTTTCCGGCGATCTACCGGAGGGGGAATCGATCACGGAGGGCTTATACATCAACACCATTGCCTCTTCGAGGAAGTGTGAGTAGTTTATCGGAGACCTTTGGGTCCATAGTTATTAGCTAGATGGCTTCTTCTCTCTCTTTGATTCTCAATACAAATTTCTCCTCGATGTTCTTGGAGATCTATTCGATGTAATACTCTTTTGCGGTGTGTTTGTCGAGATCCGATGAATTGTGGATTTATGAACTTGATTATCTATGAATATTATTTGGTTCTTCTCTGAATTCTTATATGCATGATTTGATATCTTTGCAAGTCTCTTCGAATTATCGATTTAGTTTGGCCTACTAGATTGATCTTTCTTGCAATGGGAGAAGTGCTTAGCTATGGGTTCAATCTTGCGGTGTCCTTTCCCAGTGACAGTAGGGGCAGCAAGGCACATATTGTATTGTTGCCATCGACGATAAAAAGATGGGGTTTATATCATATTGCTTGAGTTTATCCCTCTACATCATGTCATCTTGCTTAATGCATTACTCTGTTCTTATGAACTTAATACTCTAGATGCATGCTGGATAGCGATCGATGTGTGGAGTAATAGAAGTAGATGCAGAATCATTTCGGTCTACTTGACACGGACGTGATGCCTATGTTCATGATCATTGCCTTATATGGCATCGTAATTATGCGCTTTTCTATCAATTCCTCGGCAGTAATTTGTTCACCCATCGTAATACATGCTATCTTGAGAGAAGCCACTAGTGAAACCTATGGCCCCCGGGTCTCTTTTCTATTATATTACATCTCTTTTATTTACATCGCATCTCATTTACTATTTTGCAATGTTTACTTTCCAATCTATACAACAAAAATACCAAAAATATTTACTTTACTATCTCTATTAGATCTCACTTTTGCGAGTGAATGTGAAAGGATTGACAACCCCTTTATCGTGTTGGTTGCAAGGTTCTTGATGGTTTGTGCAGGTACTAGGTGACTTGTGTGTCGTCTCCTACTGGATTGATACCTTGGTTCTCAAAACTAAGGGAAATACTTACAATACTTTGCTACATCACCCTTTCCTCTTCAAGGGAAATCCAACGCATGCTCAAGAGGTAGCAGGCGCCTGGATCAACTGTGAAAATGGCCTTCGGCAAGGAGGCCCTATCTCCCCTTATATCTTCATTATCGTCGCTGACCTCCTTCAACGCATGATCATGCATGTGCACTCCCCAAACTAACTCTGTCAACCCATCTACTTGAACCTCCCTCCAATGGTTCTCCAATATGTGTATGACACACTCATCATCGCTCATGAATATGTTAATGTGGCATTCATCGTAAGAAATATTCTTCATGATTTCGCTCTTGCCGCAGGCCTCTCCATCAGTTTAAACATTGGAAATACATTCGGCTGCTGAAACGTCTCCAACGTATCTATATTTTTTGATTGTTCCATGCTATTATATTACCCATTGTGGATGTTTATGGGCTTTACTTTACACTTTTATATTATTTTTGGGACTAACCTACTAACCGGAGGCCCAGCCCAAATTGCTGTTTTTTGCCTATTTCAGTGTTTCAAATGAAAGGAATATCAAACGGAGTCCAAACGGAATGAAACCTTCGGGAGCGATCTTTTTGCAACAAGCATGATCCAGGGGACTTGGAGTGGACGTCAAGCACCAGAGGAGGCGGCTACGAGGGTGCCTGGCGCGCCCCCCACCCTCATGGGCCCCTCGAGCATCCACCGACCTACTTCTTCCTCCTATATATACCCACGTACCCTAAAACCATCGAGGAGCACCATGAAAACCTAATTCCACCGCCACAACCTTCTGTATCCGCAATATCCCATCTTGGAGCCTTCGCCGGTGCTCCGCCGGAGGGGGAATCGACCACGGAGGGCCTCTACATCATTTCCAAGGCCTCTCCGATAAGTTGTGGGTAGTTTACCACAGACCTTTGGGTCCATAGTTATTAGCAAGATGGGTTCTTCTCTCTCTTTGAATATCAATATAAAGTTCTCCTCGATCTTCTTGGAGATCTGTTCAATGTAACTCTTTTTGCGGAGTGTTTGTCGAGATCCGATGAATTGTGGGTTTACGATCAAGTTTATCTATGAGAAATATTTGAATCTCCTCTGAATTCTTTTATGTGTGATTGGTTATCTTTGCAAGTCTCTTCGAATTATCAGTTTGGTTTAGCCTACTATATTGATCTTTCTTGCAATGGGAGAAGTGCTTAGCTTTGGGTTCAATCTTGCGGTGTCCTTTCCCAGTGACAGCAGGGGCAGCAAGGAACGTATTGTATTGTTGCAATCAAGGATAAAAAGATAGGAATTATATCATATTACTTGAGTTTATCCCTCTACATCATGTCATCTTGCTTAATGTGTTACTCTGTTCTTATGAACTTAATACTCTAGATGCAGGCAGGAGTCGATCGATGTGTGGAGTAATAATAGTAGATACAGAATCGTTTCGATCTACTTGTTGCGGACATGATGCCTATATGCATGATCATGCCTAGATAATCTCATAACTTTGCAATTTTCTATCAATTGCTCGACAGTAATTTGTTCACCCACCGTAATACTTATGCTATCTTGAGAGAAGCCACTAGTGAAACCTATGGCCCCCGGGTCTATCTTTTATCATATAAGTTTCCAATCTACTTTTATTTGCATCTTTTACTTTCCAATCTATATCATAAAAATACCAAAAATATTTATCTTATCTTATTATCTCTATCAGATCTCACTTTCGCAAGTTACCGTGAAGGGATTGACAACCCCTTTATCGTGTTGGTTGCGAGGTTCTTGTTTGTTTGTGTAGGTACGAGGGACTTTTGAGGAGCCTCCTACTGGATTGATACATTGGTTCTCAAAAACTGAGGGAAATACTTACGCTACTTTGCTGCATCACCCTTTCTTCTTCAAGGGAAAACCAACGCAGTGCTCAAGAGGTAGCAAGAAGGATTTATGGCACCGTTGCCGGGGAGGTCTCGCTCAAGTTAAGACATACCAAGTACCCATCACAAACTCATCTCCCTCGCATTACATTATTTGCCATTTGCCTCTCGTTTTCCTCTCCTCCACTTCACCCTTGCCGTTTTATTCGCTCTCTCTTTCCCGTTCACCTCTCTCTTTCGCTTGCCTTTTGTGTGCTTGTGTGTTGGATTGCTTGTCACGATGGCTCAAGATAATACCAAATTGTGTGACTTTTCCAATACCAATAATTATGATTTCCTTAGCACTCCTATTGCTCCTCTTAATGATGCTGAATCTTGTGAAATCAATGCTGCTTTGTTGAATCTTGTTATGAAAGATCAATTCTCCGTCCTTCCTAGTGAAGATGCCGCTACTCATCTAAACAACTTTGTTGATTTGTGTGATATGCAAAAGAAGAAAGATACGGATAATGATATTATTAAATTGAATTTATTTCCATTTTCACTTAGAGATCGTGCTAAAACTTGGTTTTCGTCTTTGCCTAAAAATAGTATTGATTCATGGAATAAGTGCAAAGATGCTTTTATCTCTAAGTATTTTCCTCCCGCTAAGATTACCTCTCTTAGAAACGATATTATGAATTTTAAACAACTTGATCATGAGCATGTTGCCCAATCTTGTGAAAGAATGAAATTTATGATTCGCAATTGTCCTACACATGGTTTGAATTTATGGATGATCATACAAAAATTTTATGCCGGATTGAATTTTGCTTCTAGAAATCTTTTAGATTCGGCCGTGGGAGGCACTTTTATGGAAATCACTTTAGGAGAAGCTACTAAACTCCTTGATAACATTATGGTTAATTATTCTCAATGGCACACCGAAAGATCTACTAGTAAAAAAGTTCATGCTATAGAAGAGATTAATTTTTAAGTGGAAAGATGGATGAACTTATGAAATTGTTTGCTACTAAGAGTGCTCCGATTGATCCTAATGATATGCCTTTGTCTACTTTGATTGAGAATAATAATTAATCTATGGATGTGGATTTTCTTGGTAGGAATAATTTTGGTAACAACACGTATAGAGGAAACTTTAATTCTAGGTCGTTCCCTAGTAATTCCTCTAATAATTATGGTAGTTCCTACAACAACTCTTATGGAAATTTTAATAAGATGCCCTCTGATTTTGAGAATAGTGTTAAAGAATTTATGATTTCTCAAAAGAATTTTAATGCTTTGCTTGAAGATAAATTGCTTAAAGTTGATGAATTGGCTAGGAGCGTTGATAGGCTTTCTCTTGATGTTGATTCTTCGAAACTTAGATCTATTCCACCTAAGCATGATATCAATGAGCCTCTCAAAGCCATGAGAATTTCCATTGATGAGTGCAAAGAAAGAACCGCTAGGATGGGTGCTAAGAAAGATTGCTTTGTAAAAGCGTGTTATTCTAGTTTCCATGAAGATAATCATGAAGATCTAAAAGTTATTGGTGTGTCCCCTATTAAATCTTTGTTTTGCAATATGAATATTGATAATGATGGGACTGGAGATGAGTCAACTTTAGTTAAAAGGTGTCCCAATGATTCGGAGTTTTTAGATCTTGATGCTAAATTTGGTAAAAGTGGGATTGGAGAGGTCAAAACTTTACATAGCATTGAACCCACTATTATGGATTTCAAGGAATTTAATTATGATAAATGTTCTTTAATAGATTGTATTTCCTTGTTGCAATCTGTGTTGAATTCTCCTCATGCTTGTAGTCAAAATAAAGCTTTTACCAAACATATTGTCGATGCTTTGATGCAATCTTATGAGGAAAACCTGAATTGGAAGTTTCTATACCTAGAAAACTTTATGATGAGTGGAACATACTATAAAAATTAAAATTAATGATCATGAATGATATGCTTTATGTGATTTGGGTTCTAGTCTTTCCACGATTCCGAAAACTTTATGTGATGTGCTAGGTTTCCATGTTTTGATGATTGCTCTTTAAACCTGCACCTTGCGGATTCCACCATTAAGAACACTATGGGAAGGATCAATGATGTTCTTATTGTTGCAAATAGGAATTATGTGCCCGTAGATTTCATCGTTCTTGATATAGATTGCAATCTTTCATGTCCTATTATTCTTTGTAGACCTTTCCTTAGAACGATTGGTGCAATTATTGATATGAAGGAATGGAATATTAGATTCCAATTTCCATTAAGGAAAGGCATGGAACACTTACCTAGAAAAAAAATTTAAATTACCTTAAGAATCTATTATGCGTACCACTTATGAATTGAATGCCAAAGATGGCAATACTTAGATTTATTCTCGCTTTTATGCCTAGCTAGGGCATTAAACGATAACGCTTGTTGGGAGGCAACCCAATTTTATTTTTGTTTCTTGCTTTTTGCTTCTGTTTAGTAATAAATATTTCATCTAGACTCTTTTTATATGTGGTTTATTTTAATTAGTGTTTGTGTCAAGTAGAACCTATAGGATAACCTACGGTGATAGTATACTTGATTCTGCTGAAAAACAGAAACTTTTGAACGCACGAGAATAATTTTAGTAAATCACAGGAACGTGATTTTGCGTTGATTCTTTTTGCAGTAGATCAATAGACAAATTTTCCAGGACTTACAATTTTAGTAGGATTTTAAGAGTTCCAGAAGTATTCAAAAGTTACAAATTGCTACAGACTGTTCTGTTTTTGATAGATTCTGTTTTTCGTGTGTTGTTTGCTTATTTTGATGCATCTATGGCTAGTATCGGGGGGTATGAACCATAGAGAAGTTGGAATACAGTAGGTTTAAAACCAATATAAATAAATAATGAGTTCATCACAGTACCTTATGTGGTGGTTTTTCTTTCTTGCACTAACGGAGCTTATGAGATTTCCTGTTGAGTTTTGTGTTGTGAAGTTTTCAAGTTTTGGGTAAAGATTTGATGGACTATGGAATAAGGAGTGGCAAGAGCCTAAGCTTGGGGATGCCCATGGCACCCCAAGATAATCCAAGGACAACCAAAAGCCTAAGCTTGGGGATGACCCGGAAGGCATCCCCCTCTTTCGTCTTCGTCTATCAGTAACTTTACTTGGAGCTATATTTTTATTCACCACATGATATGTGTTTTGCTTGGAGCCTCTTGTATGATATGAGTCTTTGCTTTTTAGATTGCCACAATCATACTTTCTGTACACACCTTTTGGCAGAAACCCACATGATTTGGAATTTATTAGAATACTCTATGTGCTTCACTTATATCTTTTGAGCTAGATAATTTTGCTCTAGTGCTTCACTTATATCTTTTAGAGCACGGCGGTGGTTTAATTTTGTAGAAATTTCTGATCTCTCATGCTTCACTTATATTATTTTGAGAGTCTTTTAGAACAGCATGCTATTTGATATGGTTAAAAAATTGGACCTAGAATGATGGGCATCCAAGTTGGGTATAATAAAAACTATCATAGGAAGTGAATTGGATGCTATGATCAATTTGATGCTTGATAATTGTTTTGAGATATAGAGGTGGTGATATTAGAGTCATGCTAGTTGGGTAATTGTGAATTTAAAGAATACTTTTGTTGAAGTTGGCAAGTCCCGTAGCATGCATGTATGGTAAAAGTTGTGTAACAAATTTGTTGCATGGGATGCTCTTTTGATTGCCTTCCTTATGACTGGAGGTCGGGATCGCACGATGGTTAACTCCTACCAATCCTTCCCCTAGGAGCATGCATAGTAGTACTTTGCTTCGAGGGCTAATAAAACTTTTGCAATAAGTATATGAGTTCTTTATGACTAATGTGAGTCCATGGATTATACGCACTCTTACCCTTCCATCATTGCTAGGCTCTTCGGTACCGTGCATTGCCCTCTCTCACCTTGAGAGTTGGTGCAAACTTCGCTGGTGCATCCAAACCCCGTGATACGATACGCTCTATCACACATAAACCTCCTTATATTTTCCTCAAAACAGCCACCATACCTACCTATTATGGCATTTCCATAGCCATTCCGAGATATATTGCCATGCAACTTTCCACCGTTCCGTTCATCATGACACGTTTCATCATTGTCATATTGCCTTGCATGATCATGTAGTTGACATCGTATTTGTGGCAAAGCTACCTTCATAATTTTCATACATGTCACTCTTAATTCATTGCCCACCCCGGTACACCGCCGGAGGCATTCATATAGAGTCATATCTTGTTCTATTTTTGAGTTGTAACTCAAGAGTTGTAAATAAATAGAAGTGTGATGATCATCATTATTAGAGCATTGTCCCTTATAAAAAAAGAAAGGCCGAAAAAAGGCCAAAGAAAAAAAGGAAAAAAATAAAGGCCAAAATAAAAAAAGGAAAGGCCCAAAAAAATAAAATAAAAAAGGGGGACAATGTTACTATCTTTTTCCACACTTGTGCTTCAAAGTAGCACCATGTTCTTCATATAGAGAGTCTCATTTGTTGTCACTTCCATATACTAGTGGGAATTTTTCATTATAGAACTTGGCTTGTATATTCCAATGATGGGATTCCTCAAAATGCCCTAGGTCTTCGTGAGCAAGCAAGTTGTATGCACACCCACTAGTTTATTTTGTTGAGCTTTCATACATTTATAGCTCTAGTGCATCCTTTGCATGGCAATCCCTACTCCTCATGTTGACATCAATTGATGGGCATCTCCATAGCCCGTTGATTAACCTCGTCAATGTGAGACTTTCTCCTTTTTGTCTTCTCCACACAACCTCCATCATCATATTATATTCCACCCATAGTTCTATATCCATGGCTCACGCTCATGTATTGCGTGAGAGTTGAAAAAAGCTGAAGCGCGTTAAAGAGTATGAACCAATTGCTTGGCTGAAACCGGGGTTGTTCTTGATGGGAGTATTTTGTGTAATGAAAATGAAACATAGCCTAACTATATGATTTTGTAGGGATGAACCTTCTAAAGCCATGTTATTTTGAGAAGACATGATTACTTTGTTAGTATGCTTGAAGTATTACTATTTCTTATGTCAATATGAACTTTTATTTTGAATCATTTAGATCTAAACATTCATGCCACAATAAAGAAAATTACATTAAGAATTATGCTAGGTAGCATTCCACATCAAAAATTCTGTTTTTACCATTTACCTACTCGGGGATGAGCAGGAATTAAGCTTGGGGATACTTGATACGTCTCCAACGTATCTATAATTTTTTATTGTTACATGCTATTATATTACCCATTTTGGATGTTTATGGGCTTTACTTTACACTTTTATATCATTTTTGGGACTAACCTACTAACCGGAGGCCCTGCCCGAATTGTTGTTTTTTTGCCTATTTCAGTGTTTCGAAGAAAAGGAATCAAACGGAGTCCAAACGGAATGAAACCTTCGGGAGCGATCTTTTCGGAACAAACGCAATCTAGGAGACTTGGAGTGGACGTCAAGAAGCAAACAAGGCGGCCACGAGGGTGCCCGACGCGCCCTAAGGGGGTGGGCGCGCTCCCCACCCTTGTGGGCCCCTCGTGGCTTAACCAACCTACTTCTTCCTCCTATATATATCCACGTACCCTGAAAACATCCAGGAGCACCACGAAAAACTATTTCCACCACCGCAACCTTCTGTATCCGCGAGATCCCATCTTGGAGCCTTTGTCGGTGCTTTGCCGGAGGGGGAATCGACCACGGAGGGCCTCTACATCATATCCAAGGCCTCTCCAATGAGTTGTGAGTAGTTTACCATAGACCTTTGGGTCCATAGTTATTATCTAGATGGCTTCTTCTCTCTCTTTGAATCTTAATACAAAGTTCTCCTAAATCTTCTTGGAGATCTATTCGATGTAACTCTTTTTGCGGTGTGTTTGTCGAGATCCGAAGAATTGTGGGTTTATGATCAAGTTTATCTATGAGAAATATTTAAATCTCCTCTGAATTCTTTTATGTGTGATTGGTTATCTTTGCAAGTCTCTTCGAATTATCAGTTTGGTTTGGCCTACTATATTGATCTTTCTTGCAATGGGAGAAGTGCTTAGCTTTGGGTTCAATCTTGCGGTGTCCTTTCCCAGTGACAGCAGGGGCAGCAAGGCACGTATTGTATTGTTGCCATCGAGTATAAAAAGATGGGGTTTATATCATATTTCTTGTGATTATCCCTCTACATCATGTCATCTTGCTTAATGCGTTACTCTGTTCTTATGAACTTAATACTCTAGATGTAGGCATGAGTCGTTCGATGTGTGGAGTAATAGTAGTAGATGTAGAATCTTTTTGATCTACTTGTTGTGGATGTGATGCCTATATACATGATCATGCCTAGATAATCTCATAACTATGCACTTTTCTATCAATTGCTCGACAGTAATTTGTTCACCCACCGTAATACTTATGCTATCTTGAGAGAAGCCACTAGTGAAACCTATGGCCCCCGGGTCTATCTTTTATCATATAAGTTTCCAATCTACTTTTATTTGCATCTTTTACTTTCCAATCTATATCATAAAAATACCAAAAACATTTATCTTATCTTATTATCTCTATCAGATCTCACTTTCGCAAGTTACCGTGAAGGGATTGACAACCCATTTATCGCGTCGGTTGCGAGGTTCTTGTTTGTTTGTGTAGGTACGAGGGACTTCTGAGGAGCCTCCTACTGGATTGATACCTTGGTTCTTAAAAACTGAGGGAAATACTCACGCTACTTTGCTACATCACCCTTTCCTCTTCAATGGAAAACCAACGAAGTGCTCAAGAGGTAGCAAGTTGGCGTCCCTTTCATGAACCGGATATAATCGAGGTCTGGTCTAGACTCCGGACTCATATAAGATGAGCGGGATGATTCTGATGTTGACCTATCATTGGGCGCGAGACTGCTGGCCGAACTGTCGTCCTCGCTGTCGCTCGACATGGCTGCAGAGTGTGTGCCTGTGCGTAGCTCGGCCTGCCGGGGACGATGAAGATGGTGGACACTTAAGCGGGGTATGCACAGAAGAGGGCCTGCCAATTGAAGCGGGGGTTGATGTATTACCTAACCGCAATTATTTGTACCCAGTCGCTCCAAATTCCCGGGGTTGCGCAAGACTCCTATTAGCTATTTGGCCGGTTTTCTTTTTCAGGACAAAAACAATGAACGAGTTTTGGGATTATGCACCGGTAACGGTACGAACGGAGTAAGACAGTTGGCAAGCAATACATTGAGCTCTTCTGATTGATAAAGCCAGTAATAATCAAACTAGAAAGGAAAGGGAAAAAAAGACAAAGAAAAATATCTGCACGAATCTTCGCGTAACATCAATGGCATAGGACCTAGATGTGCATTACTTAGAGCACATCTAGATGTGCTTTAGCAATACTTCGAAACACTCCAAGCCTTGCCATGCCATTCTTCATCCAGCCAGTTAACAAAGGCACATGCCTCATATCCCTGCCAATGTTAAATAGTATTCAGGATGAGCGGTGGCATTAACTCAAGTAAAATGATGAACTTAGCACTAACCTCTAAGGGGCAACTGAGAAACCGCCTGCCAATGTTGAATCCCTCTATGCATACACGTCGAACGAGAGTGTGCACGTAGACACAACTCGGCTTTTGGCACTTCTCGGTGGCGCAAAACTCGGAGTCAAACTCATGTTGCGGGAGTCTGGAGTCATGCTCCGAATCCAGCGG